>NC_052146.1:83189933-83555049 GCF_902713615.1 Scyliorhinus canicula | reverse complement strand
AAAAGGTCTCCTCACTTGGATGAGATTTGAACTGCAATTTAAATGAAGTTAACCAGTGGGCATGAATCCACTAGATCATGGGACACAAAAAAAAAAGTCGATTGCAAACCATGGCCCCAACTGCTGATATAGTTAGCTGCTGGGTTTGGTTGAATAAACACTGACTGCTCTGCAGGCAACAACATGATCACTGGGCGTTTTGCATTACTACATTTGATAAATGCCAAGTAGAAATCCACAGTATCCTTTCTTTTTGAATGTATTGATCTGTGCTTGATCATCTCATCTAAAATGGCAAGAAATTCTTCAAATGAAAGAACCCTTCTGGCAGCATCTTCAAAAAAGCAAATCCAGAAGGTTAATCTTTAAAAAAAAGACATGATTGAGGCCAAATCTTTTTCTTAAATAGTTCACTGATGGCAAGGGGAGCTATTGAGATGTCAGTGTTAACAGAGAAATCACTTTCCAGTCACAAATGACTGATTCGAGATATTCGCAAATAACTTAACAAAAATTACAACAAGCCAATTCTGTTTGAACAAGTATCCATAATAGAAATTGTGCAAGATTTACTGTTCCTGCAGCTATACAATCACAAATGTAAAACTGAAAATTCCTTGCAACTGCCCAATTGGTTTGTTCAAAAATTCACTGCATCAACTGGTGCATCATCAACAGCCATGTCTTTAGCTGTCTGGGCCCTAAACTCTGGAACTCATCTCTAAACCTATGGTCTTGACTCAACCAATTGGGAACAAAGCTCCATGTTCTCGCTCTGGAACTGTGTGTTTCCCAGCACTCGCAGCACCAAGAAACACATGGCTGTACAACGGGGCCCGCATTGCATAAGGGACCTCAGCAGGGAATGCGTGGCTGAGGCCAGACATTTCCCCATTTTGTACACTGGGGAGATCCATGTGCCTGAACTCCCCAGTGTAGCAAGAGATCGGGACACCCTTTAAAAATGGCATCCCAACATACAAAGCGACCCCCGACCCCAACTGGCTGTCTCGCTCTAGTATGCAGATTTGCCAAAAAGTGATCCCACCCACAATGGGCTGGATTTGCTTTGCAATGTCTCGCAACATTGCTTTGGGATCTCATGAGGTGTTGCGAGCTGGGTCTCCCAGCTTTTATCAATAACGCTGCGCTGCGGCGAGGCATAGGTGACCATGGTATCGCGCCCTTTGTCTGTTTGCGGAGCGCTATCCAGACTGCTATTTTTTACGGGGGTGTAATGCTGCAAGAAGCCGAATGACCAAGTCTGTTCTGTCAGGATAAGTGCTCTGTCTCCTCTCTGCGCTCCACCTTGCCGACACCCCTCGGAATGTCACCTCAATCGCACATGCTGCCACCTCGCAGGGCCCCAGCACCTGACCTTTGCCAAACTTCCTCACACCCCTTTGTACTTCTCATCAGAATCCCTCCCTCCTCACGTGAAGTGCCCACACACACCAGGAATCATTGATATCTGATCTGACAGGGGCCGGCTCACATCATCACCATTTGTGTTACTGCAGGAGAAGCTTAACCACAACAGCTGTGAACGGGGGGGGGGGGGGGGGGGCTGTGTGTGTATACACGCTGCCAAACTGAAGATTCTGACTCCTTTTGAGGAGAGATCGCAGGAGCTCACAGGGGAGGAGCAGGAGCTGGCCTGAGAGTGAGCTGGGCGTGTGGGGACAAAGGTGAGGACCACCTTCATCCAGTGTCTTTTTCTTTTCATAAATTTAGAGTACGCAATTCATTTTTCCGAATTAAGGGGCAATTTAGCGTGGCCAATCCACCTACTCTGCACATCTTTGGGGTGTGGGGGCGAAACCCACACAAACACGGGGAGAATGTGCAAACTCCACACGGACGGTGACCCAGAGCGGGGATCGAGCCTGGGACCTCGGTGCCGTGAGGCAGCAGTGCTAACCACTGCACCACCGTGCTGCCCTCACGGGCATCCAGTTGACCAATCTCCAGTGAGCTCTGTGCCCCGGACCATTGCCCTGGCCATGTACTAATACCATGTCCCTTTCTTTTCAAGAGTGTCACCCAATCAGCCTGGCTCATCTAGCAGCAGTGTTCCACTGTCCATCCTCAATGCAACGTGGATGGCAACCTTAGCAGGCAGGCTGCTGGATCACCATCTGGTGAGCACCGCACTGCTTCTGATACACATCAGGTAGAGACAGGAACGTCCCAGGTGTTGAACAGTTGGAGGTCCACTGGATCCCAGGACTCCGCTGTGCCCCAGCAAGGTGCTGTGCCTCTGGACAGGTTTGTACTTCAGCCACTTGAGATGCGAAGACAGCCGGGACTACCAGCAAGGGGTGTGAGCAACATTCCTGTGACTGCACGGCCAAATGGAGGAGTCCCACAGTCTCCTGTCGCAGGAGAAGATGGTGGCAATGCATGCCACCCAAGTCAACACTCCAACAGTGGTGTCTGCAGTGGAAAGCATGGAGCAAGAGGTCCGATCCATGATGGGAGAATTTCAAAACGTGGCTCAGTCCCCGAGGACCATGGCTGAGGCGTTGGACACCATGGAAGGGGCAGTCCAGTCAAGGGACCCCCATCCCGGAGGAGGGTCCCAGGGTCAATCCTCACCCACAGCCCGAGACACTGGTGGGCCTCCAGAACTGGCAGCGCCAGATGACATTGAGCCTTTAGGAGCACACTCAAGCTGCCCCTCTATCCATATAGTAATCCAGGGGTCCACGAGCACTCGGATGAAGGAGGATCCACTAGAGCACAGCCCAGGGCCTTCCAACCAGGAGACCCTGAGAGTGCCCAGCCAATCAGAATTCCCCTTCCTGAGACCAGCACAACTCAGATGTAGTGGGCAGAACCGGGTGACGCAACACAGTGCCAGCCTAAAATGGGCAGGAGCTCACCAGGACTCGGCCCTCCAGAGCACGTTTCGCAAAGGGCATCTCAGGCGACAGGTCCTGGAAGGCAGCAGGCTGCCTGCACCTCGAATGTGTATCCTGAGGACATACCTAGAAGTAGTGGCGGGGTACACAAGTCTAAGAAATTGTAGAGGCACAGCATGGGCACAGGTGAGGTTCAGCTCTAAGAGTTGGGGAACACTGGCCAAGGTTCTCCATTCTGCAATCAGGATTCCTGGTCAGGTGGAGAAGAGGGCCAGCTGAAAAATGGGACTGGCTCTGCAGCCACAGTCACTACTCCCACGTCACCGCCCATAGCAGCCTCCCCGCCCCGTGATGGCGGGAACATGCAAAATACTGATTTGCATGTTCCAGGTTGTTTCCTTTCCCATCCAAGGCTCATTCTACATGAACCAATATTTCAGCCCTATTGTTAATCTCCGTCCATTTATACGCCATCTGCTGAATACCACAGATTTAATTAATTTAAAAAATGCTGGAAGTATGCAGCAAGTCTGGTGGTATACATGGAGAAAGAGTTAACGTTTCATCCTGAAATACTGTTTTATCTCTCCACTGATACTGCCAGACCTGTGAGTACTTCCAGCTTCCATATATTTCACTTTTGCCAAAAAATTTTAACCCTGATTATCCATGTAACTCATGTTTAAAGAGAAAGATGATATTAGTAATAAAGGTGAAGATGTTTTGCCCCATAAACATTCAGGTCAGGGTATACATTTGGTTTACTCAGGATAACACTCCCAATGCTTCTTGCTATGAAACCGGACGGCAATGCACCCAATTCAAACTGAAATTGCCATTTCAGCACCAGGCAGTCAACGTGCTGCAAGATCGGAATAAACAGCCCAAAATCACAAATACAAAAGATCACTTCACAAAAGGGCACTCACAAATTTAAGAAAGTGTTTATCCCAGGTGAATTCAGAAATTACGTCTTCTGGGACTGACCAAGATGAATTATCCCTTCTCACCCAGTGTCCGGTTTCTCACAAATAGCCATGCAATCCCCATTCAAATTCCCTCTTCCAAGGGCGGCACAGTGGCGCAGTGGTTAGCACTGCTCCCTGAGGCGCTGAGTATCCAGGTTTGATCCCGGCCTCGGATCACTGTCTGCGTGGAGTTTGCACATTCTCCCCATGTCGGCGTGAGTTTCACCCCCACAACCCAAAGACCTTGAGGTTAGGTGGATTGGCCACGCCAAATTGCCCCTTAATTGGTAAAAAAATAATTGGGTACTCTAAATTTATTTTGCAAAAAACTTCTCTCTTCCACTCCATACTCTTGACATCGATGACGTTGCCTACATTGGCTACTTGAAAAGAAGATAAAATCAGGTGCACCCTTGGCATCATGTTTGACACAGCTGGTCTCAGCTTAATATCGCATACCAAATGTCATTACATAATATACAACAGTATCAATTTCTACCATTTCTCTGTTTCAAAGGCAATCTATAGTACATCCTTAAAAGTGCTCGTTTTAGTTTTCTTCTTTCAAGTATCAACTAATTTTGTACAATCATTCGAACATGCCAGATGAAAAGACAATTATTTCTATATTAAATTACTGAAAGCCTCAATAAAAAAAAACAAGCCACGTTAACGAAAAAGATTTTGGTTTCACCCTAGTAAGATAATCAAATTTAAACATGACTATCAAGGGCTGCTCCTTACAGTAAAAACAGGATCATTTTTAAACAGTCGTTAATCCAAAACACAAGCAATCTTTGGAATGAAATATTGCACCAAGTTCGGCAATGACATCAAGAGAGTCCCACCCAAGCCTACGGCATGAAGAGTTTTATTTAGACCAAGTCTACATTTGAAACACAAATTATGCAAAAATATATTCTGGGTCAAAAGCAGCTTAGGGAATGAGCAGCTGATCTTTAAATGGTTGCTTCCCTGGACTTCAAAAACAATTGTGTAAAGTGCTTTCTGATATTCCAGCTTAAAAGAACAAATTAAACTGCAGTTATTTTCTTATAATGACAATAGAGAGGATTTCAATCTGGCATTACATTTCCTCAATTTTCAATGTAGACTTTATCAATCACTATTTTCAATCAACTAATGGCATTTGGTGTAACCAAAACGTGCCTCTGAATTATCGAGGCATTTATTTTCAAAATAAAACTTGCTAACAGTTTGCAAAGTATTAAAGCAAATTAATTCATGGCCCTTTCATTCCTTTACTATTTATTTGTTCTTGGGAAGGAGGCAACATTCTTTAACTGCTGAAATCTATGTGCTGTACGTACGGCAAGGGTCCTTCCTGTTTCTTCCCTTATTTTCCCTTTTTACTTTGCCGTTATCATTTTTGATCTATGGATGATTAATGGACATGTATCTTTGTCAAGCAGCAGAGAAAAGGAGGAATTTAGAAGTTAAAGGAGGGAAACTCTGCTAGTCTCTGCTGCTTTGAACAGAAGCTTCAGATTTTTCTGCACCAGTGGGAGAGATGGGGTGGGACTCGGTTTGATTGATTGGTTGGTGGTCAATGAATTGGCCCAAAAGGCCGTACTCTGCCCAGTAACAGGTGGTGATTGGATCCTATCCCAGTGAAATGATTTTCAGAGTCCCAAGGAGTTTCAGTTTGACACTTGAAGAAGGACTCTCTCCATTTCCTCCATGTTCTCTCCAGAGAGGCTGTGAGTGCTGTATCCCTGGAGCTGTAGAGAACCTGAATGAATGAATCTACAGTAAAGCCTCAAACTGAAAGCAAGTTTGAAGAGGACTAAGGTGCTAAAAACCACCATCTGAAACAAAGACTCTTTTTTCCTTTAATTCTGATTTTAAACCTTTCTTCCCCTGTGTGTGTGTGTATGTATGTATATATATGTACACATATATATATATATATATATATATATACACATACATACATGCATACATACGCACATACATATATATAAACATATATAAAATACATACATAGAGAAAGAGAGACAAAGTGGGAGATATAGAGAGAGAGGCTTGTGGACAAGGAATTAGATAATAGTTAATTAGTTATATTTGCTACATATTTATTACAGTTCTTGTTACTAATAAAAAGTAATTATGTTTACATTTACAAACCTGATGACAGTAATTAGTAAAGTTGCCATAGTCCCAGATTACCATAGGCTGCTTTCCCCTTTGAGGGAGAGAGCTGACTGGTGGTCATTTAACCTGAGAATCACCGCATCTCCGGGAAAGGGCGAGGTTGAGAAGGCGGGCCTTCATAAATAATCTCAGGGCGCAATTGCACCTGGGGGAATGGTCTCCCAGGCCATTAGAGATCCTCGGGGTGGCCGGGATCTGGGCAGTGTGGTACACTGGCACTCCCACTGTCACCTGCCAGACTGGCACTACCACCTGAGCACACTGGCAAGAGCAGTGCCACAGTGCCAAGCAGGCAGTGCCAAGGTGCCCAGATGCCAGGTTGCCCATCCCAGGGCTCTGGAAGAGGGTGCAGGAGGAGGGGTCCAGAGACTGTGGTGGGGTCGCTGAGGGGGAGGTGGTCACAAGATAGGGTCAGCATTTAGAAATGGTGCACCGATGCGCAAATACTCTTACTGCACTGGTGAGCAGAGCTAGTCAGTGCAGGAAATGATGCAAGTGTTGCCTTAGTGGGATGTTCCCCGCCGAGGCCAAAAGAAATGGGCAAAGTGCTGTTGAATAGCAAAGTTATTCTCCATCTGCAGGCGCTGAGAAACATCCCACTAAACACGCCTAAAAAGGGTCCCATTGAATCGCGGCCATTATCCTGTTATTTTTCACATGTACACTGATGGCACCCAGCTCTACCTGACCACCACCTCTCTCCATTCATAGAATTTACAGTGCAGAAGGAGGCCATTCGGCCCATCGAGTCTGCACCGGCTCTTGGAAAGAGCACCCTACCCAAGGTCAACACCTCCACCCTATCCCCATAACCCAGTAACCCCACCCAACACTAAGGGCAATTTTGGACACTAAGGGCAATTTAGCATGGCCAATCCACCTAACCTGCACATCTTTGGACTGTGGGAGGAAACCGGAGCACCCGGAGGAAACCCACGCACACACGGGGAGGATGTGCAGACTCCTCACAGACAGTGACCCAAGCCGGAATCGAACCTGGGACCCTGGAGCTGTGAAGCAATTGTGCTATCCACAATGCTACCGTGCTGCCCTGTCACTAAATTATTTGACATCTGGATGAGCAGAAATTTCCTCCAACTAAATATTCAAAAGACTAAAGCCCTCGACTTCAGTCCCTGCCACTGACTTTGATTCCTAGCCACAGACACCATCCCTCACCCTGGACAACTAATACTGACTATTCTCAACCGTGTTGAGTTATTGACCCCAAGACAAACTTCTGACCACATATTCGCAGCATCACTAAATCGGCCTACTTCCACCTCCATTACATCACCTGCCCCTCACCCCCCACACCTGGCCCAGCTCATCGGCTACTGAAACCTTCATCTATGACTTTGTTACTCGACTCAGACTTGAGTATTCTGTCCTTTAGGTATCAGATGCAATGTGTGCAACATTTTCAATAACCGATTTAAGTAGGAGTCAGCAGCCCGAGTAATTGTCTTAGCAGCCAGTTCAAACAATTGAATATACTTTAATAACAGGATAAAAGTAAAACCAAAGTAAAAGCAAATAGAACTCATTGCTAGAGCTGGTGTTCAGGAGAATGATAACAGCTCCCTCTTAATTCAGTGCTCTGCTTTCTGAAAAGGGTGGCGTGGGGGGGGGTTGTTGTTGTCACTTGCTGTCTTCCCTACTTACAGTGTCCCCCACCCACAACCCAGGACTGGGCACGGAGGCTACCTTCATTTTTCTGGTGACCTTCCCATATAGCATGAGGTCACCCCACCCTTGGCAAAATGCCAATGGCAATGTAAAGTGACCACTAATCAGGGACGGCATTCTCCCCTACCCGGCGTGACGGAGGTCCCGGAGTAGGGGAGTGGCGCCAACCACTCAGGGGTCGCGCCTCCCCAAAGGTGGGGAATTCTCCCCACCTTTGGGGGCCAGCCCCGCGCCGGAGCGGTTAGCACCAGAAGACTGGCGCAAAAATCCGGCGCCCCCGGCAGCGGGGCTGGCCGAAAGGCTTTCGCCGGTCGGCGCATGCGCCGGCAGTGACGTCAGCGGCAGCTGGCCGCTAACGTCACTGCCGGCGCATGTGCGATGTGGGGTTCTCTTCCGCTTCCGCCATGGCGGAGGCCGTGGCGGCGCGGAAGGAGAAAGAGTGCAGCCAGGGCACTGGCCCGCAGTCTGAGCGGGGGACCCCGATCGCGGGCCTGGGCACCCCCCGGGGTTCGATCGCCCCCTGCCCCCCCAGGACCCCGGGGGCCTGCTCGCGCCGCTGAGCCCGCCGTTCCAGAGGTAGTTTAAACCTCGGCAGCGGGAGAGGCCTCCCAGCGGCGGGACTTCGGCCCATCCGGGCCGGAGAATCACCGCAGGGGCCTCTCTGATTGGAGTGGCGAGATTCCTGCCCTCGCCACTTCCCGGGTGGCGGAGAATCTCTGCCACGGCGGGGGCGGGATTTTAGGCGCCCCCAGGCGATTCTCCGACCCTGCTGGGGGTCGGAGAATTTCGCCCCAGACCTTGAACTACGTAAACTGTTTGTCTGTCTCCTTGCGATGGGCAAGCTCTCCGCATCTGTCCCACTGGCTGTGGTACATGATGTACCCAAAGGAACCTGAGCAAATCTCTTCGAGATCAGAGGCCTGGATTAATGATCTCGAGACACACGGTCAGATCGCACCATGGCCATGGAGGAGTTTAAATTCAGTTTAAGGAAATTCAGAATAAAATAATATCAGGAATAGCAACCATGACACTATTGGACTGTTGTACAAACCCATCTGGTTCATAATGTCCTTTAGAGAAGAAAATTTGATGTCCTTACCGAATCAGTCCGACATGTCGGGCTGGATTCTCCGTTTCTGAGACTAAGTGTTGACGCCAATGTGTTGACGCCAATGCAGAACCCGTGGACTTTCACGACAGAAACACTGGTGCCTCACCTGGACCGATTCCACTACTGTCGAGGGGCTAGCACAGGTGTCCCGTGGAACACAGTTGATTCCAATGAAAAACGGTGCGGATTTGCCGGGACCATGACTGACACTTGGAAGGCTGACAAGCTGCAGCCGCATATATACATTACAATCCCCACACAAACTCATCCCAGCCAACAAGATGGCACTGGTTGTGCTGGAGCCCGCTCATACAGCTGATAGGTTGCTGAGGCCAGAGGACACCTACGGTGGGGAGGGTCCTGGGGGGACACCTAAATGACCAGTGGCACTAAGTTCAAAGTGGGCTGTTAGCAGTGTGCACAGCTGCATGGCGGCCTTGCCAGCTGCAGCAATGGTGTTCCGTGCCCATTCACCCCGACCCCACAGCCCACTTACGCCCACTCTCTCTCCCTCAATAGCCACAACGCCGGTTTCACGATTTTAAAAAGCACAAATGAACTGCGCCATTGGGAACTCGACCCATCGGAGGTGGAGAATCGCGGAGGCCCAGGAGAATACCGGGTCGGAACCGCTAATGATATGCAAATGATGTCTACTGTACATGTGTTCCAGAACACATTGATGCCACTGTCGAGGTGCTGGAGAATTGCGATTTGGCGTCAAGGCCGATTTCGCCATCAAGACCGATTCTCAGGGCAGCACGGTGGCACAGTGGTTAGCATTGCTGCCTACGGAGCTGAGGACCCGGGTTCGAATCCCAGCCCTGGGTCACTGTCCATGTGGAGTTTGCACATTCTCCCCATGTCTGCGTGGGCTTCACCCCCACAACCCAAAAGATGTGCAGGGTAGGTGGATTGGCCATGCTAAATTGCCCCTTAATTGGAAAAAATAATTGGGTACTCTAAATTTATTTTTTAAAAAGAAAACAAAAAAGACCGATTCTCCACCCAATCGCTTTTTCCGATTTCGGGGTCGGCTAACGCTTAATTGGAGAAAAGAATCAGGCACTCTAAGTTTTTTTCTTCATTTTTTAGAAAACATCACATCGGGAGACTCCACACACAAAACTTTTTTAAAATAAATTTAGTGTGCCAATTATATATTTTTTTCAATTAAGGGGCAATTTAGAGTGGCCAATCTAGCTAACCTGCACAGCTTTGAGTTGTGGGGGTGGAACCCATGCAGACACGGGGAGAATGTGCAAACTCCACACAGACAGTGACCCAGGGCTGGAATTCGAACCCGGGTCCTCAGTGCCGCAGACCCAGTGCTAACCACTGTGTCACATGCCGCCCTCTCCACAAACAAAACTGACCCATCACCCATTGGAGGTTTCAGGTAATTGTGCTTGTTTGCAGGTTCTTGAAGATTTTCTAAAGATTAAGCTGAACCTTTTGGGCATAAGGGGCGATGCAGGAACAATGCAGCAACAGAATCTTGTTTCCTGATGATAAATTGAGTTTAAGTGGTTCAAGGGGTTAAGTTTTTAAAAATATTTTTATTTGGATTTTAACATTTTATACATGAAACAAAACAAATGCAAAACCAACAAGAACAACAAACCCCTGTCCCACTTCAACCAACACCCTAATAATGCAAAGTACCTCCGCACCGCTCCTGTTAGCAGCTGACTGTAACCAACTCTTTAAAGTGCAGAATAAACAGACCCCCTCTCTTGTGGAACCTCCCAATCGCCCACCTCAAAGCCAACTTAACCTTCTCCAAATACAGGAACTCCATCAGGTCCTCCAAACGATAGAGAGGCATAGGGTGGAGAGACTGACCTCCACCCCAACAGGAGGCACCTGCGAGCAATTAGCGAGGGGAAGGCTAAAACATCTGCAGCTCCAACACCCCAGATTCACTAGGTTAATCCCAGAACTGAAGGGGTTGGATTATGAGGAGAGGTTGAGTAGACTGGGACTGTACTCGTTGGAATTTAGAAGGGCGTGGAGGGATCTTATAGAAACATATAAAATTATGAAGGGAATAGATAGGATAGATGCAGGCAGGTTGCTTCCACTAGCGGGTAAAAGCAGAACTAGGGCATAGCCTCAAAATAAGGGGAAGTAGATTTAAGACTGATTTTAGGAGGGACTTCTTCGCCCAAAGGGTTGTGAATCAATTGAATTCCCTGCCCAGTGAAGCAGTTGAGGCTCATTCATTAAATGTTTTTAAGATGGGCAGCAAGGTAGCACAGTGGTTAGCATTGCTGCCTACGGCACTGAGGACCCAGGTTCGAATCCCGGCCCTGGGTCACTGTCCATGAGGAGTTTGCACATTCTCCCCATGTCTGCGTGGGTTTCACCACCACAACCCAAAAGATGTGCAGGATAGGTGGATTGGACATGCTAAATTGTCCCGTAATTGGAAAAAATAATTGGATACTCTAAATTTAAAAACAAAACCTAAAAAAAAATGTTTTTAAGATAAAGATAGACAGTTGTTGAAGAATAAAGGGATTAAGGGTTATGGTGTTCGGGCAGAAAAGTGGAGCCGAGTCCACAAAAGATCAGCCATGATCTCATTGGATGGCAGAGCAGGCTCGAGGGGTCAGATGGCCTACTCCTGCTCCTAGTTCATATGTAACATGACCCCCAGGGGATTGGGCTCCAAGATTACATTCAGGATTGCTGACATGGGGCTCCAAAATTTCTCCAACTTCAGGCAGATCCAGAACATATGTACCTCATTAGCTGGACCTCTCCCACACTCCTCCACCCCTTCAAACAACCGGCTCATCCTTGACCTCGTCAGGTGCCAGTTTAAGGGATTACGTTGATGGAATTCCTGTGGTGGGCAGAAGCCCACAGCATCCGCCGGTGGGAACCGATTTTCCAAATATTTGCATTCCATGAATAAAACCACAACTTCATCAAATTAAATCAGCAGCGAATAGGAAGCTTGTACCACCCGAATTATGACCGGTTAAAGGTGCCAGGCACCATGTGAGGTCCATTCAGGCTGTTTTGGTGAAGACTAAGAAAAAGGTGAGGAGAGCGGGAATGTTTGTAGACTGGGACTGTCAGCAACAGCAAGGGTGAAGCTTTTTTGGGGGGGGGGGGGGTTCTAGGATTATGAGGACATGAATGATGAGGGTAGAAAGTTTGAAACTACAGAGAAGGGTAAATGTTTGACTTCTAAAGAATGTCCTGTCAAATCAGCAACTTTTATCCTCCAACTGCCTGTAAGCTTGTCCAGGGGCTTTCGCAGCTCACCCTGAAGTGCACTGAATTCAGCTGAGAGCAGCTTCAGCCGCTTTAATAGGACATTCTGAATTCTCTCTCTGTGTACCCGAACAGGTGCCAGAGGGTGGCGACTAGGGGATTTTCACAGTAACTTCATTGCAGTGTTAATGTAAGCCTACTTGTGACACTAATAAAGATTATTATTGCCGACTCCTACCGCATGATCGCACACAGCTGCCACCCACCCAATAATATCAAATTCCGTGCACACCGGTTACCAACACGCACGTGGAAGTGGTTGTGAATTATAATGTGATTTATTAAGGAACTGTAACCCATTATCAACTAGAAAATAATTCTTTAACAAAGTAGAAGTTACTTCTCAAAGTTATTTCCAATAATTTAAAAATTGGGTTACTCCCTGGCGATAGATTCTTCTTCTTAGACAGTCCCGCGGGGTCAAAGGGGACTTGTTTCCACACTAAAAATGAGTTTTCAGGTGACTAAAGAATCCAATGTGTGACCTGCAGTCTGTGTCACTGGTGGGGCAGACGGTGTTGGAGGAATGGGTGGGTGGGGTGTTCAGGTTGCTAGGCACTCCTTTTGTTGTTAACTCTTGGCTTCAGCTTCCTCTCGGTGATGAAACTAGAGGTGTTCAGCTCCTTCCCTTGTGCTTTTCCTCCACTTTGTGGTCTTGGGCCAGAGATTCCCAGGTGTGGGTGGGATGTTGCACTTTTCAAGGAAGCTTTGAGGGTATCTTTGAAGCATTTCTTCTGGCCATCCTGGAGCTAGTGTGCGGTGTTGAAACTCTGAGTAGATTGCTTGTTTCAGGAATCTCGTGTCAGGCAAGTGGACAATGTGGCCCACCCAGCTGAGCTGATCGAGCGTGATCAATGCTTCGATGCTGGGGATTTAGACTGAGCAAGAACACTGATGTTAGTACCCCTATCTTGCCAATCCTATATGGTGGATTAGCAATGATTTAGGAAGCCCATTTTTGAGATTAAACCCAGTTGCATATGAACAAACAAGCTAGGAGCAGGAATAGGCCACTCCGTCCTCTGACTTCGCCCTGCAATTCAATAAAATCTGACTGTAACCTCCCACCTACCCCCGTTAACCTTTCACCCCTTTATCAAGAATCTCTCCAGCTCTATCTTGAAAATATTCACAGGCTCTGCTTCCACTGCCTTTTAAGGAAGAGAATTCCAAAAACCCACAACCCTCTGAAAGAAAACATTTCTCATTATCTCTATCTTAAATGGGCGAACCCTTATTTTTAAACTAGATTCTCACAAGATAAAACATCCTCTCCACATCCACCCTGTCAATACCCCACAGCTTCTTAAATGTTACAATCAAGTCGCCTCTTACTCTTCTAAACCCCAGCAGATACAAGCCCAGCCTGTCCAATCTTTCCTCATACGATAAGCTGCCCATTCCAAGTATTAGTTCAGAGAACCTTTTCTGAACTACTTCTAACATCTTTAAACCCTTCCTTGTGGGTCGTCGTATCTGGACCACTCCAGATGTGGTCTCATAGGTGTCCTGTATAACTGAAGCATAATCCTCCCTACTTTTATATTCAACTAAACTTGCAACAAACAACAAAAATCTATTAGCTTTCCTAATTACTTGTTCTACCTGTATGCCAGTCTTTTCTGTTTCAAGCACCAGGACATCCAGATCCCTCTGCACCTCCAAGCTCCGCAATCTCGCGGATATTATCTTCAGATAATAAGTTTCTTTATTCTTCCAGCCAAAATGGGCAACTTCACATTGTCCCACATTATACTCCACTTGCTAGATCTTTGCCCACTCAAACATATGTCACCTTGTAGCCTCATGTCTTCTTCAAAACGTTCCTATCTTGGTGTTCGGGGGTCAGTTTAGCTCAGTTGGTTCATGATGTAGAGCGATGCCAACAGCTCGGGTTCAATTCCCGTACCGGCTGAGGTTACTCGTGAAGGCCCCGCCTTCTCAACCTCGCCCCTCACCTGAGGTTGGTGATTCTCAGGTTAAATCACCACCAGTCAGCTCTCCCCCTCAAAGGGGAAAGCAGCCTGTGGTCATCTGAGACTGTGACGACTGTCGTGTCATCAGCAAGTTTAACAACAATACCTTCAATTCCTTCATCCAAGACATTTATAATAGTGTAAATAGTTGAGGTCCCAGCATTGATTCCTGTGACACCACCCATCACACTCTGCCAACCAGAATAAAACCATTTATGGCTACCCTCAGTTTCCAGTTACTTAACCAATCTTCTATCCATGTTGATATGGTCCCCCCACCATGAGCTTTTATTTTCTGCAATAACCTTTGATGTGACAACTGAACGAATGCCCTCTGGAAATCTAAGTACAGTACATACAGTACACCCACTGGTTCCCTTTTATCCATAGCACATGTGATTCCTTAAAGAACTCCAATAAATTTCCCTTTCACAAAACCATGTTGACTCTGCCTAATAGCCTTGATGTTATAGCATCTTCTAACATTTCCGGATGACAGCTCTTTTTTAAAAATTGCCACATTTAATAAAGCAAGTTTTTTTGTTATGTCTCAGTCAGAACCAGAGACAAAGAAATGGGTGAGCAACTAAACACATGCTTTGGTTCTATCTTCACAAACGAGGACACAAATCAGAGACCATAAGATGTTGTGGACATCGGATTTAGTAAGAGGGAAGAACTGAAGGTCAATATTCATAGAAAAATGTTGCTGGGGAAATTGATGGGATTGAAGGCTGATAAATCCCCAGGGCCTGATAATCTATACCCCAGAGTATTTAAGGAAGTTGTTGTAGAAATAGTGGATACATTGGTGGTCATCTTCCAGAATCCTATAGACTCTGGAACAGTTCCTGCAGACGGGACAGTTGCTAATGTAACTCCACTATTTAAAAAGGGAGATAGAGAGAAAACAGGGAATTATAGATCAGTAAGCCTGACATTGGTAATGGGGAAAATTCTAGAATCCATTGTCAAAGATTTTATAGCAGAGCACTTAGAAACTAGTGGCAGGTTGGACAGAGTCAGCATGGATTTATGAAGGGGAAATCATGCTTGACAAATGTACTGGAATTCTTCGAGGATGGAACTCAAAGTTGACAAGGGGGATCCAGTGGATGTGGTATATTTGGACGTTCAGAAGACTTTTGGCAAGTCCCGCATAAGAGAAGTGTGTAAAATTAAAGCACATTGGGTTAGTAGTGATTTTAGATGTATAGCAAACTGGTTGGCAGACAGGAAACAAAGAGTAGGAATTCAGGGGTCTTTTTCAAATTGGCAGGAAGCGACTAGTGGAGTACCACAGGGATCGGTGCTCGGACCCCAGCTAATCACAATATATATTAATGATTTAGATGAGGGAACAAAATGTCATATTTCCAAATTTGCAGATGACACTAAGTTGGGTGAGCTGGGAGGTGGATCCTTCAATGGACTTGGACAAGTTGAGTGGGTGGGCAGATGAATGGCAGATGCAGTATAATTTGTAGAAATGCAAAGTCATCCACTTTGGTAGCAAAAACGAGAAGGCAGACATTATCTGATGGCCATAAATTAGGAGAGGGGAATGTGCAACAAGACCCGAGTGCCCTTGTAACCAGTTACTGAAGGTAAGTATGCAGGTACAGCAGGCGGTAAAGAAGCAAACAGTATGTTGGCCTTCATAGCGAGAGGATTTAAGAATAGGAGCAGGGATGTCTTGCTGCAATTATACAGGGCCTTGGTGAGGCCACACCTGGAATATTATATGCAGTTTTGGGGCTCGATTCTCCTAAAAGGGAACAAGGTCTCCTCGTGAGCGTGTTTAGCCGTGTGTTTCCCGGTGCTTGCAGTGCCGATAAACACATGGCTATTCAATGTTGCATTGAATACGGGGCGTGAATGGGGAATGCGTGGCCGAGGCTGTATATAGCCCCACCTTATACAGTGTGGAGCTCCGCTTGCCGTAACTCCCCAGTGCAACGAGGGATTGGGCCTCTATTTTTAACTCACATCTCATTCTCAGAGGCTCCCGAAACAATCCCGACCTCTAACCGCACCGCACCCCCCCCCCCCCCCCATCTGAACGCACTACGGGAGGGTGTCCCCCCCACCCCTGCCCAACACCCTTGCCAGGCATCCCCAGCCCATTCGTACACGGGCAGAAAATGCCAGCTGGCAACCTGGCAGTTCCAACCTGGCACCCTTGCAGTGCCTAGGCCAGCTGGCAATGTCACCCAAGCACACTGGCAGTGCCAGGATGGCACAAAGGTGGGACTGCCAAGGGCCAGGCTGGAACTGTGTGTGCCCAGGTAGCACCAGCAATGCCAGGGCACCACCCTGCCTGAGGAGCATGCAGCTGGGGGGGCTCAAATCCCCACAAGTGCTGTACTGTCTGGTCCCGTTTGTGGGGACCAGTGTGGAACGGCACTCGCTCAAGGTCTCCAAGGCAAAGGGGTTGAATCCCAAAGCCTCAGCTACCTCGAGAATCTGCACATTAGATGGAGGCCGTGGCACAGCCTGGTCGATGAAAGCCGGGAGACCCTGCTCCCGGAATCTACGCGGCTCACCACGCCTTGAGGTCTCCCGGCTTTCATCGTCCAAACTGCGCCACGGCGAGCCACCTTTCGGGCGTAGCATGGCCATTGGATCACAGCCACGGTCTCCTTTTCTGAGGAAAAGTATTCTTGCTCTCGAGAGCGAACATTTACCAAACTGATTCCTGGGATGACGGGACCGGCGTATGAGGAGTGATTGAATCGATTAGGATTGTATTCGCTGGAGTTCAGAAGAGTGAGGGGGGATCTTTTAGAACCCTATAAAATTCTAATAGGACTGGACAGGGTAGATGCAGCAAAGATGTTCCTGATGGTGGGTGTGGCCAGAACCAGGGGTCACAGTCTGAGGATACGGGGTAGACCATTTAGGACAGAGATCAGGAGAAACTTCTTCACCCAGAGAATGGTCGGCCTGTGGAATTCGTTGGCACAGGAAGTTCCTGAGGTCAAAATATATTTTCACGAAGCAGTTGGATATAGCACTTAGGGGACTTCCGGTTGCGGTGATGCGGAGCTAAGCCGCACGTTCGGTAGCTCCTGCTATTTTCGGTCTTTCGGGCTCTTTTAAGGGCCCGGAGCGGTGCTGGCTGGACTTTTCCCGATGTGGGAACACATCCACTGCGCTCTTCGGCAGGTGGATGGACTGGACCAGGAGCGGAGCGGTTACAAAATCGGCTTTAGAGCAGAGAAAGGTGCGAGGCAGGAGAAACAAGATGGCGGCGGGCGGGGAACCGGCAGCGTTGCAGCAGTGGGCGCAGGAGCTGCTTCATCACTGCTTCAGGGAGCTGAAGGCTGAGATCCTGGAACCGTTTAAGGCCTCGCTGGACAAGCTTGTGGCGACTCAGACGGCTCAGGGTGCAGAGATCTGAGAGCTACGGCAAAAGGCCTCGGAGAGCGAGGACGAACTCCTAGGCCTGGCAGTGAAGGTGGAGTCGCACGAGGCGCTCCACAAGAAATGGCTAGCGAGGTTGGAGGAGATGGAGAACGCTCCCGTCGGAAGAACTTGCGGATCCTGGGCCTCCCGGAGGGGCTGGAAGGTTCAGACTTGGGGGCCTATGTGGCCTTGATGCTGAACTCGTTAATGGGAGCAGGCTCCTTTCAAGGCCCTTGGAACTGGAGGGTGCCCATAGAGTGCTGTTGAGGAAGCCCAGGCCGAACGAGCCGCCTAGGGCGGTGCTGGTCCGTTTTCACCGCTTCGTTGACCATGAGTGTGTGCTGAGATGGGCGAAGGAGAGGAGCAGCAAGTGGGAGAATGCAGAGATCAGGATTTATCAAGATTGGAGCGCGGAGGTGGCGAAGAGAAGGGCTGGTTTTAATCGGACGAAGGCAGTGCTTCACAAGAAGGGGGTGAAGTTAGGCCTGCTACAGCCGGCACGCCTCTGGGTCACTTATAAAGATCGCCAGCTCTACTTCGATTCCCCGGAGGATGCCTGGGCCTTCGTCCAGGCAGAGAAGTTGGACTCGAACTGAGGACTGGGGGGCTGGGGACTGATGTACATAGTCTGGAGGCCTTGTCCTCCTGGGTATCCTTTCATTTTTCTGGTTGTGGTTGTTGGTGCCTTTTTGCTTTTTCACTTTTTGGGGGTGTTACTTATTTATTCGGGTGCTTTCTTGTTTTTCACTGGTGGAGGGCTGGGGAGCTGTTCTCGGTCCCGCTGGGTCACGTCCCTTCTTTGTCCCGCATGTTGGGTCAGGGGAGTGGGGTCTGAGATGGAAGGGCGGGCTTTTTTCCCCCCCGAGCTGGAGGCGCAGTGGGTGGGACCGGCACTGGGTGAGGGGAGCAGTAGTTGTGTTACACGGGGGGGGGGGGGGGGGGGGGGGGGGGGGGCTTTGTCCCCGACGATGTCTAGAGCAATAATCTCACTGATTCTGAAGCAGGATAAGGACCCCCTCCAGTGTGGGTCTTACAGGCCGATCCCGCTCCTCAACGTGGACGCAAAGTTGTTGGCTAAGATACTGTCCAGGAGGGTGGAAGATGTGGTCTCGCTGATTATCCATGAAGACCAAACGGGGTTTGTGAAGGGGAGGCAGCTGAATGTCAATGTACGGCGGCTTCTTAATGTTATAATGATGTCGGCGGCGGATGGGGAGGCGGAAATAGTGGCATGGATGGATGCGGAGAAAGCCTTCGATAGGGTGGAGTGGAGCTGCCTGTGGGAAGTGTTGAGGAGATTTGGGTTTGGTGGAGGATTCATTAGCTGGGTGAGGCTGCTGTATAGTGCCCCAGTAGCGAGCGTGGTAACGAATGGGAGGAGGTCGGAGGACTTTTGGCTGTCCCGGGGGCCGAGGCAGGGGTGCCCCTTGTCTCCCCTGCTGGGGGGGGGGGGTAGAGAGCACCAGTTGTCGCTGCACGCGGATGATTTACTGTTGTACATCGCGGATCCGGCCGGGGGGGTGGTGGTGCCAGAGGTGTTGAGGATACTTGGGGAGTTTGGGGATTTTTCGGGCTATAAGCTCAACGTGGGGAAGAGTGAGCTGTTTGTGTTGCACCTGGGGGACCAGGAGAGGGAGATAGGGGAGCTCCCGTTGAAGAGGGCGGAGAGGAGCTTTAGATATCTTGGGGTCCAGATAGCTAGGAGCTGGGGGGCCCTGCACAGGCTAAACTTTTCGAGGCTGGTGGAACAGATGGAGGAGGAGTTTAGGAGATGGGATGCGCTGCCACTCTCCTGGGCGGGCAGGGTCGAGTTGGTTAAGATGACGGTGCTCCCGAGGTTTTTGTTTCTCTTCCAGTGTCTCCCCATCTTGATTCCGAAGGCTTTTTTAGGAGGGTAAATAAGAGTATTCTGGGGTTCGTGTGGGCGCGGAAGACCCCGAGAGTGAGGCGGGTATTCTTGGAGCGAGACAGGGAGGTAGGTGGTTTGGCGTTGCCCAACCTGTGTGGGTACTACTGGGCTGCGAATGTGGCAATGATTCGTAGGTGGGTGATGGTGGGGGCGGTGCCGCATGGAAGAGGTTGGAGGTAGCGTCCTGTGTGGGGACGAGTTTGGAGGCATTGATGACGGCCCTGCTCCCACTTCCCCCGGCAAGGTACTCTACGAGTCCAGTAGTGGTGGCTTCCCTTAAAATTTGGGGCAGTGGAGGCGGCATAGGGGGGGCTGGTTTAGCTCACTGGGCTAAATCGCTGGCTTTTAAAGCAGACCAAGCAGGCCAGCAGCACGGTTCGATTCCCGTACCAGCCTCCCCGGACAGGCGCCGGAATGTGGCGACTAGGGGCTTTTCACAGTAACTTCATTGAAACCTACTCGTGACAATCAGTGATTTTCATTTCATTTCAAGTGAAGGCCTCAGTCTGGACCCCGATACGGGGCAACCACCGGTTTGCACCAGGGAGAATAGATGGTAGGTTTTTGAGTTGGCATAGGGCAGGCATCAGGCGGATGGGGGGCCTTTTCCTCGACGGGAAGTTTGCGACCTTAGAGGAGTTGGAGGGGAAGTGGGGCCTCCCCCCGGGAATGCTTTCAGGTATATGCAGATTAGGACGTTTGTTAAGCGGCAGGTGGTGGAGTTCTCGCTACTACTGCCTCGGGGGATGCAGGATAGGGTGCTCTCGGGGACGTGGATCGGTGAGGGTAGGATCTCGGCAATTTATCAGGTGATGCAGGAGGGGGAGGAGGCCTCAGTGAAGGAGATGAAAGCGAAGTGGGAGGAGGAGCTAGGGGAGGGGATCGACGAGGGGACGTGGGCGGATGCCCTGGGGAGGGTGAATTCGTCCTCTTCTTGCGCACGGCTCAGCTTAATTCAGCTGAAGGTGCTGCATAGGGCGCACATGACTGGGGCCAGGCTGAGCCAGTTCTTTGGGGGTGAGGACAGGTGTGGGAGGTGTTCGGGTGGCCCGGCGAATCAAACCCACATGTTTTGGGCATGTCTGGCATTGGAGGGGTTTTGAAAGGGGGTGGCGGGGACCTTGTCCAAGGTGGTCGGTTCCAGAGTGGAGCCGGGCTGGGGGCTCACGATCTTTGGGGTAGCATCGGAGCCAGGAGTGCAGGAGGCCGGTACCCTGGCCTTTGCGTCTCTAGTAGCCCGGCGTAGGATTCTCATACAGTGGAGGGACGCGAAGCCCCCGAGCCCGGAGGCCTGGATTAACGACATGGCCGGGTTCATCAAACTGGAGAGGGTCAAGTTTGCCCTGAGGGGGTCGGTGCGAGGGTTCTTCCGGCGGTGGCAGCCTTTTCTTGATTTCCTGGCGGAGTGTTAGAGTGGTCAATCTCAGCAGCAACCTTGGGGGGGGGTGTTATGGGTCTGTTAAGGGGGGTTTGTATTTGCGACTATATGTTTGCTACTTTCTTTTTTGTTATTTATTTATTGCTTTGTATTGGGGGGGGGGCTTTTCTCTCTGTTTTTTCTATGCCTTGTTTATTTCATTGTTGGGAGAAAATTTGTTGTTGATAAATTTGAATTAAAATTATTTAAAAAAAAAAGATATAGCACTTAGGGCGAAGGGGATCAAAGGCTATGGGGGGGGGGGAGGAAGGAGTGGGATTAGGCTATTGAGTTGGATGATCAGCCATGGTCATAATGAATGGCGGAGCACACTCGAAGGGCTGAATGGCCTCCTCCTGCTCACATTTTCTATGTTTCTAATTTCTCTCATTCATAACAGATTTTGTGTTCATAGATATGCAGATGAGTCGGAGAGGAAACTGGAGCACAAAGATTGGATGCAATTTGCACCAAACAGATCCAATTGAAATAATTTCTGCTTTCTTAATATTTGCAAATGGTAAATGGGTCAGTTAAGAAGTTGCATTCAAAATGTGATCAACATCAGTAATGATATTCTGACCCCATTTTGCTAGTTTTCTTTCACAACTTTACAGCCCGTCATAAGATTAAAATGTGTCCTTTGTGGACTTAACAAGAAACTTGTACAATGTCCAAAAATCACCACCATCAGTAGAATTTTTCATTTGCTTTCCAGGCCCTGTAAACAAACAGTGGTTTAGTGGTTTGCTAAATCTCCACCCCCTGCATATTTTCCCTGATGGCTGTTTGCAACCACACCCTCTCACAGTTAGGACAACAGGGTGTTAGCTTTATTCTTGACATCAGCTGCAGCATTGACCAGTACTGGCTGACATGGGGCTTCTTTAAGTAACTTAAGTAAAGTTAACTTTTGTCCCAGTTTTTAATGTTTGTGACCATAGGGTTAAGCACTAGGGGTGGGATAACAAACTGAGCTAAAAGTTGTGAATCCACCAGCAAAGACTTAACTCAACTTATTTTATTGGATAAAAGCAAATTACTGCGGACGCTGGAATCTGGAACAAAGAGAAAATGCTGGAGAATCTCAGCAGGTCTGGCAGCATCTGTAGGGAGCGAAAAGAGATCACGTTTCGAGTCCGATGACAAAGATCCATGGGACTCGAAACGTTAGCTCTTTTCTCTCCCTACAGCCAGACCTGCTGAGATTTTCCAGCATTTTCTCTTTTATTTTTATTGGACTTTATTAACTTCTGGTCAAAACAACTGCTTCTCCTACCCACTGTGATTAAAAAAAAACTGTTTATGGCCTTGGAATACTGCAGCCGATCAAAGGCTACAATTTAAAAATTTCACATCATGATGAATCAACACCAAGGTGCCTGCACTGTTCCAGGATCACGGCCACATTACAACACAGGCACAAGTATCCAGTGAACCAGATCTTCCATTATGAGCAATTAATAGACGCGTGGGTTAAATAGAGCACCATGCGCACACAGAATTGATGAATTATGTTTCTTCCCACCTCCCTCCCCCGAAGTCCATCTTGCACAACAGCTCCATGCAGTTATCCAATATTTTCCATGCTGCATTCACATCCTGTGAACTTCTCACGGAACGGGAAAACTTTCACAATCAACATTACCCAACCGTTACGTCAGATCATTATAGTCAATTCCATGAAAGGCTTAATTCCTGTCCATCAATAAGCATTCCTAATACTCAGATTTCTAGATGCTCCTGGACTATCCACGGACACCAAGACTGCTCTTCCCTCAATGAAAGTAACAGGAATATTAACAAAATTGGGAACAGGGCCACAAGGAATATTCGGGGAGATAACTGGTCACTGAGGATGGGTTTAAAAGGTGTCTTCGCAAGGAGCTAGAGAGGGACCCATGAAGGGAATTTCAGAGCTTCGGGTTCAGGGAGCTGTTGCCCCGTGTTTGCGTGGGTTTTACCCCCACAACCCAAAAGATGTGCAGGGTAGGTGGATTGGCCACGTTAAATTGCCCCTTAATTGGAAAAAGAATAATTAGGTACTCTAAATTTATTTTAAAAACAGCCAACTTGGCAAGGTCCAGGAGCAGTCCCCTCCCGCCCGCACCAGGGGTCGCATGCGGTGTGCACATGGAGATGTGCGGAGATGGTGACCAGTCAAATGCTCATCTCCCAATTGATTTTGCTGACTGCCAGCAAAGGCAGTTTGCACCATTGTACTTAGTTTTCTGTTCATTATTGCATTTACCAGAAGGACATATTCCAAAAACATCTTTATTTTTGTCAATTAACAGTGTGCATTTGTTCTGTTTCTCAAATACAATGGAGCATTTTGCCTCCAGCTGCTCTTCAATAACGCTTGACAAAATACTTTTCTAATCAACTTTCCAAAATGAACAGACTAATCACAGACTTGTATTCATTGTAAAGATACTTTCTGACTTGTCTTAAGTGACAGGAATGACCATCACTGAATTCCCCCACTAACATCCTGGGGGTTACCATTGATCAGAAACTGAACTGGACTAGCCAAATAAACACTGTGGCTGCCAGAGCAGGTCAAAGGCTAGGACTCCTGCAGCGAGTAACTCATCTCCTGACTCTCCAAAGTCTGTCCACCACCAACAAGGCACAATTCAGAAATGTGGTGGAATACTCTCCCCAAGCCTGGATGAGTGCAGCTCCAACAACACTCAAGAAGCTTGACACTATCCAGGACAAGGCACCCATTCCACAAACATTCACCTCCTTCACCACCAACGAACAGTAGCAGCAGTGTGTACCCTCTACGAGATGTACTGCAGGAACTCACCAAGGCTCCTTGGGCAGCACCTTCCAAGCTCACAACCGCTACAATCTAGAAGGACAAGGGGAGCCCCTCCAAGTCATTCACTACCCTGGATTGCAAATATATCCCTGCATTTTCACTGTCGCTGGGTCAAAATCCTGGAACACCCTTCCTAACAGCACTGTGGGTGTACCTACACCTCAGGGGCTGCAGTGGTTCAAGAAGGCAGCTCACCGCAGTCTTCGGAGGAGCAACTAGGGATGGGCAATAAATGCTGACCTAGCTAGCGAAGCATTTATCTTGTAAATTAATGTTTTTAATTTGAATTGGTTGTAACGTCAGGAGTGTGTGTACTGCGGGGAATAAGATTCTGGACTTTGAGCAGAGATTCTGCAGTGGGTTAGGCTGCCTAAAGGGAATGTTGTTGTGCTATTATACTGTCACCTGTTTTACTCTGTCTCAGCTAGAATCGGAGGACTTTAACACAAATCCATCCTAAGCACATCTTAAAAATGAAATCATTACACGATCTGTTGTTCATGATAGCATTTCTAGCATTTGTACATTTGGCCATGATCATAGAATTCATCAAGGTTCTAAATTGAAACAGGCAAGTTTGTTGAGAAACTGATTGCTTTTGAGGTCAATCGAGAGAGAATGCCAGGTTTGGTTTGACTTTTGTCTATTCGACAAGCTCAATAAATGTTCTTCGCAGACACTCCTTTTAAAGAGAAAATCCCGATGATTAAAATAATATTGTTCTGTGCCAAGTGTATCAGCGACAGCTAGATTCTAAGTACAAGAAATGAGGTATTCATTAATTTTAAATTTAAAACATATTTGATTGTATAGTACAAACTGTTTGCTCACAAATTTTGAAGTCATATTTGTAGTGAATATCCTTTTTTGTCTTTGACTTTGATAATTACGATCAGATGTCATAAGGCAAACATATTGATTGCTCCATGACCAGTCGGTGATATTGTTCTTCTATTGCTATCTTTAGTTGTATGGGTCCAAGCTGGTAAACTAGAAGCAACTTCACTGCCTTCTTCTCCTCAGTCTTTCAAATATCACACACAAACTGGAATTTATTGATGCTGCATCTATCATCCGCTAACATTCCGATGACTCACGATCCTCCGAGAAAGAATTTCCCCTCATTTCTGTTTTAAATGAGCAACACTAACTACCCCTAGGTTGACCTCTCTTTCTGCTGCTCTCCACTTTACCCACTGGAAGAGATCTCTGTAGTTTTTCAGCTCTGATCAAATGGCCAAACCCCTCAAATACTAAAGCAGCCCATGTCCAAATGCAGCAAGACCTGGACAATATCCAGGCTTGAGCTGATAAGTAACAAGCAACATCCACACCACATTAGTCCCAGACAATGACCACCTCCAACAAGAGAGAATCATTGCCCTTTGATATTCAATGGCATTACCATCACTGACTCCCCCACTATCAATGTCTCGGTACTTACCACTGACTCGAAACTGGACAGGACTAGCCAGTTAAATATTGTGGTTACAAGAGGAGGCCAGAGGTTAAGAATCCTACAGCGAGTAACTCACCTCCCAACTCCCTAAAACCTGTCCACATCCATTAGGCGCAAGTCAGGAGTGTGATGGAAATACTCCCCACTTGCCTGGATGAGTCCAGCACCAACAACATTCAAGAAGCTCAACACCATCCAGGACAAAGCAGCCCCGCTTGATCGGCATCTCTTCCACAAACATTCAATCCCTCCACCATCAATGCACAGTGGTAGCCGTGTGTACCATCTACAAGATGCAATGCAGGATGAACTCATCAAGGTTCCTTAGGCAGCACCTTCCAAACCCACGACCATCAAGAAGGACAAGGGCAGCTGAGATACAGGAACATCACCACCTGGAGGTTCTCCTCCAAGTCACTCATCATCCTGACTTGGAAATATATTGTCATTCGTTCAGTTATCATGCTGACAGTAACCCTCAAAATGCTCCTTTTGCTGTCCAACAGAAATTGTGCACATTCTGAGGAAAAAGATGGAAGAGTTGGAATATAAAATGTAAATGTTCCTTAGTCTAAATTGATGCAACAGTCCAGCGCCTGGTCGGTAGACCCTCAATTGCTTATGACGACAGACAACAGCTTCTTCCAACACAACACTACACAATGGAAACAGCTTTCTCACACTGAAGCCAGATGATGACAGGCGCCGGAATGTGGCGACTAGGGGCTTTTCACAGTAACTTCATTGAAGTCTACTCGTGACAATAAGCGATTTTCATTTCATTTCATTTCATTGTCTGAAGAAATCAGGTTTATTCCTATCAGCACATAAGACAGAGTTGATGATAGTCTCTCTCGGGGTTGTAGGTTTTTGGAAATCTCTTCGTCAAAAGGCAGTGGAAACAGAGCCTTTCAATAAAGGCAGATGGAGATAGATTTTTGGTAAACAAAGGGGTGAAAAGTTATTGGGGGTAGGCAGGAGGTTACAGTCAGATCAACCGTGATCTTATTCAATGGTGGAGCAGGCTCGAAGGACTGCGTGGCCTATTCCTGCTCCTAGCCCATACGTCCATATTACAACTGATCATTAAAAAAAGGCACACATTTTCCCAGGCTGCTAGGCCTCTTTTTAAATAATCCCACAGATATTGTCTTCCAGTCGCTGACTTAGGTTGGGGAATAGTATAGTCAATGACCATATACTTACATATGAACTAACAAATGCAAATATTACACCACAGAACTAAGGAACGTGAGTGAGATCTCAGAACAGATAACTAAGTAGTCAACATAGTCCCAGATGACCATAGCTGCTTTTCCCCTTTGAGGGGCAGAGCTGACTGGTGATGATTTAACCCGAGGATCACCACACCTTAGCCGAGGGGAGAGGTTGAGAAGGCGGGGCCTCCGTGAATAACCTCAGCCGATACAGGAATTGACTCCACGTTGCTGACCTCGCTCTGCATCACTGAACCAGCTGCCCAGCCAACCAAGCCTGCGCCTCACACAGAATATCTAGATAAAATGAAAAACTGCATTGTTGGCCAGGGTAGGGGTGTACATCTCAGGATTCAGACGGAGGTGAAGAGAGACTTTTTTTCAACCGAAGAGTAGTGAACCTTCGGAATTCTCCACACAGGGAGCTGTGGGTGCTCAAAGGTCCTGATCATTAAGGGAATCACCAGAAAACATGGAAAGTGTTTTTGATCATTTACAATTGAAGTTTCTCTGAAAGAGTGCATAGGTCCTTAAATTGAATAGTACTAATCAAAATGAATGTGCTCGGTTGCATTATTCTGTGCAGTCCTTAAATGCAAAGGAACAATTTGTTCACTCATTTTATGAATAATGGTAGCAGCCAGGCAACATCCAACCAGGTTGCCAGGCATTACCATTTCCACAATGTGTTGACATTGCATTAGAGAGTTGAATTCCTTTGATGAAGTACAAAGTTGGATAGTGATTTGCTATTAGGTACTTGGTTGAGGAAGTCAGGAACAAAAGTACCTATTCATAGACCCACCCCCTGCTGCTGCCTCAGTGTTTACACTCCACCTTGCTTTGTCTTATTGTCAGGGGTACTACAACCTTGCGTCTTTTCAAACTCATTACAATAAAGAACATTCCATTCTTAAAGCGTTACACTATCAACTGCCTTTCCAACTTTATAGGAGGTCTTGATTACAATCCATGATAAATCCCAGCCGGCTGCCCTTTCAATTTTTCCAATAACTTAATTATTTAATCTTTCTTATTTCTCATTAATCACAATATTGTGGGTTATTACTCACCCAGTTTCTCAAACTGTTTTGGCAGAGAATTAGCTAATCTTATATTCACATTATACATAAAGCCTAGATTATATATTCCTCATTTGAAACAGGATGCCCTGAAAAGAGAAAATCCATTTTGGGGAATTTGTCTTGCATGACACAATCTTAGTACAGTACAGCAGATTGTTCAGGAATTAAACCAGCTTGCATGCATTCTAAAGATCACAGAGGTTTTCCATTTCTGTTACCATTTTGAATTGAGCAATTCAGGTCTAGAAAAGACCTATGGATCCCTTTTGTGTGACACGTGCAGTTAAAATCTCCTTTTGTTCAAGGTTTGATTTTTTAAAAATGTAAATTTAGAGTACCCAATTAATTTTTCCAACTAAGGGGCAATTTAGTGTGGCCAATCCACCTACCCTGCACATCTTTGTGTTGTGGGGGCAAAACCCACACAAACACGGGGAGAATGTACAAACTCCACACATTCAGTGACCCAGGACCGGGATCGAACCTGGGACCTCGGGGCCAGGAGGCAGCAGTGCGAACCACTGTGCCATTGTGCAGCCCCCAAAGTTTGATATTAAGGCACAGCTTAAAGTGGGACAAAGAGATAATTCCGACTGAGATAAACAACATGCATTTCTAATACAGTTGATCATTTCCTACATCAATCTATTTTCTCCCAATAATTATTTGAAGTAATTTTACACTAACAAATAACAGAGAACTGACTGTTTACAGCATTAGCAAACATTTTGTTCATATGATACATCTTCACCACATAATAGATACTGACTCGATTTTAGATAAGTTAATAGAATCATAGAACCATAGAAAAGTTACAGCACAGAAGGGTGCCATTCAGCCCATCTCTTCCATGCCAGATCAAGGACAACCAGGTGCCATTTTCAATCCCACCTTCCAGCACCCGGTCCATAGCCCTGCAGTTTACAACACCTTAAATGCAGATTCAGGTACTTTTTTTAAAAAGAGTTTAGAGTCTCTAACTCTATCACCAACCTGGGCAGCGAATTCCAGACACCCACGACACTCTGCATATTCCTCATGTCCCCTCTATCATTTCTGCCACTGATTTCAAATCTGTCCTCTGGTTCTAGAATTCTCCACCAAGGGAAACAATTTTGTCCTGCCCACTCTATCTCTTCCCCTCAGTATTTTGTCCACCTCAATCAAGTCACGTCTCAGTTTTATTTATTCCAAGGAAAATAACCGAACCTATCAAATCTCTCCTTGTAGCTGCATTTTTCTAGTGGCCACAACTGGCAACATTCTTGTAAACCTCCTCTGCACTTTCTCCTGAGCAATTACATCCTTCCTCTAACGTCTTTGCAAAAATGGCTGCGGCGAGGATGGCTCCACATTTGGAATCTCCAGTACCTTGATTCAAGTACCTAACTATCCTCAACACTATGCACTATTCGGACAATCTTTGTGTCATCTACAAATTTCCCAATCGTGCCTCCACATTCATGTGAAAATCGTTAATATATAATGCAACCACTTGAAACAACTACCCATTCGCAAGAGTAGCCATCGACCATTACCCTTTGTTTCCTGTTACTGAGCCAAATTTAAAGCCAAATTTAAGTACCAAATTCATTTTTGTTTCCAATTAAGGGGCAATTTAGAGGTACCATCCACATACACTGTACACCTTTTGGGTTGTGGGGGTGAGATCCAAGCAGACAGGGGGAGAATGTGCAAACTCCACACAGACAGTGACCTGGGGCCGGGATCAAACCCAGGTCGTGGGCGCCATGAGGTATCAGTGCTAACCACTGCGCCACCTTGAGCTCCGACAAGGGCAACTTTTTAATAGAGTTTGCCACATTACCCTGTATCCTGTGGGCTTTTACTTTTTTGGTCAATCTGCCCAATGGGACTTTGTCAAACGCCTCGCTAAAACCCATGCATACAACATCCACTGCACCACCTTCATCAACCTTAATTGTCACTTCCTCAAAGAATTCCATCAAATTTGTGAGGCAAGATGTTTCTTTAACAAATCCATGCTGGCCATCCTGGCTCGTTCATACCTTTTAAAAAAAAATATTTTTATTCAACATTTCCAATTTTATGCACCACAAAATAACACTAAAACAATCCAAAACCAACTCCCACCCCAGCCCCCCCTAAACAAAGAGATGCCCAACAAGATTGATTGACTGATTGTCACATGTACTGAAGTACAGTGAAAAAAATTTCTGCGGCCAAGGTGACGGACACAGTTGACAAAAAGAATAATCGACAAAGTACATCAACAAATAAGTAATTGGTTACAACCAACCCCCCCCCCCCCCCCCAACCAATCCCCACCTCCTCATCCTCCGTAGCAACTAGCGGTGACCAGCTCTTTAAAGTACAGAATAGGACTTCCGATGGCGGCATGGAGGAGGAAGTCACACGTTGGGCGGCTCCTGCTCGAGGCTTGATCTTTTAGGATTTAATGGCTGATCGCAGGAGCAATTTTTCAACAAATAAATGCAGGCAGAGAAGGGGCGGGGGGGGGGGGGGGGGGGGGGGGGATGTCCAAAAACCAAAAGAAAGCCGCCATGAAGAAGGGATCAAGTGAAGGTTCACCGTCAAGCGAAAGGGTCAGCTCAGCAACTGGAAGGATGGTGGAGGCTGGGTCGCTGAGTGGGGCCGCACTGTTCATGGCAGAAAATATGACCGAGGTGATAGCCTTGGAACTTGAAAAACCATTTGCAAAGCACATGGAGGTGATGAGGATGGAGATGATGGCGGCAATGAAGGTGCTGGTGGAGAAGGCGATCGCCCCGGTGAAGGTGGCGGTGTCGAAGGCATCGGCCGAGGTGAGGGAGCAGGGTGAGAAACTGAAAGGGGTGGAGGAGGCCTCATCGCAAGACAATCTGCTCACCTCAATGGGCGAGGAGCTGCAGTGGGTAGTGGAGGCCAACAAAGATCTGTGAGCAGATCTAGGTGGCAAAATCTCAGGATCGTGGGCCTGCCCGAAGGGGTGGAGGGCCCCGAGGCTGACTGAAAGCTTTCCTCAGATGTTGAGGGAAGATCCCTCATGGTACAAACTGGATCGGGCTTATCGATCATGGAGGCCTAAACCAAAGGAGAGTGAGCCTCTAAGAGCGGTATTATTTGTTTCCACACGTACCACGTTAAGAAGGAGGTCCTGAGTTGGGCAAAGCAGAAACAGGAGGTACAGTGGGCTGGAGCATGTATATGCCAGGATTTGGAGTTGGCGAGGAGGTGGGCAGGGCACCCTTTAGCCGAGTGTAGCCGGCACTGTATAACAGCGGTGTGGGGTTCAGCGTAGTGTACCCAGCTAAATTGAGGGTGACCTACAACTCCAAAGACTTACTTTGAGATGCAGCGGAGACGTTTGTGAAAGCAGAAGGACTGGGCCAGAAGTGAGAAATGGGACTGAGGATTGGTCTGGGACTGAAGGTGGGGGGGGGGGGGGGGGGGGGATGGATGATTGTATATGGTTCTATGTTTTATTTCATGTTGCTGTGTGAAATGGGGCAAAGTTGCTTATTTCACAGTATCTCCATTACCGTGTTAATGTAAGACTAGTGACAGTAATAAAGATTATTATTATTTGGGTATAGTAAGAGTTGAGATTTTTTGCAATGACGGTTTTTTCGGGTTTTTTTGCGTTTGCACTGTTTTTTTTTGTTTGAAGGGATTTATTTAATTTCCTGGAACCAGAGCGGGGGTGGGGGGTGGGGGGGGGGAAGAGAGAAAGAAGAGGCCTCCGCACTAGCAAGCTCAAGCTGGCTAGTGAAGGGGAGTGTGGTGAGGGGAGGGGCTGCAGTCATTGGAACCGAGGTGAAGGAGGGGTTTGATGGCAATAAGAGGACTAGATGGCCAGATGGGGGGCTGAGGGACCCCTGGTCAGGATAGCCACGGGAACGTGAGGGGTTTGGGGGTCCAGTGAAGAGGGCGAACAGGAGGTGTGTGCACACCTAAAAAGCTTAAAGGCCGATGTTGTCATGCAACAAGAGACTCACCTGAAGGTGAAAGATCAGGTGAGGCTCAGGAAGGGATGGGTCAGCCAAGTATTTCACTCGGGGTTCGACAGCAGGGCACAGGGGGTAGCGGTTTTGGTCAGTAAGAGGCTGAGGTTCCAGATTGAGATGGTGGCGGTGGATGGGGTGTGTGCTGACTGGGCTTTGAGGGAAATGGGACGGGTGGACCCATGGAGGTTCTTGCACCCGAGGGAGCGTGCATATTGGTTTTTCTTCTCAGTTCATAATGCTTATTCAAGTGTCGGCTTTTTTGTAGTAGGGAAGGCATTGCTGGCAGGAGTTAGGGGATCAGAGTATTCTGTGATAAAAATTTCAGATCACACGCCACATTGGGTCTTGGACAAGGGGACAGTGCAGAGACCGGAATATTGAATGGATGTGGGGTTGCTAGGGAACTGAAGTTTTTGTGAGAAGTTCGGGAAGGTGATTGAGGAGGTTGTGGGCTTTAACTGTACGGGGGAAGTATCGCGGGCGATGGTTTGGATTTTGTTTATTGTCACATGTACCACGGTACGGTGAAAAGTATGGCATGCAGAGGGTGTAGTGTTAATGAGGTCAGTCCATAAGAGAGTCATTTAGGAGTCTGGTAACAGCGGGGAAGAAGCTGTTTTGGAGTATGGAAGGCCCTGAAGGCAGTGGTGAGGGAGGAGGTGATATTGTTTAAGGCCAAGGCGGATAAAGAGACGAGGAAAGAACATCAAAGGCTTATAGGGGAGATGCTGGAGGAGACAGGAGGTACACGAGGATCCAGATCCAGCACTTTTGGACTATGGCAACTTTACTCGCTTATATTAGCAAGGACAATGGATTGGTTAATGCCACAAAGCAGAGATTCGGGATAAAGGATATTTTCAAGTTGACAGACTGAGAAACGAGTAAAATCCCCCATAAGGATCAGTGTTGGGGCTGCAGCTATTTATAATCTATGCTAATGACTTAGATGAAGAGAGATCAATCCTGGTTTGCTGACGATACAAAGCTAAACAGGAATTCACACTGTGAAGACAAAGAAGCTGAAAGTGTAGTGAGTCAGCAACAAGGTGGAGTGTAATTATGGCAAGTGTGATGTTATTCACTTTGGTCGTAAAAGTAGTAGAAGATTGTGAAAATTGCAAATGCCGATGTTCAGAGGAATTTTGGTGTACCCATAAAAGGAACACAAAGTTCGCATGCAGATAACAGCAAGCAATGGGGAAGGCTAATGGCATGGCCTTTATTGCAAGGGGGTTGAAGCACAAGAATTAGGAGGTCTTACTACAATTTTACAGCAGCTTGGCAAGATCACACCTTAAGTACTAGGCGCAATTTTGGTCTCCATATTTAGGCAAGGCTATACCATATCGCCTTCAAGGCAGGTAAAGATTCACTTATTGGTCCCCATGATGAGAGGCAGAGTAAAGTGGGCCTATACACTCTATCTAGCTTGAATGAGACGATCTCATTGAAACCTACAAGATTCAGAAGGGACAGGGTAGACACAGAGAGGCGTAGACACAGTCCCCTGGCTGGGAAACTTGGAACACAGGGGCACAGATTCAGCATAAGGAGTCCATCCTTTCAGATTATGAGGAGAAACGTTCTTAAAGCAGCAGAGAAATGTCATCGGAACACTAAAATGTTATCCGTTATTATAAGAGTTATTTCTACGCCAATGATTTTAAAACTAGTTGTTTTCACAATTTCAGTTAGTTCCGTTTAAGTCATTCATTCCAAAGTGCTGAAGGCTTTTTCACACACCAGTCCTTGTACAGTGGAGTGGTGGCAGTCAGATATCATTACAAAAAGGGCTAAAGTTTTGATTCTTGTCATTTTAGCCACATCAAGGTCGACCACTCTAGATAAAATCAGAATTATTAATTTGACCCCGAAACAAAAAGTACGAAACATAACTTTGCAGAGTAACAGCTCCACTATATTGTCATTCCAGCATCATGGAAATAAAATATATTTTAGGCCACAAGGTCAATAAATGCAGGCTAGAAGGATATGCTGAGTAAGAGGAGACAGGAAAGACTGCAGGCACTGGTATGGGGCAGTTGAGTTGGTCAATCTGTTTCTGTGGTGTACACTCTATAAATAAGCTGTGTTTAATTGAACTGGATTGTTAATCACTATATATCCCTTCTTCCTCTTATTTACCAAATTAATATCTGCAAACTAGGGGTTTTGGTCTCACTATGCATTTAAAAAATGAATAGTGTACAGATCCACCCTCAACTGTACATGAATGCAAATCAGTTGTTTGTCAATATTTATCCATATTTCAATATTTACAACAGCTTAACTCAGCCATTCCATATTTCTGCTAGGAACAAGCAGGCAGCTGCTATCAAACCATTTAAAATTAATATAAGTGAACAAATCCTATTTTGGCAGCTTCTTTGTTGTGCTTTTTGAACTACATTTACAGTGTTCGGAGATATACAGACCAATAACTGGAAATGTGGATCAGACCGGGCAACTCTCAGCCAGTATGGACTCCGTGGACGCAATTTAATTAAATTGGAACAAAATCCCAGAGCGAGCATATTTAGCCTCGTGTATCCCAGCGCTTGCAGTGCCGGGAAACACTGTGGTATTTAACGCGCCCGCGGTTAGATCAGGGGCCTCAGTGGGGAATGCGCGGCTGAGGACACACATAGCCCCGTTTTCTATACTGAGGAGCTCCGGCGAAAATCCTTGGTGTAGCGAGAGATCAGGACACCATTTTTAAAATGCGTCCCAATGTGACCCCCGACCTTCCCCACGCCCCAACTCACTGACGGATTCCCTGGGCCCCAAACCCCTGCAACCCTCCACACAACACCAGCACAGGGCATCCCCAGCCCGATCGCAGCCGCGCAATAAATGTCAGCTTGGCACATTGGCAGTGCTAACCTGGTACCCTGGCAGTGCTTCTGCCAGCTGGCAGTGCCACATGAGCATCTTGGCAGTTCCAGTTTGGCACTCTGGCAGTGCCAGGGTTCCACTCTGCCCAGAGGGCAAGCACCTGGGGGCCACAGATTTTCTGCGAGACACCCATGAGTGCCGTTCCATTTGGTCCCCTTTTGTGGAGACCAGTACTGAACGACACTAGCTCGAGGTCTCTGGGGCGAAGGGGGATAGATCCCAATGCCTCGTGTATCTCAGGGAACTGCGTTGTAAAGTGAGGCTAGCTGTCTCGCTCTAATATGCAGATTTGACAAAAGGTGAACCGGCAATGAAACAAAGTTCAATTTAAAATTAATTCAAGAAGGAACTTTAATTACTCCAAAAAGCAACCAATTCCTAAATATTTTGCAATTCATAATTACAAGTATTTTTCACAATAACTTTGTACAACAGTTCATAGAATTTACAGTGAAGAAGGAGGCCATTCGGCCCATCGAGTCTGCACCGGCTCTGGGAAAGAGCACCCCACTTAAGCCCACACCTCCACCCTATCCCCGTAAACCAGTAACCCCACCTAACCAACGGGTAATTTTAGCATAGCCAATCCACCTAACCTGCAACCGCGAGGAAACCGGAGCAACCGGAGTGTGGTGGTATGGCTAGCAGACCTTACAGCACCTCAAGAGGTGTGCTACTATTGGGGCAGAGGACTGGCTGCCCATTGGCTCTGACTGGTCATGTGCCTCTCTGCCAATTGGCTGACGAGAGGCTGGTGGCTCCTCCCACGGGGAGGGGTATAAGTACCATCGCACCTGGCAGTCGCCCATTCTGTGTAAGTCGACTGCGGGGTTAACATCTAGCTCATTAAAGCCAACGTTTTGGACTCACTCTACAGCGTGTGTCTGAATTGGCTCACTGAGCTAAATCGCTGGCTTTTACAGCAGACCAAGGCAGGCCAGCAGCACGGTTCAATTTCCGTACCAGCCTCCCGAACAGGTGCCGGAATGTGGCGACTAGGGACTTTTCACAGTAACTTCATTGAAGCCTACTCATGACAATAAGCGATTTTCATTTCATTTCATATCAACTTAATGAGCCAATTTATTTTTAAATAGAGCTTCGCATCAGCCCGCATGCTCGGAACGCAGCTGCAACATTTAGACACGAGTGTGTCTAAACAGCTACCTCGCCACCTCAGACGCCCGACCTACGAAGGAGCAAAAACTCCACATCCTCCACTCGTTGCTGGGCACCACCGTGTTCTCTCTCATCGAGTGTAGAAGATTATGACGTCACGATGGATTTGCTCAAAGAACACTTCGTCAGGCCGGTAAACCAGGTTTACGCGCGGCATTTACTCGCAACGAGGCAACAGTTCCCCGGGGAGTCACTCGACGAATTTTATGAGGCTCTCACTGTCCTAGGGAGAAATTGCGCCTGCCCACAGGTCACAGCGGCTGAGCACACTGAACTTCTGATTCGGGATGCCTTTGTTGCAGGAATGCAATCTGCGCAAATTCGCCAAAGACTTTTAGAAAAGGACACCCTCAGTCTTACCGAGGCACGGAACCTCGCATCTTCACTAGCGGTCGCCGATCGAAACACCCGCACTTGCGCCCCCGGCTGCGCGGTGACCCACTGGACTCAGTGGCACGCTGCCCCACTCGCCCCCACCGACTCCGACCCCCCCAGGCCTGCGCTGCGGGGCGTCCCGATCAGCCCACGGGGCCCCGGTGTTACTTCTGCGGCCTGGCCAAGCACCCCCGCCCCCGCTGCCCGGCCCGCACCGCAGTGTGCAAGAACTGCAGAAAGAAGGGCCATTATGCATCCGTCTGCCAGTCCAAGTTGGTCGCTGCTGTCCCACGCAGTGGCCGCGGATCGCCCCCCCCCCCCCTGCACCCCCCTGGGGCCCCAGATCATCCAAGGACCTCCTTGCCGCCGCTCCCAGCCACCACGAGTGCCCCGTGGATGCCGTCGTTTTGGGGTCCTGACACCGCGTGCGGGCCGCGGGCGCCGCCATCTTGGGGCCCCGACTCCATGTGCGGGCCACGGGCGCCGCCGTCTTGGGGCCCCACCAACAATTACTTCACAGGAGAGGAAGATTCAGAGCTCCTGCCACGACTCACTGCAGTCCAGCTGGACCAGTCGCGACCCCGCACGCTCTCCACGGCGACGACGCAGATCCTGTTGAACGGCTACGAGACAGACTGCCTACTGGACTCCGGGAGCACAGAAAGTTTGGTCCACCCCGAAACGGTAAGACGCTGCGCGCTCCCCGTTCATCCAGTCCAACACCGAATCGCGCTAGCCTCAGATTCGCATTCTGTCCAGATCACCGGGTTCTGCGTGGCGGACCTCATGGTCCAGGGGAGAGTTTTCAAAAATTACAAACTCCTCATCCTTCCCCGTTTCTGCGCACCGGCATCGTCAGGACTGGACTTCCAGTGCAACCTGCAGAGCTTAACTTTTAAATTCGGCAGCCCTATTCCCCCCCTTACTGTCTGCGGCCTCGCGTTCCTTAAAGTGGAGCCCCCTTCCTTGTTTGAGAATCTCACCCCAGATTGCAAACCCGTCGCCACAAAGAGCAGACGATACAGTGCCCAGGACCGGACCTTCATCAGGTCCGAAATCCAAAGGCTGCTGAAGGAAGGAGTCATTGAGGCCAGCAACAGTCCCTGGCGAGCCCAAGTGCTGGTGGTCCAGACCGGGGAGAAAAATCGCATGGTTATTGACTACAGTCAGACCATCAACAGGTTTACGCAGCTGGACGCGTACCCCCTCCCCCATATTTTCGACCTGGTCAACACAAATACAAAGTCTTTTCCACGGTGGACCTCAAGTCCGCCTATCACCAGCTGCCCATCCGCGCGAGTGACCAAAAGTACGCTGCGTTTGAAGCGGATGGGCTCTCTACCACTTCCTTAGGGTTCCGTTCGGTGTCACAAATGGGGTCTCGGTCTTCCAACGGGAGATGGACCGAATGGTGGACCAGTACGGGTTACGAGCAACCTTCCCGTACCTAGACAACGTCACCTTCTGCGGCCACGACCAGCAGGACCATGACACCAATCTTCAGAGATTCCTCCGTACCGCAAAACTCCTTAACCTAACTTACAATGAGGATAAGTGCGTGTTTAGCACCAACCGTCCAGCCATCCTCGGCTACTTAGTGCGTAATGGAGTGATAGGCCCTGACCCCGAATGCATGCGCCCCCTGATGGAACTTCCCCTCCCCAACACTCTCAAATCCCTCAAACGCTGTCTGGGCTTTTTCTCCTATTACGCCCAGTGGGTCCCGAATTATGCCGACAAAGCCCGCCCCCTCATCCAATCCACGTCCTTCCCACTGTCGATGGAGACCCGCCAGGCCTTTAGCCGCGTCAAAGCGGATATTGCAAAGGCCACGATGCGCGCCATCGACGAGTCCCTCCCCTTTCAGGTCGAGCGCGACGCGTCTGAAGTAGCTCTGGCGGCCACCCTGAACCTTGCGGGCAGACCCGTGACCTTTTTATCCCGGACCCTCCACGCTTCCGAACTCCGCCACTCCTCGGTGGAAAAGGAGGCACAGGCCATAGTCGAAGCTATGCGACATTGGAGGCACAATCTGGCCGGCAAGAGGTTTACCCTCCTCACAGACCAACGGTCAGTGGCCTTCATGTTTGACAACGCACAGAGCGGCAAGATCAAGAACGACAAGATCTTGCGGTGGCGGATCGAGTTGTCCACGTACAACTACGATATCTTGTATCGTCCTGGGAAACTCAATGAGTCTCCTGATGCCCTATCCCGCGGTACCTGCGCCAGCACGCAGATATACCGCCTCCGTACCCTCCACGCGGACCTCTGCCATCCAGGGGTAACCTGCTTTTATCACTTTATCAAGACCCGCAACCTGCCCTACTCCATCGAGGAGGTCAGGACCGTGACCAGGGACTGCCACATTTGCGCTGAGTGCAAACCGCACTTTTACCGCCCCGAGCAAGCGCACTTCGTAAAGGCGTCACGACCCTTCGAACGTCTCAGTATGGACTTCAAGGGTCCCCTCCCCTCCAACAACCGCAATATCTACTTTCTTAACGTCATCGACGAATACTCCCGCTTCCCTTTTGCCATTCCCTGTCCCGACATGACCACAATGACCGTCATTAAGGCCCTCCTCTCCATCTTCTCCCTGTTCGGTTATCCCGCATATATCCACAGCGACCGGGGATCCTCTTTTATGAGTGATGAACTGCATCAATTCCTGCTCAGCAGGGACATCGCCTCTAGCAGGACGACCAGTTCCAACCCCAGGGGTAACGGGCAGGTGGAGAGGGAGAATGGTACGGTCTGGAAGACCGTCCTATTGGCCCTATGGTCCAGTAATCTCCCAGTCTCCCGTTGGCAAGAGGTACTCCCAGACGCCCTCCATTCAATTTGGTCACTCCTCTGCACTGCCACTAACCAAACACCTCACGAACATCTTCTTATCTTCCCTGGGAAGTCGTCTTCAGGATCCCCGCTCCCGACCTGGCTGGCCACCCCCGGGCCCATCTTGCTCCGGAAGCATGTGTGGGTGCACAAGTCCGACCCGCTGGTTGAACAAGTCCAGCTGCTCCACGCGAACCCGCAGTACGCATACGTGGAGTACCCAGACGGGCGGCAGGGCACGGTCTTCGAGACCTGGCACCCGCTGGCGTGCGGCCACAGCCCCCACCATCAACACCCCCCCTCTTCCAGGACCCAGCGCACAGGAACCCCCTCCCCCGGCCAGAGCATCACTAGCACCGACCAGGGATACGGACGAAGGATCAAGACCGCCGCTCCCGGAGTCCCGGACCACCGTCGACTCTGCTTCACCAGCACCGCTGCGACGGTCCGGCAGGACACCGAGGGCACCCGCCAGACTGATAGAGTCCATCTGATACCTCACTGGACTTGGCCTTCATTGGACTCCTGTGCTGAACTGGACTCTTGTGCTGCGGTACAGTGTTTTGCACGTTTGTTAGACTATTTTAAAGTTTTTTTTCGCCTTTTGACAATTTGTATGTCCCACTACGGGCCAGTGGGCAGCGACCTGACATCCCGGTGCACCTCACACTCTACCACCGATGACCCTTTTCTTTCCCCCCCTGGCTTCTTTCTACACAAGGGGTGAATGTGGTGGTATGGCTAGCAGACCTTGCAGCACCTTAAGAGGTGTGCTACTATTGGGGCAGAGGACTCGCTGCCCATTGGCTCTGGCTGGTCATGTGCCTCTCTGCCAATTGGCTGACGAGAGGCTGGTGGCTCCTCCAACGGGGAGGGGTATAAGTACCATCGCACCTGGCAGTCGGCCATTCTGTGCAAATCGACTGCAGGGTAAACATCTAGCTCATTAAAGCCAAAGTTTAGGACTCACTCTACAGCTCGTGTCTGAATTGATGGTATATCACGGAGGAAACCCACGCAGACACAGAGAGAATGTGCAGACCCCGCACAGTGACCCAAGTCGGAAATTGAACCTGGAACCCGAGAGCTGTGAAGCAACTGTGCTAACCACTGTGCATTCCCCTTGTTTAACAAATTGACAAACCAGAGAGAAGAACCAAGTGCCACAGGGGAGGCGAAGGTACTGGAGGAAGTCAGTACGGAAGTAGTGATTGAGCAAGGTCAGGGTCGGGTTCTGAAACCTAAAAGGGTTAGAAAAAAGACGGAGGGAAGTAATGAGGCCCTGAGAAAGAGATGCAAGAAAAGGACCGCACGGTAGAACAGTGGGTAGCACTGTTGTTTCACAGTGTCATGGTCCCAGGTTCGATTCCCGGCTTGGTCACCGTCTGTTCTCCCTGTGTCTCCGTGGGTTTCGAACCTGGCACTGTGAAGCAACAGTGCTAATCACTGTGCTACCGTGCCTGCCCACAATTTCTTACCCATTGGTCAACCTCATTTAACAAATGAGACAAGTAAAAAGACACATTTACAGTAGAAACAAACGGATTTCGTATTGTCATACCCAATACAGGCAGGAAGATATTACAAATTTTACAGCTATATTTTAAAAAGTGGACAGCAAATCCATGTTTAAGGTAGCTGAGCATATCATGTGACTTGGTAATACTCCACTCCAGTCAGTCCTGAACCTCAGGAATATCCCTAATTTAATATGGACAATCGCAATACTTGGGAAATTCACACACACCTTTGTTAAGAATGGTCTGTCCACATAAAAAACATCATAACATTCCAGCTGACTGGTCTTTCTGCTTCATCATGGACAATAGAGACACCAAAACTCAATGGGTGCCAGACAGATGTAAAATGGATCTCATCGAATTTTCACTATACTGCGATGGTTCCTGGTTCCTTATCTCAAACACAAAGACCTCTGCTGTCTGAAACGCTCAGGTGTGAAAAACTAGAATACTGGGTGTTTACTAGTCTAACACACTATCTTATTTGGAAAAGGACTTTGGACTGGTAACAGGTCACATGGGTAAAGCAATCATGTTGGGTATCTGCTGTTCTAAGACAGATCCCATCAGAAACACCATTTCGGGAGGCGGTGTCACTGCATACAGGCCACAGACAGCCACCTTGCATCAAGGCAACAAGCACTACGTAAAGTGTGAACTCAAGGCACCATACATCTTCAGCATGAGGACTGCAGATTGGGCAACATTTAATATGAACCATACAGACTGAGCTCTACACATGTGGAGAACTTAGTTTGTGCTTCACATACAGTTGATTCAATGCTTGGAAAGATGGCCGATTTACCACCTTGGTTTTTACAGCTTCTGTTTGCAATACCCCTCAACAGAAGGCTCTAAATTCATTGTTTTCTCCAACCAGACAAACATGGCCTGCATGAGGAGAACGCCTCCTAAACCAAACAGCACAACACCTGCAGTAAAACTGGCAATCTCAGCAACATACAACCTTCTCCAAAGCATTCCTCCAAGATTCACAGAAGGCTGCAAAATCCAAACTGGACCCCTCCTCTTCAAAAAAGCTGTCCTGGTTTCAAATGACCAAACAAACCCGGGATTATATCCCTTCAGTACTCTATCTCCTGCAACCCATTCATAGCCAGGGGTTATAGAACAAAGCAGGATATATTGTCACCAAATTTCAAACCATCCACACCACCGACAGTCCCGGCAACAATATCCCTACAGAACATACCCGTGACAGGTCTTTTGTGTGAAACTACTTGCTCATTACAGGCAATAAATGTTGTGCGTTCTTCGGGCAACACGGCGGCGCAGTGGTTAACACTGCTGCCTGACGATGCTGAGGACCCGAGTTCAATTCTGGCCCCCGGTCACTGTCCGTGTGGAGTTTGCACATTCTCGTCGTGTCTGAGTGGGTCTCACCCCCCCACAACCCAAAGATGTGCAGGGTAGGTGGATTGGTCACGTTAAATTATCCCTTAATTGGAAAAAAAGAATTGTATACTTCAACAATTAAGAAAATGTTGTTCATTCTTATCCAGAATCACTTTTCAGTGGAGTGCATAATACTGGCAGATACGACACAAGGTGTTTTATAACAAGGACATCCAAGCTTCACCAAATATATCATGGAACCCCAGAAGGTGACTTATAAATGTTACCAACAGCTTGTATTCATTCCAAGCTGCCGAAATGCACTGGAGGTCTCAATCCATTGGCATCTTATAAAAAAAAGCTTGGTTTTTAATTTAATGACAGGATGAAAGAACAGTGCAAGAGGAAGGTGGCTGTTAGATGCTTTGAAGTTTTGTGTATGCATTTTTAGGAACTCTCTTCAGCGAGAAGTGTTTTAGCTGCAAACCAGTCATAAAATTCTCAGTGGTGCCAGTAGATGGGTGGGGTCAGCACACATTTAAAATTTCGATTCGCAGTAAAACCAAAAAAAAATTAGGTTAACCAAAGCAAGCAAATACCAGGTTTTGCTGCTATTTCAATTCAAATTTTCCTCAGCTTTGTCCCTCACTCATTTATCTGGGATACAAAAGGCGACCGTGGAAACCTAAAGCGATCAGCCTTGCAAACATACACAACTGTGGCTTTTAAAATAAAACAAATTAGGATAGAGTAAAGTCAAGCTGGAAATAGTAGATTGCTGCAACAACTTGCATTTATATAATTGCTTTGACATGGCAAAACATTCAAAGACACCTGATGGAAAAGAATCGTTTTAGACCTCAGCTTAAAATGTTCATCCAAGGCAGGCAAGTTTAGACAGGAACAAGTCTGCTTGTAGATTGTATTCCAATTCAATTAGCTACTTCACCAGAAACAGGGTGGAGCTTTCAGGGATATGATTGCCAATGTACAGGACAGGAGGGTGGGCATGTTTTTGACTTGTCTGCGTGGGCTTCCTTCGGGTGCTCCATTTTCCTCCCACAGTCCAAAGATGTCCAGGTTAGGTGGATTGGCCATGCTAAATTGCCCTTAGTGTCCAAAAAATGTTAGGTGGGGTTACAGGGATAGGATAGAGGTGTGGGCATTGTCATAATATACACCAGTATATCATGGTGCAGACACACACTGATGGACACACGCAGGGACCAATCAACATGTACAAACACCGCAGCCAATCACCAGTTACAGAATACACACACTATAAAGGCAGAGGGCACCACGGTTCCCACTCATTCTGGGTGCTGCTTCTCAGTGTAACAAGAACTCATCCAGCCCAACACAGACTCACACCATGTGCTGAGAGAATCAACTGGTTCGGACAAGGCTTAGGTCTGTAGTTTAAGTTAGCATAATTTAGACCCACAGTCATCATGTGTTAGTTAGTTAGAAGTAGTTAATAAAATTGAGTTGAACCTTCTTCGGTGTTGGAAGTGTCTGTCCATCTCTCAAGTCTACACTAGCCAACACTTCAGGCATAAGTAGGGTGCTCTTTCCAGGGGCTGGTGCAGACTCAATGGGCCGAATGGCCTCCTTCTGCACTGTAAATTCTATGATTCCCTGCTTTCTCTCTACCGCTCTTTTTAAATAGTGGGGTGACATTAGCAACCCTCCAATTCTGTAGGAACTGTTCCAGAGTCGATAGAATCTTGGAAGATGATCACCAAATGCATCCACTATTTCTAGTGCCACTTCCTTAAGCACTTCGGGATGTAGATTATCAAACCCTTGGGATTTATCGGCCTTCAATCCCATCAATTTCTCCTACACCATTTCTGAACTAATATTGATTTCCTTCAGTGCCTCCCTCTCACACTAAACCCCGTTTGTTCCCTGTTATAAATTACACTGTTTCTGACTGCGAGGGACTGATATTTGTCTTCACCAATCCTTTTTCTCTTCCCATACTGATAGAATCTTTTACAGTCAGTTCTAATGTTCGCAGGGAGCTTATTCTCATACTCTATTTTCCACTCCCTAATCAATCCCTTGCTCTTCCTGTGATGAATTCTAAACTACTCCCAATTCTCAGCTCTGTTGTTTTACTTGGCCAAGTTGTATGCCCCTTCTTTGGATCTAACACTATCTTTAATTTTCCTTGTAAACCATGGGTTGGCCACCTTCGCATTTTACTTTTGTGTCAAACAGGAACGAACAATTGTTGCAGTTCACTCATGCGCTCGACCCATACAGATTTCACATCTTGAGAGCTAATATCTTTCCTCACTATTGAGTTAATTTTCTCTTTAGCGAGGGGTAGCTCGGTGGCACAGTGCTTGGCACTGCTGCCTTACAGCGGCGAGGACCTGGATTCAACCCCGGCCTGGGTGACTGTCCGTGTGGAGTTTGCACATTCTCCCTGTGTCTGCGTGGGTCTCCGCCCCACAACCCAAAAAGATGTGCAGGGTATGTGAATTGGCCACGCTAAATTGCCCCTTAATTGGAATTTTTTTTTTAAAGATATACTCTTAAGATTAATATCTAAATTTAGATTCAGATTAACCACACATTCCCATCGCCTCCCCACCATCACTGCTCCCACTCCCCCCCCTACAATATACATCAGTCTGAGGAAAATTGAAAATAAATACCGATCAATATTCACAGGCTTTGAGAAGCAAAGGTTGCTATTTGCATTAATGATTGATCAGCCCTGAATCAGCAGTCACAGATATTGCTACAAACAGTCAGACCCAAGCTGAATATATCCTGCAGGTCAGGAGAATAACAACACCCCAATAATACATTTACTAACATAATGTTTAATTTTTAAAAATAAATTTCGAGTACCAATTCTTTTGTTTCCCAATTAAGGGGCAATTTAGCGTGGCCAATCCACCTAGCCTGCACATTCGACCCAGGGCCAGGATCAAATGTGGGACCTCGGCGCAGTGAGGCAGCAGTGCTAAGCACTAAGCACTGCCAGTAAGATTTCTAATTGTTCCCCAAGTTCAGCTGAAATAATTAAACAGTACTAGAAAGGTTGGTGTTAACCATGTAGGAGAAAGCACACGTTTGTATGAATCAGCAGTGAAACATTTTCCGGGAAACTTCAGCTCGTCCACAATATTATACCAACAGCAATTTCTAGGCTCAAAAAACAAATATTGAGTGATGGCTCTGCTGTGGGAGTGGCAAGAAGCAAATACAGATGCTTCTATTTAAATAAAGCCTTTTGACAAAGCTACAATGCTTGAATTTTCAACCACAGACAGAGCTTGCACCCAAACCACACACCCAAGCAGAGACAGTGGTAATGTCATAAATACAGCCTTCTAAATATTGTTACAGTATCACATCTGCGTGGGTTTTCTCTGGGTGCTCCGGTTTTCTCCCATAGTCCAAGATGTGTAGGTTCGGTGGATTGTCCATGATCAATACGTGGGTTTACAGGGATGGGGCAGGAGAGTGGAACTAGGTAGTGTGCTCTTTCGAAGGATCCACGCAGACTCAATGGGCCGAATGTAGGCACTGTAGGGATTCTAGGATTCATTTATCATCATTTGCATGTTCACCATTACCCAACGTGCAATTTTAAAGAAACACAGATCACAGAACGGCTACAACACAAAATGAGGTCATTTGGTGACCCTTGTCTCTGCAAGAGAATTTCACCGAGTGCCACTCCCATAATGCTGTACATTCTCCCTTTTCGGGTAATTATCCAATTCCATTTTGAAAGCCACAATTGAATCTGTCTCCACCACACTCTCGGGCAGTGAAATTCAGATCCTAACTACTCATCATTGTGTGAAAACATTTCTCCTAATGTCCCAGTTGTTTCTTTTGCCAATTACCATAAGAACCTGTGCCCTCCAGTTCTCGTGTTGCCGCCAATGGGGACAGTCTTTCCCTATCTACTCCGTCCAGACCCCTCGTGGTTTTGAATACATCTAACAAATCTCTCAAATCTTCTCTTCTGCCATGAAAGCAGCCCAGTTTCTCCGATTTGTGTAACTGTACTTCCTCACCTCTGTAATCACGCTCGTGAATCTTTGCTGAAACCTTGCCAACGCTTTCACATCCATCCTATAGTGATGCCCAGAACTGGATGCAATCCTCCAGTTGAGGTTGAACCAGTGTTTTATACAGGGCTAACATAACTTCCTTGCTTCTGTACTCGATGCTGCTATTTATGAAGCCCAGCAATCTGGATCCTGCTTTCTTAACTGTTCTCCCGTCACCTTCACTGATTTGTGCACAGATGTTCTCTGGTTTGAATTATTTGATTTATTGATTTGTCACACGTACTGAAATACAGTGAAAAGTATTTTTCTGCGGCTAATGGAACATACAAAGTACGTACATAGTAAACAAAAAGAATAATTGACAGAGTACACTGACAACTGGTACATCGACAAACAGCGATTGGTTACAGTGCAGAACAAGGGGCCAAACAAATACATGAGCAAGAGCAGCATAGGGTGTCGTGAATAGAGTTTTTACAGGGGACAGACCAGTCCGAGGGGGAGTCATTGAGGAGTCTAGTAGCTGTGAGGAAGAAGTTATTCCCATGTCTGGATCTGCGGGTCTTCAGAAATTTGTACCTTCTGCCTGATGGAAGGGTCTGGAAGAAGGCAATGCCTGGGTGGGAGGGGTCTCTGATAATGCTGTCTGCCTTCCTGAGGCAGCAGGAGGTGTATACAGAATCAGTGTGGGGGTGGCAAGCTCCTGTGATGCGTTGGGCCGAGATGTTGCCATACCAAGCTGTTCTGCAGCCAGATAGGATGCTCTCTATGGCACATCTGTAGAAGTTTGAGAGTCAATGCAGACATGCTTCTTTAGCTTCCGCGGGAAGTGACGTTGTTGGGCTTTCTTGACTGTTGCATCAACGCGAGTGGACCAGGACAGACTGTTGGTGATGGTGAGCCCCAGGAACTTAAAGCTATCGACCATCTCTTCTTCTGAGCCATTGATGCAGAGGGTGGTTGGGGGGGGGGGGGGGGGGGGGGTGTCATGCTACGTTTCCTGAATTCACTGATCAGTTCCTTGGTCTTTCCTTAGTCAGGGTGGCACAGTGTTTAGCACTGGTGCCTTACTGCGCTGAATACCTGGGTTCGATCTCGACCCCGGGTCACTGTCTGTGCAAAGTTTGCACATTCTCCCTGTGTCTGCGTGGGTCTCACCCTCACAATCCAAAGATGTGCAGGGTGGATGGATTGGTCACGCTAAATTACCCCTTAACTCAAAAAATTAAAACAAAACAAATGCTGTCCGGTCACGGATGCAGAGAGGTGTGGGCAGCTTGGAGGACTTCCTCATTAGCCTGCTCCTGGCTTTGGCCAAGGTGGCTATTAACAGGTACATGCAGTGGGCGATTGAGGAGGTTGTTTGGACCAAATATTTGCCCCTCTTCCACTGCTCAGTTCACACCCAGGTGCCTGTGGAAAGGGAGCGCAGAGTATCCACTGGTGCACTTGAGACCTTCCGTGACCAATGGGAACTGCAGGGGCTGGAATGCTTCATCTGCCGTGGAAACAATATTTAATCATGTAAGTTTTGCCTTTTGTTACAGTGCCCTTATGGAGCTGTTAATTTGTTCAATGGCTATACCCTCCAGTCACTTGATGCAGAGAGGGTAGCAGATCAGGGAACTTCCTTACTAGCCTGCTCCTGGGCCTGGCCGATTGGTCGCAATTAACAGGTCCAGGCAGAAGATGACGGAGGCAGTCATTTGACCCAATTGTCCGCCTCTCTTCCATGGTTACGCCTGTGCTCAGCTGTCCTTGGAGAGGAAACACACGGTGTCCATGGATACGCTTCATGCCTTCCATAACCCCAGGTGCCATTGGAGCTGGGGCGCATCATGTCCCCCAAAATATTATTTTAATTCGATTTCATTAAGTTTGTTTGAAATATTTGTTTTTTTTTGTTTCAGTGCTCCAAGGGACTACTGATCAGTTTATCAGTTAATTTATTTTTTAGTTTATTGTTTGCTCAACCCCATTTCCTTCTGCACCTGCCCCCCTTCAGAATTGTACCCTTCATATTACCACTCGTAATTCTTCCTGCCACTTTGCGACATACCTGCTCCACCAATCTTCTGTTTGTCCTTTACCATTCAACACTAGCCTCAAGCTCCCAAAACTTCCAAGCTTTGTCTCATCTGGAAAATTTGATATTGTGCCTTGGACAAAGTCTAGGGTATCGTATCAAGAGGAGCAGGAGTCTAACACCAACACTGGAGAACCCCTCTAAACATTTCACCTGTCCAAAATAAATAACAGTTAAGCACCGTTCTGTTTCCAGCCATGGTATCCATGGTGCAGCTTGTTGGGTCCGTTTAGCTCAGTGGGCTAGACAATTGGTTTGAACCGGCTGACATCTTCACAAAGGCCCCACCTTCTCAACCTTGCTCTTCGTCTGAGATGCATGATCCTCAGGTTAAATCACCACCAGCAGTCAGCTCTCCCCCTCAAAGCGGAAAGCAGCCGGCGGTCATCTGGGACTTTGGTGATTTTACCCGTTGTGCGACTTTTAGCTACTCCGACCGGGTGGCCTGCTGTCATGGCATATCTGCCTTGTGTCATCCTCACATATCCACTGTAGCTCATCTACAACTGCTCTGTGATGGGTGAGGCTAGCCATTTCACTCTGCTACAATGCAGTAGCTACTCAGCACAAGTGGTATTCACCATGAACAGGATGCTGCCATCAAGCCAAAATAATGTTCTGCCCATCACACAAATGAATAATGTGGTATATGAATTTCAGTGCCAGTGTGAGGCCAGGTATGTAGACTGACAGATCCTATCAAACAGAATATCCCAGCAGCTGTTAGCAACAGGAAGGTGCAGACCGTATCCAACCAGCCTGTGCTTGCACAACTCAAAACAGTGTCCAACGTTAGATGTAATTCCGCAATTGGACAACATTTGCTAAATAACCCTCATGCTAGGTAATGCGTTGGCAACCAATTTATGATTGTGAGTTGGGCTTGCTGTGTGGTACATTTTCATGTCCTGGAAGCTACACATATACACACAAGGCCCTGTTCTTAGCAGACAGAAAGAACATGTACCCACATGAACTAAGTAACAGCCATTCACTAAGGGGAATGCCTTGATCAGAGTCAAGTTGCTTGGCTTAAATTTTAAACAATGGTTGGCAGTTAACTGCCAGTCACCATCAAATGGTGCATTCTCCGTGCCAATCAATCAGTACTCTCTTTTCATACTGTATAAATATGTTGTTATTCCTTGCGTTGGTATTCTTGAGAATTGTCCTGATGAGTGAAAGGTGAAAAGCTTCAACAAAATGTGTTTTTCTTCAGCAATACTAATTCATCTCTACGTGCCTATCTTAATGTGAATGTCATCACTCCTGGGAAAGTAAATTATTCAGCAATCTTCAGCCTGCCCACTCTGAAAGAATACACCATTGGAATTGGATTCAGGACCCATGTCATATGATACGTCTGATTTTGTCGGTGGTCTTTGCTCTGTACCTCTTTCTTTTCTCCATCCCACTTTTATTATCTGAATGAAAAGGAGGCCACGTTGCTACCATCCTCTTGCATTTGAGTTGGTGTAAATAAACTAACCCTTTTATTTCATCCTATCCGAGTTCGCTGTGGGGTTATTAATAGAGAACTGCATCACATCAAAACCAAGGGTTTGAGGAACATACCAACACAAATTACGGAGGAAAACAAATATCAAAAAGGCCTTCCCGTTCATGGACAAGCAGTGAGAGGAGAAATCAGGGCTGTTTAAATTAAACGCCCTTCTGTCCTAAAGAGTTTTAATATTAGGCCGAGAGGTTCAGTGTCGTATCATTCGCTGACCAGGAAGAGATGCTCCAATCATAGACATTCTCCAATACTGCACTGGAATTTACCAATTAGACAGTGAACTCAATCCATCAGCTCTTTTCGGATTACACCCGGACTCCCTCGGTGCTCAACATAGGGTCAAACCCTTTGTTCTAATGGTAGCTGGTGCACCTGGCTTGCTGTTCTTAAAGGCAGTCTGTCTCTCTTAAAAAGCATGCACACTGCTGGAATATAAACATTAAAAATGAACACCAGATAGAGCATTCCACATGCAGGGCTGGGTATTTGGTGGTGTGGCTGGGTAGGAATGGAAATTTTATGACCTATTGAGCGACCAGGAGGCCCTCAGGAACTTCCAGGAAGGGAATGGGAGGTGACAAGGTTTGGAGCCAGATCGAATGCCCTCGTGTGGGTGCTCAAGGTCAGTGAAAACATCTTCAGTGAAGACACCCAGGGCTACAGAATCACTGATATTCCACCCTCTCTCACGGGACAAAGTACAACAGAGCAGAATCAATGAGGAACTAGGACGTCTCCTATGGAGTCCTATAGAGTAGATGGCTCTCAGTATCATTGGACTGGAGCAAGGCCTGTGGTATTGGGAACACAGAATATTCAGTACGGTGCAATTTTCCTGCCTCCTCTCAGATCCTCCCACACCCAGCTCTCCGACATCAACAATCTGCAGCTATGACCAACAACATTGTGTTCCAAAAGCCCACCCTCACCCCCAACTTGCCTCCCACCCCAAGCACCCCCTCACCTACCCACATTCCCTTCACCCCTCAGCTTCTCCCTTACCCCAAGTCCCCCACCCACTCCACTTCCCCTTCACCCCAAGTCCCCCACCCACCCACTTTCCCTTCACTCCAAGCACCCCCTCCCACCCACCCCACTTTCCCTTCACCCCAAGCACCCCCTCCCACCCACCCCACTTTCCCTTCACCCCAAGCACCCCCTCCCACCCCACTTTTCCTTCACCTCAAGCACCCCCTCCCACCCCATTTTTCCTTCACCCCAAGCACCCCCTCCCACCCCACTTTCCCTTTACCCCCAAACTTCCCCCTCTTCCCCCCCCCACAATTTCCCTTCACTCCCAACTTACCCTCACCCACCTCACTTTCCCTTTACCCCAAGCCATCCTGCCCACCTCACTTTCCCTTTACCCCAAGCCATCCTGCCCACCTCACTTTCCCTTTACCCCAAGCCATCCTGCCCACCTCACCTTTCCCCTCACCCTGGGCACCTGGCCCAACTCATATTCCCCTCACCCCACGCCCCCCCCCCCCACCCACCCCATTTTCCCCTCACTCCAAGCCCCCCCCACCTACCCCATTTCACCTTCATCCCAAGGTCCCCGCCCCCAACACCCACCCCACTTTGCCCTCACCCATAGGCTAGTAGAGTTAGAAGAACTACCTGCTAAGTCACCAGGTACGAGTGGGCTGGAGCCAAGCTCGGAGAAAGGGTAGTTTACATGTCAACTCACCAGAGGGTGATGTCAAAAATTAGCTCTGCTGCGAAAGACTGAGACGAGTCCTCAGTAGGATAACATACAGGAGAACAGTGATAGGCGTGCACACGCACACGGAGATGCTTGGAGTATGGAAGAATCCAGCTCTAGCTTGGCAAAGGGCATCATGCTGTGCTTGCTGTCTCCGCACTTCTACCCCATTTCCTTTGTCGTGTTGCAGACGCAGACGCAGACGCACAGCGACAGTTGCTCCGTGCCTGTTGCAGCTGGTGTGTGTGTGTGGTGGCGGTGGGGGGGTACCGCCTGCAATTTGGAAGCCTGTCCCTTTAAGGATGAAAGTACTTGGTCTCGACAGCTTGGAGAAGTTGGAACTGTTCGCCTTGGAGAGAATGAGGCTGAGAGGAGATTTGATAGAGATGTTCAAAATCATGAATTGGCTGGACAGAGCAGATAGGGAGAAACTGTTCCCACTCGTAAAAGAACGAGAGGGCACAGATTTAAAGGGAGTTGGAAAAGAAGCAAATGTGATGTGAGAAAATGCTTTTTCACACAGCGAGTGGTTGGTGTCTGGGATGCACAGCCTGGAAGTGTGGTGGAGGCAGGTTCAATCATGGCACTCAATAGGGCATTAGATGAACATTTGAAGAGAAACAATGTACGGGGAAAAGGCAGGGGAATGGCACTAAGTCATGACGCTTGTTTGGAGAGACAGTGCTGACACGATGGGCTGAAGGGCCTCCTTCTGCACCGTAACGGTTCCGTGATACATGCAGCCCAGAGCTTGCTGTTTGCAGAGTGACACTTGACCACTTGGCGTGGTCCACATTAGGTCACACGTCAGCCATTTGGCGTTGGAGTGAGCTCCCTCAGAATGCTCAGCCCATGTCGTGGTGGAGGGCAGTGGGTACTCCCACACTGTAATCCCTCTCAAGAGAAGATGATGCACAGACAACACCAAAGTGTGACCGACAGCAGGATGCATCGAGCAAATGCTCCCAGGCGTCTACGGCGCCACCTCTTCTAGCATCACAGGCATGAAATACGCAACCTTACAGTTGAGTGGGAAGAATGAAAAGGAGCATTAAAATTAAAATTGCTCAATTTGAAAGTGGATTCAGGATGCAACAGAGCCGAGGATGCTCAGAAACAAGGGCATGGTTTTCCGGCCTTATTGGGAGGGGGGGAGGGGAGGGCATCTTCTGGTCCCGCTGGGTGTATTGCTGAATTAAAGACCTCGACTGGCAGTGGGGCAGGAAGGAGATGGGGTCCCTAACCAATTAACATCCCTCCTACCCAACTCACATTGAGTGGGGGCATTAAATTCCAACCTAGATTATTCTCCTTAAAACAAAGGAGAATGTGCTTTAATAGGTGATTAAAAATAGTGAACAATTTATAAAGTACCATTAATATCACAAATCAACCTGAGTCGCTTCACAGGAATGTTATGAATTAAAGAGTTAACACTGAGCCATTCAAGATGATATTAGGTCAGATGGTCAAATACTGGGGTATAGAGAGGCAGAGGTATTGCAGAGTTCTGGGCCCAGAGCGGCAAGGTCATCAATGGCAGTGACCAAAATCAGGGAATCTCAATACACTGAAAGAGAGAGTACAATCATTTGGGAGCAGATATCTCAGAGGGCTGTGGAGCTGGAGGAGATTACAGAAATAGGGAGAGATTGAGGGCAAGGAGGAAACAAAGATGAGAGTTTTAAAGTCAAGATGTTGCTTAATCAGGAACCAATGTAGGTTATTAGCACAGGACAGCAATTGGTGCAGAGAAACCTGTTTCAAAGAACAAAGAAAAGTACAGCACAGGAACAGGCCCTTCGGCCCTCCAAGCCTGTGCCGACCATGCTGCTCGTCTAAACTAAAATCTTCTACACTTCCTGGGTCCGTATCCCTCTATTCCCATCCTATTCATGTATTTGTCAAGATGCCCCTTAAATGTCACTATCGTCCCTGCTTCCACCATCTCCTCCGGCAGCGAGTTCCAGGCAGAGTTTACCACCCACGGTGTAAAACATCTTGCCTTGTACATCTCCTCTAAACCTTGCCCCTCGCACCTTAAACCTATGCGCCCTAGTAATTGACCCCTCTACCCTGGGAAAAAGCCTCTGACTATCCACCCTGTCTATGCCCCTCATAATTTTGTCGACGTCTATCAGGTCACCCCTCAACCTCCGTCGTTCCAGAGAAAACAAACCGAGTTTATTCACCCTCTCCTCATAGCTAATGCCCTCCATACCAGGCAACATTCTAGTAAATCTCTTCTGCACCCTCTCTAAAGCCTCCACATCCTTCTGGAAGTGTGGCAACCAGAATTGAACACGATACTCCAAGTGTGGCCTAAATAAGGTTCTATACAGAGCCTCACGGGGCCTCACGGTAGCATGGTGGTTAGCATCAATGCTTCACAGCTCCAGTGGTCCCAGGTTCGATTCCCAGCTGGGTCACTGTCTGTGTGGAGTCTGCACGTCCTCCCCGTTTGTGCGTGGGTTTCCTCCGGGTGCTCCGGTTTCCTCCCACAGTCCAAAGATGTGCGGGTTAGGTGGATTGGCCATGATAAATTGCCCGTAGTGTAAGGTTAATGGGGGGATTGTTGGGTTACCGGGTATACGGGTTACGTGGGTTTAAGTAGGGTGATCATTGCTCGGCACAACATCGAGGGCCGAAGGGCCTGTTCTGTGCTGTACTGTTTAAAGTTGCAACATGACTTGCCAATTCTTATTGGTGTATTGAGAATCCCTGATTTTGGTCACTGCCATTGATGACCCTGCCGCTCTGGGCCCAGAGCTCTGAAATACCTCTGCAGAACGGTCAGTAATTAAGAGTGAATGAGATCAACAAAGCAGGGCCGCTGCGCACCCCCAACAGGGGGGAAGGCGCCAGGCAGGGGAGGGGGGAGATCACCCACCAAAGTCGGGAGAGCAAACGGGGACAGGAATAGGGTATAGAGGAGCAAAGGAGGGGTATACAGGGGAGGAGGGTAGAGGGAGAGACCAGGGGGGGGCACACAGGGAGGGGAAAGGTAGGGTCAAAGGGACAAACAAGGCCAGAAAAGGAACAGGGCTACAAAGTACCACAACCAAGGGCTCGGAACAAGGAACCGCTGCAAGCACCCACCCAGTACGGTCTGTGGGCAAAGGGGCCCCCCCGGAGTGCAGGGGACTACCCGCGTGGCGGACACACAGTGGACGGCCATGGCGGGTGCCCCCAAGACAAGGGGAAACCCCGGAGCGCAGAGACCCGAACGCATGGGGAGAGCAGTGGTAGCGGCCATCCTGGACGGCCCCCTAACAAAGGGAAACCCCGGAGGGCAGGGGCTCGTCCACCAGACAAACATGGTTAATCCCACAGGAACGAGGGGGCAGAAGCCCCCCACCAGGATAATCACCTGGAACGTAAGGGGACTTAACGGCCCAGTGAAGAGATCCAGAGTCCTCACCCACCTCAGAAATATGAGGGCCGACATAGTCTTCCTCCAAGAGACGCATCTGAGGAGCAGGACCAACTGCGGGTAAGAAAGGGCTGGGTGGGACAAACCTACCATTCCTGCTATGGGACAAGGGCCAGGGGGGTGGCGATACTGATCGGCAAGAGGACAATGTTTAGGGCGACAAAGACGGTTACAGACCCAGGGGGGCGATATGTCATGGTCAGCGGGGCCCTGGATGGGGCGCCGGTAGTCCTAGTCAACCTGTACGCGCCCAACTGGGACGACACGAGCTTCATCCAAAAGACCATGGCAGAAATCCCGGACATAGCGACGCATCGACTAATCATGGGGGGGGGACTTCAACTGTGTACAGGACCCAAAGACGGACAGATCAAACCCCAAAACGGGGAAAACCTCAAACATGGCAAGGGAACTCGGTCACTTTATGGAGCAGATGGGAGCTGTGGACCCCTGGAGGTTCGCCCACCCGGGGGAGAAAGAATTCTCCTTCTTCTCCCCAGTACACAACGTGTTCTCCAGAATTGACTTCTTTGTGGTGGGGAAAACGGTGCTTCCAGGGATAGACAAGGTGGAATACTCCGCAATTGTGATATCAGACCACGCCCCACACTACATGGACGTGCGGCTGGAGACGGGAAGGGCCCAGCGCCCCACATGGAGGTTGGACGGTGCCTTACTAGCTGACAAGGCCTTCAGCGAAAGGATAGCGCGGGCCATAGCGGAGTACACAGAGAACAACCAAAACGGGGAGGTATCATCCTCCACGTTCTGGGAAGCGCTTAAGGCCATAATAAGAGGGGAAATCATTGCCTTCAAAGCGCAAAGAGATAGGGAGGAAAGGGTGGCTGGGCAGAAGCTGGTCGACTCCATACTGGAGGTAGACCGTAAATACTCCGAGGCCCCGACCGTAGAGCTCCTGGCGGAGAGAAAAGAACTACAAAGGAACTTTGACCTGCTCTCCACCAGGAAAGCAGTGCACCAACTCCGCCAGGCACGCGGGACCCTGTACGAACACGGAGACAAAGCCAGCCGCCTGTTGGCCCACCAGCTGAGAAAGCAGGCAGCCACCAGAGAAATTGGGCAAATCAGGGGTACCAGAGGCATGTTGGAAACAGAACCAGAGAGGATTAACAAAACCTTCAAGGCCTTCTACCAAGAGCTGTACACCTCAGAGCCCCCAACGGGGAAGGCTGGGATGAACCGGTTCCTTGATGGACTGGTCATACCAGTCGTGGGAGAGGGAAGGAAACGGGACCTGGAAGCACCACTAGCACTGGGAGAGATCATGGACAGCATTAGCTCCATGCAGGCGGGGAAGGCGCCGGGACCGGACGGATTCCCGGCGGACTTCTACAAAAAATTTGCGACAGCGCTGGCCCCGCACCTGCGGGAGATGGTCACAGACTCGCTAGCTAGGGGCACACTGCCACCCACGTTAGCACAGGCCTCAATCTCGCTGATACCTAAGAAAGACAAAGACCCAACGGAATGTGGGTCATACAGACCCATATCTCTGCTGAACGCAGACGCCAAAATACTGGCCAAAATCCTAGCCAAAAGGCTAGAAGACTGTGTACCTGAGGTGGTCACAGAGGACCAGACGGGCTTCGTCAAAGGTAGACAGCTCACCTCGAACATCAGGCGCCTGCTGAACGTGATAATGACCCCCTCCGGGGAGAGAACACAAGAGGTGATCGTCTCCCTGGACGCAGAAAAGGCCTTCGACAGAGTCAAATGGAAATACCTCATAGAGGTACTGGAGCGGTTCGGGCTTGGAACAGGGTTCACCGCGTGGGTAAAACTCCTATACAACATGGCGAGTGTACGGACCAACAATACCAACTCCCAATACTTCCAGCTGCACAGGGGCAGCAGACAAGGATGCCCACTGTCCCCGCTGCTGTTCGCACTAGCAATCGAACCGCTAGCAATTGCGCTCAGGGCAGCAAAAAATTGGAGGGGGATCCGAAGGGGAGGCAGAGAGCACAGAGTCTCACTCTATGCAGACGATCTGCTCCTCTACATCTCGGACCCACAAAGCAGCATGGACGGAATCATCGCGCTCCTGAAAGAGTTTGGAGCCTTCTCGGGCTACAAACTCAACATGAGCAAAAGCGAGATCTTCCCAGTACACCAGCAAGGGGGGGGGGGGGGGGGGGGGGGGGGGGGGGGGCAGCACTAAAGGGGCTGCCGTTCAAACAAGCCCGACATAAATTCCGCTACCTGGGGATCCAAATAGCCCATGACTGGAAAGGGATCCACAAATGGAACCTCACCAGCCTGGCGGAGGAAGTAAAAAAGGACCTGCAAAGATGGAACACACTCCCACTCTCCCTCGCAGGAAGAGTCCAGACGATCAAAATGAACGTATTGCCCAGGTTCCTCTTCCTGTTTAGATCCATTCCGATCTACATCCCCAAGGCCTTCTTCATAGCGCTGGACAAACTTATCATGGCGTTCGTATGGGGGGGTTAAAAATGCTAGGATCCCAAAGAAGGTCCTACAGAAAACAAAATCCAGGGGGGGGCTAGCCCTCCCGAATCTACAATTCTACCACTGGGCGGCAACAGCCGAGCGAGTAAGGGGATGGATCCAGGAGCCAGAAGCCGAGTGGGTGCGTGCGGAGGAGGCCTCCTGCATGGGGACCTCCCTCCGGGCCCTCGCCACGGCAGCACTCCCATCCCCACCCAAAAAACACTCCAGCAGCCCGGTGGTGACAGCCACCCTCCAATCCTGGAACCAACTGCGGCAGCAATTTGGCCTGAACAAAATGTCGGACAAGGCTCCCATCTGCAACAACCATAGGTTGAAACCAGCACTGACTGACGCCACCTTCAAAAGGTGGAGACAGGACGGGGGGACACTGACAGTCAGGGACCTATACACGGACGACAGGATCGCAACACTGGACGAACTGACAGAGAAATTTCAGCTAGCTGGGGGGAACGAGCTACGGTACCTGCAGCTCAAAAACTTCCTACGAAAGGAGACAAGGACGTACCCACAACCGCCACGACAGACACTACTGGAAGACCTACTGGACGCAAGTATCCTAGAGAAAGGGAACTGTAGTGACATGTATGGCCGACTGGTAGATAGGGACGACACCGTACTGGACGCAACAAGAAGGAAATGGGAGGACGACCTGGGGATGGAGATAGGGTGGGGACTCTGGAGCGAAGCACTGCATAGGGTCAACTCCACCTCCACGTGCGCAAGGCTCAGCCTGACGCAACTAAAAGTGGTACATAGAGCCCACTTAACGAGAAACCGTATGAGTAGGTTCTTCCCGGAGGTGGAGGACAGATGTGAGCGGTGCTAAAAAGGCCCGGCCAACCACGCCCACATGTTCTGGTCTTGCCCCAGACTTGTGGAGTGCTGGACAGCCTTCTTCGAGGCTATGTCCAAAGTGGTGGGGGTGAGGGTGGAGCCATGCCCGATAGTGGCGGTCTTCGGGGTTTCAGACCAGCCAGATCTATTCCTGGGGAGGAGGGCGGACGCCCTTGCCTTTGCCTCCCTGATCGCCCGCCGTAGAATCCTGTTTGGCTGGCGGTCAGCAGCACCGCCCAGAGCTGCAGACTGGCTGTCTGACCTCTCGGATTCTCTCCAAATGGAGAAAATCAAATTCGCCATCCGAGGGTCGGACGACGGCTTCCACAGAACGTGGGAGCCATTCATGCAATTGTTCCGGGACCTGTTTGTGGCCAACGTACAAGAGGAAGAATAGTCGGGGGAAGGTAGCCGGCGGGGAGGGGGGGGGGCTACGGGCTCGTTACGGGGGTTTGATGGCTAGCTAAGGCCCAAAACCAAACTAAATAAATGCCAATAAACATGTTGGGGAATGTAAAATATGTATGCCGGCAAAGAGGGGGAGGCCACAGTTATTACTACGAAGATGCTCACCTGTAAATATATATGTTAATTTTTGCGTGTTTTTTTTTCACTCTCTAACAATTTGTAATTTGTTCAATATAAAACATGAAAACTGAATAAAAAACATTTATAAAAAAAAAGAGTGAATGAGATAAGATAATTAGTTAAAGGACAAAAGGTGAATGTGATGTGGCATGCACTGCCTGAAAGGGTGTCATAGAGTTTTACAGCAGAGAGAGAGAAAGAGAGAGAAAGAGAGAGAAAGAGAAAGAAAGAGAGAGAGAAAGAAAGAGAGAAAGAAAGAGAGAGAGAAAGAAAGAGAGAGAGAAAGAAAGAGAGAGAGAAAGAAAGAGAGAGAGAAGAAAGAAGAGAGAGAGAAAGAAAGAGAGAAAGCAAGAAAGCAAGAAAGCAAGAAAGCAAGAAAGCAAGAAAGAAAGAAAGAAAGAGAGACCCTTCGGCCCTGCCTGTGCTGACCATCAAGCACTTTTATACTCAAATCCCATTTTATAGCACTTGGTCCTTTACATTGTGTGCAATGGCATCTCAAATAAAATCCTTGTTTGGCCACAACTGGAGTAATGTGACTGTGTGTAGTTCTGGTCGCCACACTATAGGAAGGATGTCAGCTTCACCATCTCTTTGGCCCGTTTGATGGTTTGAGGGCAACTCTGTGCATCTATGATGATCTGGGAGGGGGGTTTTGGAGGTGCGGGGTTGTTAGCTTTGTGGCCTATTTTCAGGCGAAATGTGCTAAATTCCAAATTTCCAGAACGAAAGCCACCTTTCCTGTGTCGTCTCAGCACATCCCCACCACCTGAAGTCAGCTCTGCTGTTTCTAAGCCACACATAATCATCTCTCTTTTAGAGTTGAGGAGAAAGGAAGGAGGGAAACACGACAGCAATGTAATGTTTGGGGTTTTGCCGTTCTTTGACACTGGATTCTCCGCAATGTCTTTCTCAGTTGTGGTGAGCAAGTCGGCTTCTCCCAGAATCCTCCTCAGATACTTCTCACTACTCCTGACTGCACTTTCTTCAGCTGAGGGGTAACCACGTCTAAAAGTATGCCCTTTATGAACCTCTCAGCCTTGCGGATACACCACTGTGCCCCCAGCTAATGCTCAAGCTCCGAAACCCGGCTCTCAAGCTGGTCAAACCAGAGGCACTTCTTGCAAATGTGGCCATCCACACTGCAAGGAGCTTCAAAGAATTCCCACATGCTGCAGGCCATGCAAAACACGGGACTGAGCTCCACAATTAGAAAATTATTTCAGTTTTTCTTCGAAAGCTGGAACTCTAACCTTTTCTTCGTGCAGCTTTAAATTAGAGAGAAAGACTTCTTACCAATCACCTCTCACCCTTGTAGCCTCTACTCCTGAAAGAGGGCAAGACCACTCTCTGAAAATTAAAAAGTTGGAAAGCTAAAAAAGCAAACCTCTTTCCCCTCTGCACCAAACTGCCAAATACACATTCTGGCTGTGATGCACTCAGGATGCGCTCTCTCCCAACCACTTCTGCGCAAATCTTAGTAGAAACAGATTCTAAAAGTGAGGAATATATTAGAAGAGCACATATCTCCCCATGCTGTGTTAACTCAAAACTATAATTACACAGTTCGTCCTGGAGGCTTTTCCATGCCTGGTTCATGCTCGGTAATCACAAAGCTGAAAAAAGAAATTCAGTCTCACTGTGAAAGCTTCAGGCCAATCCACTTCCAACGACCTGTTCGGAAAACTCTGCTCACATTCTGACAGCCATGATAATTACACCACAGCAGCCCAGACAGTCCACAACATTCTAAAACAATCAACATCATTCGAAACAAAACACCCATAACATTCTTTAAAAATAAGTCAGTTCGCCCTATCTCCCAGTATTAATAGATCCTTTAAAACATTCCAGGATCTGGATCTGCATCTTCATCAAAAGCCAACCATTTCTTCCTTGAGCCATACCCTGTATACCAAGTTTCACTGAAATCAGTCCATTCATTTTTGAGATGGATATTGTTTAAAACAGACAAATTAGCCTGCAGTAGCGGAGGTAATTAAAACTTTCCATCTGCAATTTTGGAATTGCAGGATTCCAAGGGCAGGGAATGAAACTTTCCCCTTCAAACAATTATTGCAGGTGCATAGTCCAAATAGCCTCCTTCCATGTGTGGACATTCTACGATATTAGTAATACAGTCCAGATTAGCAGAACATTCATCAGCCATAAAAATAGTCCAGACAAGAGAAAACACAAGCATTTGCTGGTTCCCAAATTGTACTATTCTGTTCAATGCTAGAATGAGGTACTAGTTTTGAAATTTAAATCATCAGTTGACTCTATTTGCATGGATTTCATCTTCCACATTTCCTCTGCAGATGTCTGTTCCAGCCTTTTTATCAAGCCTCCAGGAAATACAAGAGAACTGCTTCAATTGACAAGTTTGGGCAGCTTCTCTCAACATTGGTGCCAAAGTGCTACAGTTCACCCCAGTGGAAGGACAAACAAAACCCAACCTATAACACCACAGTGAAGCAGATTAATGATTGGATATGCTGCACTAACAACCCATCTTAACTCAAAAGGAATGTACTGCAGACACAGGCCAGCATTTTCTGACCCCAGATGCAGCATGTCAGAAAAGTCCATCAACTTAGTGGAACCAGAAGGTCCCACCTGATAATCGGAAAACAGAAAGAGCAGGAAATACGCTTGGAAACCAAGTAAAACGTTTGCAACTAAAAGCTTTTCTTTAGGAAGACCTTTTTGCAAAGGCTCACAATTGATGCCATTCATTAAAGGAATAATTTACCAACAGAAAACCGTGGGGCAGCATGGTAGCACAATGGGTAGCACAGTTGCTTCAAAGCTCCAGCATCTCAAGTTCGATTCCAGCTTGCGTCACTGTCTGTGCGGAGTCTGCACATTCTCCCCGTGTCTGCGTGGGTTTCCTCCGGGTGCTCCGGTTTCCTCCCGCAAGTCCCAAAAGATGTGCTGTTAGGTGAATTGGCCATGATAAATTGCCCTTAAGTGTCCAAAAAGGTTAGGTGGGGTTTCTGGGTTACGGGGGTAGGGTGGAGGTGTGGGCTTCAGTGGGATGCTCTTTCCAAGGGCAGGTGCAGACAGGATGGGCCAAATGGCCTCCCTCTGCACTGTAAATTCTATGACTCCATGAGAAAATCCAGTAGCTATGTAACTGTTTGCTGGTGGCTATGCCAGGCTATTTTCAAGTTATGTAAACAACCAACAAAAACATCAGAACCTTTCATTATAGAGAAAATGATTCAACAGTAAAGCCAGGTCAAAGACATAAAGTTCATAATCATATCAGTTGAGAGACTGATTATCAGTTACAAGCAGGAAAAGCTGCTCCTAAACTCATGAAGAAAACATTTCTATAAATGCACATTCTGAAATACAAGGACTGATTCTTCATTCAAAAGGGATGTGAGCGTTTGGAATCCGCCACACCAGAGGGCTATGGATGCTCCATTCTTGAATACATTTAAGGCTAAAATAGACAGATTTTCTCAGGGAATAAATGGAGACTGGGAGTTGCAGCAGACCATGGTCTGACTGGATAGTGGAGGAGGCCAGACGGTCCCTTCCTGCTCCAAATTCTTGTGTAATGTATACTTCAGAATAATGCTAATTAATACGTGGAAGGTCCCACATTTACACCAGGCAAATGGAAGAACCTTAAAACAGCTCACACCACAAACAGGAAATATTGACACCAAGCGATGTTTCCTTCAATTCCCTCATGGAAACAGACAGGTCCATGAGAAAAAAAAGTTAATATTCCAGCGTTCATGCAAATGACTAGTCTGAAATTCATTAATTAGTTTTGGAGAGACAGCATTTTAACGTTTCACCTGTACAAGTGCAGGCAGGTTCTCCCTGTACCCTCTATCGAAAACAATGCTACCTTTCATTCCAACCTGGCTACATATAACCTAGCTCCAGACTCCCAAGGGATAGCGAAGGATCTTGTTAAACACACTAACATCTTTCTCTTAAACATGGGTCTCTGATCTAATTAGCCATTGAATGGTGAACACTGTCAGCAGACAAATCATAAAATTTACCAATTACAATCCCAGCAAGTGAGAGGCAAACCTATAACTAACCGCCCCCCCCCCCCCCCCTTTCTCCCCCTCCTGGGGGAGCAGGAGTGACCTTGAATAGCACACTTCAAAATCAAACAAAACCTGTCTTGCCACTTTTTTTGAAAAATCAGAGGTTTTTTTTTGCTGCTTTGCAAGCAGGTACTGTTACAAGTAATGACCATGGAAAGGACACTGCCCTAATCAAAGGAAGCAGCTTCTTGTCCCACCTCCAAGACAGCTGGTTCAGAGCACGGCAACAGCAGTAAATACATTATAATTGCAGTCACACAGGATACCTTATACCTCCCAGCAGAACAAACCGCAAGTGTGTACAGAAAGACACACAGTAAAAGTCCCATCGAGTCTTTCCATCCGAACGCTTATTTACTTTAAAACGATCAGAGACTTACCTTTTTTCTTCTTGTCAGGCTGCTTAATAGCAAAGTGCCACAAAGGTCTGCTCTTTGCACCCTGCACCTTCTTGGTATGATGAGTATTTCCCATCCTGTGTGCGCTTGTACCTAGAGCCCCACACACTCTCCTTCATTGCTGCAGAATGGGTGATACCTGGCCCAGGGCCAAAAACCAAATCCCGCTGCAGCACACACAGGGCTTCTGTCAATCAGACGGAATGTGACCAATAGGAAGCAAAGAGGGAGGGGCCCGACCTCCGATTGGTCTGATGCAATTCCTATTTGTTCCTCCTGCTGCCCTCTCTCTGCCTTGCTTTATCTCCCTACACCTTCCTTCCATTCACTTTGCTTCGCCTTCTATCCCTTTTCCTTTCTCACTCATGTCTCAGATTCAGCTTTTTTTTACATTTTCCACCTCCCATTTTAATCAACTACATTCTCATTTTAATCATCTCCAATGTGCTCAGACTGAAAAACTTTTCTGGAAACTCCTCAACGACAGCTGTGCAATGATGCATGGATATTTAAACAAAAATTAAATTAAACAAATGAATGACATGGCAGGATATTGTGAATGCAGAAAATTGAAAATATGAGAAACACCCACCTTTGGAGGGAGAGATTTGGGACACCCGACACTGGGAAGTCAGGAAGTTATGGCCCTGTAGTAAATATGTATATATAATAAAGAACATATAATATTCTATATAATCTATATATACGATAAAGAACGATGGGGAATGATTAGAAGATTAATAGCTAGAAATGAAAAAATGGATAGGAACAGCATGGTAGCACAGTGGTTAGCACTGATGTTTCAGGGGCAGCACAGTGGCACAGTGCTTAGCATTGTGGCCTCACGGCGCCAAGGTCCCAGGTTCAATCCTGGCTTTGGGTCACTCTCCGTGTGGAGTTTGCACGTTCTCTCCGTGTTTGCGTGGGTTTCACCCCCACACCCAAAAATGTGCAGGCTAGGTGGATTGGCCACGCTAAATTGCCCCTTAATTGGAAAAAATTAATTGGGTACTCTAGATTTTATTTTTTTAAAAGCACTGATGCTTCAGAGCGCCAGAGTCCCAGGTTCGATTCCCGGCCTGGGTCCTGTCTGTGCGGAGTCTGCACGTTCTCCCGATGCCTGCGTGGGTTTTCTCCAGGTGCTCCGGTTTTCTCCCATAAGTCCTGAAAGACGTACTGTTAGGTAATTTGGACATTCTGAATTCTCCCTATTTACCCGAACAGGCACCGGAATGTGGCGACCAGGGGATTTTCACAGTAACTTCATTGCAGTGTTAATATAAGCCTACTTGTGACACTAAAAAGATTATTATTATTAGATATTTGAAAAAGAAAATAGTAAGTCAAGTGAATTTTGATTCTCTAGAGAGTGATAATAAGGAGTTAATAATAGGTTGTAAGGAATAGGGGCGGCATGGTAGCACAGTGGTTAGCACTGTTGCTTCGCAGCACCAGGGTCCTAGTTCGATCCCCAGCTTGAATCTCTGTCTGTGCAGACTAATAGCTGTAAATCAGGAGGTGGAAGGGAGAGGGGAACTTGGCAAAATAACAATCACTGAGCAACTGATGGAGCTGCAGCTCAAAAATTACTGGGACATGATGCACTTCATCTTAGGGTCCTTAAAGAGGTGGCTGATGAATATTTTTAAGGCCAAGGTGATTCTTGTTAGGTGAGGGAATCAAAGGTTATTGGGGCAGAAAGGAATGTAGAACTCAAAAAACAAACAAATCAGCTATGATCGCATTGATGGTGGAGCAGGCTCGAGGGGCCGAATGGCCTACTTATGCTCCTATTTTGCTTTTTCGTAATTCCTCAGGTCTTTCTTGCCTCAATGCTCCCTCTTTCCGTCCTCCCTGATACTCCACCCTCATTCCTTTCCTCTTCCCCCTTTCTCTCTCAGCCCCCTCTCTACCTTTCTCAAAGCCTAGTGGCAAAATAACAGGATTTGTAATTCGGAGACACAGCAGCTGGAGTAAATTAAAACCACAGAATTCCTACAGTGGAGGATGCCATTCAGCCCATCAAGTCTGCACCGACCTTCTAAAAGAGTAACCTACCTAGGTCCACTCCCCACCGCATCCCCATAGCCCACACATCCATGGACCCTAAGGGGCAATTTAGCATGGCCAATCCACCTAACCTGCACATTTTTGGATAATACGGGTAATTTAGCATGGCCAATCCACCAAACCTGATCTCTGAACTGTTGCAGGAAACCGGAGCACCCGGAGGAAACCCACGCAGACATGGGGAGAATGTGCAAACTCCACACAGGCAGTTACCCAAGGCCGGAATTGAGCTCAGGTCCTTGAGGCTGTACTATCCACTGTGCCACCGTGCTACCCTCAATACTGTAAACTCAATTAATTAATTAATATGGGATAAAATTCTGATCTTGCTAACAATGACCATGGAAATAGTGCTGTAGAATGGGATGAGTCCACCTTTGCTCCACATCTTTTACACTTTACTGCTGGATTTGGGGGAGTGCTTCACTGTCTGAATCTCATCTGGCATGAATCAGGAAGGTCGGGAAAGATGGGAGCTTCAGTATTTAAGTGCAGGTACGTCAATACGGAGTGGCAATCCCAATGCTGATTGCCCCTCCTGTGGTGATATTCCTAGGGGCGATATCATAGTTGGACGGTGTGCAACCTCCAACCAGCAAGTGGTGGTACAGACACCCATGCAGTCTCCAGACTAAGGTCATGTGACCCGTGACTCTGATATAAAGGGAGACACATCCTGCTATCTTCAGAAGAAGATTGAGAGGGTAATGAGATGTACTTCTGAATGGTCAGTGCTAGGTGCAAGTTCCAGAGGAGGAGTTAGCAGACTCCATGTTAACGTGTTCTGTATCAGATTGCTATCTTACTACACGAGACTCATAAAAGATTTTGGTTTGGACAAGTCAAAGTGTTTGGTGAGTTCCTTTGTGAAGTACAAAGGACCAAATACAACACCTGCAGGGGATTACAGGCCAGTATTTCACCCTGTTCGTTCAGAGAATGGAATGTCTTCACTAACCTGCTTCTGCCCTTGTCCCGACTGCTCTGCTGTGTCCCTCCAGGTTTCTCTGGTGGGATTGGCGCTGGGCAGACGTCCCTGTAACCTCCTAAAAATCTCAGTGCAGCACCGATGTAATCAGTGGGTCACAAAGTTTAAATTTAAATTAACCTCTCGCTGACCTGGAGCCTGGGCCTACTTCAGAGCTGGTAATGATAAGGCAGAAACAGAACAGCCTCAGACTGGTAAATGAAATACCATCACCGGTCCCATTCTCACTGGGGCAGGGTGGGCCAAATCTACCCTTCTGGACTAGTGGCTAGAGGAAAAATCAGCCAGGGCTCCTTCTCCTAGTTGTTTCCCAGTGATAGCTATTGTAAAATTAAATTTATCCATCAGGACAAGAAGGAATATTTTTGTCTCCCCAGTCAGTTGTGGGAACTTGCGTCGGAAGAATGGCCACTATAGCTGTGCCTCAGCTAAAGGACTTCAAGGGGAGGAGAACTTGGGGAAAACAAACAAAAGATTTGAATTGATGAATTTCTACCCCAAATGAGGATATTCCCATTGCTTAATAATAATCGGCAAGTAGGTTGCTTTGATTATATAGTTCAAAATGAATCATGAGATAATCCAATAGTTTCAGTGTTTCCAGGAGGTCCACAGGTTGGTCACACAAAATGTAGAAAGTATCAGATTAATCTGCCATAAATTCTCCAACGGCAGAGCAATGCAATCAAGCGGTTCAGATGGTCATGGACTTTGTAATTTATCCCCTTGTCATTAATATTCCTCCCAGAGACTGCTTCAATTTTTAAAGGAAAATTCATGTCATGAATGGACTCAATGGCATCCGCCCAGTGACATTACTGGTAACACAAACCCTTTGTTACTGAAAACGGGATATCATTTGATAAACAGAAGGATATTATAGGGTTGCTCACTGCAAAAACAATTACAGGGTTTTCTAAGATGAGTTTTCATTTTATCATTATAACTGTGCAGACGTTTCTCACTCTCAGTCACTTTTTCCAGACTGTTTGCTTCTCTCCTGTTTCCGTACGAGGCAACAGGAGCAGCAACAAACAAAAAAAAAACACATCAGCCAAATGATAGAAAAAAGGTGTAAAAATAACCGGCGCGATTCAGCAACCACGTTGGGCCTAGCACAGATCCGGGGGTAATGGGAAGTTGCATGAGAGCACCAAATCAGGTTCCGTGCCCAGCGCCAGGCCGACTCGATCTGTTCACTTAAATACTGGGCTCTGTATAAACCCTGTGCCCGGGAGCCAACAGCCATGTCTGCCAGACCTCGCAAGATACCACTTAGCACTGGTTTCCACAAACGTGGGCCAGGTGTGACAGCACCTCGGGGTGGAGGGGGGTCTTGCAGGCTATTAGAGACCTCTGGATGGTTGGGGAACAGGGCAGGGTGGTACCCTGGCACTTCCCATGGCACCTCGGACCCTTGGCACTGAAAGCCTGGCAGCCTGGCAGTGCCACCTGGACACCCAGGATGCCTGGGTGGCATCACCAGGGTGCCATGGGCACTGTTATGGTGCCAGGCTGGCAGTGCAATGGTGCCCGGGTATCAGGTTGGCAGTTCCGGGGGTTGGGCCCGGGCGGGGAGGGGGGAAATCGCCCATTTGGGGCGGTTCAAGGTGATATTTCCACCGTGTTGCACCCTGTGTAGATCTCATTGCACCAGGTGCATCACGGGAGTGGCTCAAAACGGGGTTAGCAGCAGGTGCCAAGCCACGCGCAATGCACCTGACCAACAGCACCAGGCACAATCTGGATCACGCTCAGCAAATGAGCTAATAGGATCATGAGGCCGAATTCACCCGGCTCCCAGGAGTCATCGGCTGCACTGGCGAGGCTTCACCCAGTCGCCGATTAGTACTGATCTCCACAAACAGAGACCTGGCAGCCACGCCGAGGGGGGGGGGGTGCTCAAGAGACCATTGCAGCCCCGTGGATGGTTAGGGGCAGGGTCCTGGCACTGCCAGGGTGCCAGAGGCAGTGCCCAGGTGCCAGGTCATCAGTGCCAGGGTGCTAGGGTGGCAGTGCCAAGGGACAGGTCCTGAAGGTGGCCTTGCCCATGAAAGGGGGGGGGGATTAAAAAGGGTGTGAAGGTTGGGAGATTAATTGGGAGTACTGAAAGAGGGTGGTTTGAAAGGGGACCCTAAAGGTGGGGGCCCCTCAGCGACCCCATAGCGAGGTCTGCTCACTTGGGGTGGGGGCGAGGGGGGGATTGGTCATGCCCTGAAGCCCACACTGATGGATGAGTGTGGGGCTGGTCACCCTCATGCCTCGGTGGCAGAGGGGGGCTCAGTATAACTGTTAGTGATGGGGGGAGGTTGCCCCATCGGGGGTAAAGGGTTGGGGTGCTACCCATGTCTGCGGGAGGGAAGGGGGGGGTCGCACTGTTCTTGGGTGGGGTGGGGGAGGATGTGGGGGAACCCTCATCCTGACTTTGAGATCAGGGCACCCTTTCAAAATGGGGCCCCGATCTCTGAGGAGCCGGTCTAGTCAGTACGTTTAGTTCCCACTGCAGAAAAGTGTTGCATTGGCCAAGAAGAAACTCCCCAAGCCCAAAGAAATGACAGTGTGGGTGAATACAAGTCTGGATCTCACTCAAAAAGCCAGCAGCAACACCCCGCCCAAAGTGACACTTATTCAATGGGAAGAAAAGAGTTTTGGCTACGTTTAGCAGGGTGTTTCTCGATGCCTGCAGTGCCGAGAATGGCCCCACTCTTAAACAGACTGGGGATTTTTGGGCCTTGATGAGGAATGTCCCGCCAAGCCCACATGCAGTAATTTTTAAATGGCACCCGATCCCTTGACCCCCCCCCTCACCACAGCCTCTGGACACCCCAACTTACCGACTGGGGGTCTTCGAACCCTCCCCTCACCCCACCTCATAAGGGCAGGGCACCCCTGGCCTGATCCCCAGAATGGACAACCTGCTATCTGGGCACCTTGGCAATGTCAGCCTGGGCACCAGCACTACCAGGGTGCCCAGGTGGCACAGCCAAGGTGCCTGGGTGGCATCAGTAGTGCCAAGTACCACCCTACCCAGAGACCGACCAGACATTTGTGTGGACCCGTGCTAAATGGCACCACAGTGCCGCCCCGACGGCACTGCCGGATTCTCCAGCACCGGTTTTTCAGCAGGGGCGGGAATTGCGTTGTGCCGGTCGGGGGCCATTGGCAGTGCCCCCCCCCCCCCCCCCCCCCGGTGTTTCTCCTACCCATGATGGGCCGAGTGACCGCCCGTTTCCAGCCGGTCCCGCCGGCGTAAATCAAACCAGGTCCGTACCGGCGGGACCTGGCTCTGCGGGCGGCCTGCGGAGTCCTTGAGGGGGCGTGGGGGTATCTGGCCCCGGGGGGGGGGGGGGGGGGGGGGGAGAGACCCCCACAGTGGCCTGGCCCACGTTCTGTGGGCGGGCCTGTGCCGTGGGGGCAGTCTTTCTCTCTGCGCTGGCCGCTGTAACGGTCCACCATGGCCGGCGCGGAGAAGAACCCCGCTGCGCATACGCTGGGATGACGCCAGTACACACTGGCACTCTCGCGCATGCGCCAACTCGCACCGGCTGGTGGAGGCCCTCCGGCGCATGTTAGCGTGGTACCAAGCCCTTTGCCGCCGGCTGGCACGGTGCCAACCCCGCCGGTGCCAGCCTAGCCCCTGAAGATGCTGAGGATTCCGCACCTTCCGGGCGTCCTGACACCGGAGTGGTTCACGCCACTCCTCCGCGCTAGTACGGCCCGCCCCACCGGTTAGGGGAGAATCCCACCCCAGTATCATGGAATAAGAAAATTGTTAGTGCAGAAGGAGGTCATTTAGCCCACCACGTCTGTACCAGCTCACCAAATGAGCATCATGACTTAGTGCTACTCCTCTGCCTTTTCCCCGTAGCCCTGCACTTTGTTTCTATTCAAGTAATCATCTAATGTCCTCTCGAATGCCTCGATTGAACCTGCCTCCACCACATTTCCAGGCAGTACATTCCAGGCCCCAACCACTCGCTGTGTGAAAACGTTTCTTCGCACATCACTTTTTCTTCCTTTCCAAATCATTTGAAATCTGTACCCCCTCGTTCCTGATCCTTTTACAAGTGGGAACCATTTCTCGTGATCTACTCTGTCCAGCCTCATGATTTTGAACATCTCTGCCAAATTTCCTCTGAGCCTCATTCTCTCCAGGAGAACTGTCCCAACCTCTCTAAGCTATCCTCATTACTGAAGTCTCATCTCTGGAAACCTCTTCTTCACTCTTTCCAATGCGCTCACATCCTTCCAATAGTGTGGCGGCCAGAACTGTACACAATATTCCAGCTGAGGTCTAACTAGTGTCTTGTATAGGTTCAGCATAACTGCCTTGCTCTTATACTCTATACCCTTGTTACTAAAGCCCAGAATATCATGTGCTTTAATAAATGCTCTCTCCATCTGTACTACCACCTTCAATGATCTACGTACATGTACACGCAGATCTCTCTGCTCCTGCATCCCTTGAAGAATTTCACACCTTATTTTATATTGTCGCTCCATGTTCTTCCCACCAAAATATATCATCTCACTCTTCTCCACATGAACTTCATCTGCCACTTATCTGCCCATTCCACCAACTTATCTATGGCCTTTTGAGGTTCTACACTGTCTTTGTCCCAGTTTACTTCCAGGTTCTGTGTCATATGCAAATTTTGAAAATGTTCCTTGCACACCAAGATCAAGATCATAAATCTATATCAGGAAAAGCAAGGGTCCCAATACTGACTCCTGGAGAATTCCACTAAAACCTTCCTCCAGCCGAAAAATATCCATTGACTTTAACTCTCTGCTAACCAGTGCGCCACCGTACCACCATACCACCCTCTATCAGTTTCTGTTTTATTTCATTCCAACTTCTTAACACCTGGATTGAGTGACTTGTCTGAAGAGAATAGGCTGGGCTTGTTTCTTGGAGTTAGAAAAGTGAGGGATGACTTGGTTAATGTATATAAGATCCTGAATGGTGTTGAAAAAGTGGACGGGGAAAGGATGTTTCCTCTCGTGGTAGCGTCGAGAACTAGGGGGCGTATTTTTAAAATTAGGGGTCGCCCTTTTAGGACAGAGATGAGGAGTAATCTTTTCTCAGAAGGTTGTGCGACTCAGAAGGCGGTGGACGGGATCATTGCATCTTTTTAAGATGAAGGTTGATAGATTCTTGCTAGGTAAGAGAATCAAACATTATCAAGGTAGAAGGGATTTTGGAAATCGAAACACAAACTTATCAGTCATATCACATCAGATCTTATTGGATGGCAGAACAGGTTCGAGAGGCCCAATGGCCTACCTCTGTCCGTACTTTTAATATTTGTATGTTGGAATGTCAGCATGGATTCACTAAAAGAAAATTATACTGAACTAATTTGCTGGATCTTTTTGAAGACGTAACAGAGAAGGTTGATAAGGGCAATGCTGGTGATATGGTGTACATGGATTTTCAAAAGGCATTTGATACAGTGCCACACAACAGACTTGTGAGCCAAATTCTAGCTCATGGAATGAAAGGGAAAGTAGACGCTTAGATAAGAAATTGGCTGAGTGACAGGAAGTACAGTAATGATAGATTATTGTTTTTCTGACTGGAGGAAGGTTTGTAGTGGAGTTCCCCAGGGGCTGTGTTGAGACTCTTGTTCCTCATGATTTAAAATTTTCAGATGATACAAAGATTGGAAATGTCATCTGTGCCAAGTGTAATCCTGAACTTCAAAAGGACATAGACATTTTGTTGGATTGGGCTGACAAATCACAGATGACGTTCAATGCACAGAACCATAGAACTGCAGAATCACTACAATGCAGAAGGAGGCATTCGGCTCATCAGGTCTGCACTGACCCTCTGAAAGAGTGCACCACATAGGATGGACGAGAGAGTGGGCCGATCTCCATAACCCACCCAACCTGCACATCTTTGGACTGTGGGAGGAAACTGGAGCATCCGAAGGAAACCCATGCAGACACGGGGAGAAAGTGCCAACTTCACATAGACAGACACCCAAGGCTGGAAATGAACCAGGATCCCAGGCACTGTGAGGCAGCAATACTAATTCATTTTTGTAGGAAGAATGTGGAAAGATAGTACAAAATAAATGGAGAAACTCTAAAGGATGTGCAGCCACAGAGAGGTCTTGGTGTATATGTACAAAAGGCATTGAAGACTTGGCATGTGAGAGAACAGCTAATAAACCATGTGATATCTTAAACTTTATTAATAGGGGCATTGAGTACGTGTAAGGAGGTCATGTTAAACTTGCATAAGTCACTAATTAGGTCTCATCTAGAGCACCACGTCCAGTTCTGGGCGCCACACTTGAGGAAGAATGTGAAGTACAGATGAGATTAGAAGAATTATTCCAAGGATGAGGAACTGTAGCCATGAGGATAGATTTCAGAGTTTGAGACCGTTTTCCTCGAAGAAGGCAGAGGGGAGACTTGATAAAGGTATTCAAGATTCAATGCGTCCACCCAGCGGAGCCGATCGCGCATGGTCAATGCTTCATTGCAGGGGATGTTGGCCTGAGTGAGAACACTGATGTTGGTGCACCTATCCTGCCAGAGGATTTGCAGGCGATCTTATGGAGGCAGTGTTTGCGGTACTTCTCCAGGGTTTTGAGGTGCCTGCTGTACATAGTCCATCTCGGAGTCATACAGAACGGTGGGAATCATTACTGCTCTGTCGTCCACATGACTGGCATGAGACTCCTGAAACATGCACTCCACTCGGAGCTTCCACAAGGCAATTGAGCCCCAGGAGGGCAAAGGAAATGTTTCAAAGACATGCTTAAAGCTTCCCTGAATAGGTGCAACAACCCCACCTACATCTGGGAATCCCTGGCTCAAGACCAGCCAAAGTGAAGGAAAAGCACCAGGGAAGGAGCTGAACACCTCGACTTTCATCACCGAGAGGAAGCTGAAGCCAAGTGTCAACAACAAAAGGGGTGCATGGCAACCTGAACACCCTACCCACCAATTCCTCCAACACCGTCTGCCCCACCAGTGACACAGACTGCAGGTCACCTGAGAATTCATTTTTCGTGTGGCTGCAAGTCACCCTCGACCCTGAGGGACTGCCAGTCAGCGGCACGGTGGCACAGTGGTTAGCACTGCTGCCTCACAGCACTGAGGTCCCAGGTTCTATCCAGGCCCCGGGTCACTGTCCGTGTCGAGTTTGCATATTCTCCCCGTGTCTGCGTGGGTCTCACCCCCACAACCCACCCAAAGATGTGCAAGGTAGGTGGATTGGCCATGCCAAATTTGCTCTTAATTTTAAAAAAATGAATTGGGTACTGTAAATTTATTTTTAAAAAGACTCTGAGGGACTGCCTAAGAAGAAGATTAAAATCCTGTGCAGTATGGACAGGGTAAATAGTGAAAAACTGCTCCCACACAAGACAGCATCAAGAACTAGAGAGCACGGAGTCTAAATAATTGGCAAAAGGGAGTAAAAGTGATGTGAGGAAAGATTTTTCACCCAGCAGGTGGTTGGAGTCTGGAACAAACTTGCTGAGGAGGGTGGTGGAGACAGGTTGAATTGAGATAAACAGAAAGGAATTGGATTGCTGTCTGAAAAGAAAGAATGTGCGAGGTTACAAGACTAAGGATGGAGAGTGGGACTAGGTGGAATGCACATTCAGAGAGCCAGTGCAGACTCGATGGGCCAAAAGGCCTCCTTCTGCACTGTGATGATTCAGTGAATCACTAACATAAGCTAAATTCTCTGTGGAACAGGCAGCCTTAAGAAAAAAGCACATGTATTATTTAAGGCTAACTAAAGTACCCACTGTTTTAATTTACTTTCATTACATCTCGAGTATTACCAGCTTTTTTGAGTTGACTGAAGCAATCATTTAAAATTCATGTAGATAACAGCAGGGTCACGACTGTAGTGTTTTACAAACTATTGGAAAAAGAGCAAGCTATCACTCCCAGCCAGAGAGCTGGAACGCTGCAGTTTTTCAGCATGTCAGATTAATGGGAACAGCATCAATCAATAATCATACTTTCATCATTAGAATCTTCATAATAAAATTAATAGATGTAATAACTGAGCAATCATATTGAGAATATGAAAAAGAACATTAAGAACATGAATACGAAAATCAAATCATGGAAAATCAAATCCTGTATGTTTGTATGTAATAACAAAATGTTTAACTTAGAAAAATGTGGGTTCTGGTAGAGTTCTTTGTCTCTTTTAATAGTTAATTTATAGCAGTTGCTTTGTTGACATTGATCATAATTATTAATACAAGAGGTGGCTCATGGATCTTAGTATCACAGAGAAAAATTGTATCATTTAATTGCTAAACATAATATCCATATATGGTTACATTGAGATGAAGCTGGTGGATGATAAAAGTTTGATTCTCATACACGGACATATCCAAAAGTTGCACAACGATGTCCACCAAAGTGTTTGATATAAAAGCTGCCCCACACTCATTCCTGTCACTGACCCCAAGGAAAGGCAAGCAGGCCACAGCTCACAGGAAATGAGCTGAATTTTAATTGAAGTTTCCACATAAAACGTAAGATGTACATATAAAACAGCTGGCTTGGACTGCACATTGCAGAAATGCAGCACAATCCTGCAGTTCAGCCAGAAGTTGTCAAATATTGAAGCAATCCCCACTTTGCAGTTTGATGATGTTAATTGAGTCTCTTGCCTATATTACAGACTTAATAAGCTCCATCCTTTCCCTTTTCAGCTGCATGTGAAGAATGAGGCAGTCATACGAACCTATATTTAAAAATATTGAAGCTAAAAGAATGGCATTGTGTTTCATAGCATATGGGGATTTTAAATGTTTATGGTTAGTCGTCTGCAAGCTTTTAAAATATCTCAAGAATGTTTTAATACTTTTATCCTTCAAAGATCAGATAAACCACATCAAAAATATTTATTTCCACAAATATGGCAAAAGGAAAATGTTGGACTTAAACCAGTTATACGTACTCAAAAGGTTCACTTGTACCTCTAACACATTATACTGATTAGCAAAGCAAAGATGGGTGCAAAGATAGAAGACAAATATTGTTATTTATGTCCACATTATTTAACACCTTTCCCAGCCTCTTATCTACTGCTGAATCCTCATTCATTCCTTTGTTACTTAAGATTTAACAATGCACACTCTTTGTCCATCTCCCATTCTATTCTCTGTAAACTTGAGGTCACCCAAAACTTTGCTGTCCACATGTTAACACCCACCAAGTACCATTTACCTATCCACTCTGCTCACTGACCTACACTAGCTCCCAGTTAAAATTCTCATCCCTGTTGTTTCCAACTCCTTCTACGCCAACCCCTCCCTCTCTCTATAACCTCATCCAGCCACACAATCCTCGGAGATCTCTGTATTCCTCTATTTTCTGAACTCCTGAACATCGCCAGCCTAATCGCTCAACTATTTCCAGCCACTGGCTACCTGAATTTAAGCTCTGGACTCTCCTCACTTCTCTGCTTCTCTTAGCCCTTAAGAGACTTCTTAAAACCTAGCTCTTTGACCTCTGTAATTCATCTGAGCTAACATCTTACAGGTGGAGAGAGAAACAGAGGGCGGAAGTCACCGGCTGATCACGCCGGCGGGTTATTCCAGTCTCACCGACGGTGCGCGGGTTTCCCGGCGTCGAGGGGTGCAGTCAACGGAAAATCCCATTGACAACGGCGGGACCAGAAAATCCCGTTGACGGGCCCCCTCTGCCGCCGAAAAACACGTGGCTGGTTGTTCGATAAATCCCACCCAGAGGTGATGTTTTGAGACCCTGTGACTTCTTCAGAGCTAAAGGCAGGGGGAAATGTGATGGATTTTATACTGTTTAAGAGCAGGTGGAGCAGAATAGAAGGTCAATGAAAGGTGGGAGGTTTGTTATGTCACTCGGGAGGATTTAAACTAATATGGCAGGGGAGTGGGAACCAGAGCGTTAGCTTAGAAGGTGTCATAACTTCAGGGGAAATAAAGAACAAAAATAAGAGAACAACATCATCCTCAGGCAGAGCAAAATGGTGACAAGTGTGAGAAGGGAGGTGGTCAATGCAGGACTCGGAGTATTGTACCTTAATGCGTGCAGTGTACGGAACAAGGTAAATGAGCTTGTTGCACACATTGAAATTGGCCGGTACGATGTTGTGGGCATCACAGAGACGTGGCTGCAAGGGGATCAGGGCTGGGATCCAAATATACAAGGATATATGTCCTATCGAAAGGACAGGCAGATGGGCAAAGGGGGTGGGGTTGTATTGTTAGTAAGGAATTAAATTAAATCGATAGCAAGGAGCAATATAGAATCAGAAGGCATAGAATCTCTGTGGGTAGAGTTGAGGAATCGCAATGGTAAAAAGACCCTCATGGGAGTTATGTACAGGCCCCCAAGCAGTAGTCAGGCTGTGGGGCAAAAATAAATCAGGAGATAGAAAAGCATGTAAAAAAGGCAATATTACAATAATCATGGGGGACTTCAATGTGCATGTGGGCTGGGAAAATCGGGTTAGTAGTGGATCCCAAGAAAAGGAATTTGTGGAATGTTTAAGATTTTTTTTTGGAGCAGCTTGTGACAGAGCCTACTAGGGAACAGGCAATTCTGGATTTGGTGATGTGTAATGAGGCAGACTTGATCAGGGAACTTAAGGTGAAGGAAACCTTAGGGAGCAGTGACCACAATATGATAGAATTTACCCTGCAGTTTGAGAGGGAGAAGCTACAACCAGATGTAACGGTATTAAAATTAAGTAAGGGTAACTATAAGGACATGAGGGAGAAGCTGGCCAGAGTTGATTGGAAAAGGAGCCCAGCAGGGAAGGCAGTGGAACAGCAATGGCAGGAGATTTTGGGAGTTATTCGGGAGACACAGCAGAAATTCATCCCAAGGAGGAGGAAACATGCTAAGGGCAGGACAAGGCATCCATGGTTGATGAGAGAAGTCAAGGACAGCATAAAAGCAAAAGAAAAAGCAGACAAAGTGGCGTCAATTAGTGGGAAGCCAGAAGATTGGGAATCCTTTAAAAGCGAGCAGAGGAAAACTAAAAAAGCAATAAGGGAGAAGATGAAATATGAATGAAAGCTAGCTAGTAATATAAAAGAAGATAGGAAGAGTTTCTTTCAATATATAAAAGGTAGGAGAGAGACAAAAATAGATATTGGGCCACTGGAAAACATGACTGGAGAAGTAATAATGGGAAACAAAGAAATGGCAGACAAACTGAATAGTTATTTTGCATCAATCTTCACGTTGGAAGAGATTCCAGAGCTCCAGGAGAATCAGGGGGCAGAGGTGAATGCAGTAGCCATCACTAAGGAGAAGGTTCTGGGGAAACTGAAAGGTTTGAAGGTGGATAAGTCACCTGGACCGGATGGACTACATCCCAGGGTTCTAAAAGAGATAGCTGAGGAGATTGTGGAAGCATTGGCTGTGATCTTTCAGGAATCACAGGAGGTAGGAAGGGTCCCAGAGGACTGGAAAGTGGTTAATGTAACATCACTGTTTAAGAAGGGGGGGGGAGGCAGAAGATGGGAAATTATAGGCTGGTAAGCCTGACTTCGATCATTGGTAAGATTTTAAAGTCCATTATTAAAGATGAGATCGTGAAGTACTTGGAAGGGCATGGTTAAATATCAACACGGCTTTGTCAAAGAGAGGTCATGTCTGACAAATCTGTTTTTTGGGGAGGTAACAAGGAAGTTAGATAAAGGAGAACCAGTGGACGTGATTTATTTAGATTTCCAGAAGGCATTTGACAAGGTTCCGCGTAGGAGACTGTTAAATAGGTTAAGAGCCCATGGTGTTAAGGGTAAGATTCTGGCATGGATAGAGGATTGGCTGACTGACAGAGAATGGGGATAAAGGGATCTTTTTCAAGATGGCAGCCAGTGACTAGTGGGGTGCCTCAGGGGTCTGTGCTCAGACCACGGGTGGGATTTACGGCGGCTGAAAATGGGCGACCGCTCGGCCCATTGCGGGGCGGAGAATCGCTGGGGGGGGGGGGGGGGGGCACTGCCAACGGCCCCCGACCGGCCCAATGCAATTCCCGCCCCTGACGAAAATCTAGCGCCGGAGAATTCGGCAGCCAGCGTCGGAGCAGCGGGGCGGGATTCACACTGCCCCCTGGCGAATCTCCGACCCAGCGGGGGGTCGGAGAATCCCACCCCACAACTTTTCACATTTATACATTAATGATCTGGAAGAAGGAACTGAAGGCTCTGTTGCTAAGTTTGCAGATGATACAAAGATCTGTAGAGGGACAGGTATTGAGAAAGCAAGGCGGCAGCAGAAGGATTTGGACAGGCTAGGATCGTGGGTAATGAAGTGGCAAATGAAATACAATGTGGAGAAGTGTGAGGTTATGCACTTTGGAAGGAGGAATTTAGGCATAGACCATTTTCTAAATGGGGAAATGCTTAGGAAATCAGAAGCACAAAGAGACATAGGGGTCTTGTTCATGATTCTCTTCAGGTTAACGTGCAAGTTCAGTCGGCAGTTAGGAAGGCAAATGCTATGTTAGCATTCATGTCAAGAGGGCTAGAATACAAGACCAGGGGTGTACTTCTGAGGATGTATAAGGCTCTGGTCAGACCCCATTTGGAGTATTGTGAGCAGTTTTGGGCCCCATATCTAAGGAAGGATGTGCTGGCCTTCGAAAGGGTCCAGAGGAGATTCACAAGAATGATTCCTGAAATAAACAGCTTGTCGTATGAGGAACGGTTGAGGACTCTGGGTCTGTACTCGTTGGAGTTTAGAAGGGTGAGGGATGATTGAAACTTGAAGGATACTGCAAGGCCTGGATAGAGTGGATGTGGAGAGGATGTTTCCACTTGTGGGAAAACCTACAAGCAGAGGACGCCATCTCAGACTAAAGGGACGATTCTTTAAAACTGCGTTGAGGAAGAATTTCTTCAGCCAGAGGGTGGTGAATCTATGGAACTCTTTGCCACAGAAGGCTGTGAAGGCCAAATCACTGAGTGTCTTTAAGACAGAGATAGATAGGTTGATTAATAAGGGGATATGGGGTTATGGGGAGAAGGCAGGAGAATAGGGATGAGAAAAATATCAGCCATGATTGAATAGCAGAGCAGACTCGATGGGCCGAGTGGCCTAATTCTGCTCCTGTGTCTTATGGTCTTATGGGTGCTCAGGAAAGGTTTGACAAAGATGTCATGAACATCATCAAGTCGGTAAAACTTTGTGGGCAATGGCAATGTGCTGAGCATTGCCACTGACTGAAAGATAGTTGGTGGGTAATACAGAAATTAAGAATTGTTTAAAAAAAAGAGAAATTTTGTCAAAGTTTTTCATCTTGCACTCATCAGGTCACAAGAATACAAAATTTAAAGGAAACAAAAAAATTTACTGTATGAAAAGAGTGCGCTGATTGGTTAGCAAGTGGAATCTGATTGGTAGAGGTGTTGCCATGGAGAATGTACCAGTTTATGGTAACTGACAATTAACTGCCAACCATTGTTTGAAATTTAAACTAGGCAGCTTGACTGTGACTGGTTAAGGAATGACAAAACCCTGAGGAATGAACCAGCGGATGGCTGTAACTTATTTTGTCTAGTTGAAACAGGCGCAATATGTGTACATGTTCTATCTGTTGGCAAGGAACAGCACCCTATGTATTAATATATGTAGCTTCCAGTACATGCAAATACGCCACTCGGCAAGCCCGACAGACAATCTAACATTGGTTGTCGCTGTGATTCTTGGCACATTGGATATCTTTGATGTGCCATTTTTGGCATCAAGCAAATAAGACCAAATTTAAATCATGTGGAACTGTATGAATCCAAATACATAGATGGCCCAGTGACAGTAAGCTTTGTTATGGGCCAGGGTTTAGAGAACCCCAAAATGTATCATGGAGTTCACCTGACCCACGACTTTTACTAGATTGTGGCATGGGGAGCAAACGGCCCACTCTTATGGTGTGGCAGAGCAGAAATGAAAAAGTATTTTTAAAAAGCAAAACAATGTTTATTCTATGTACTCAAGTGAACCTTTTTAAAACATTAGAAACCATCAATTCAAATACAACCCCCAAAGAATACAACACTAAGTAATCCTTACTTTCCTTTTAACATCCATAAGACATAAAAAAAAACATTTTACAGACGCACATCAGGTTTAAATTCACTGCTGAGAACAGTTATAACTCTGAATTCACCAAATGATCAAGAGATAGTCTTTACATGGCAGAGGGAATATTACACCTTCTCTGGCTGACTGCAGCTCCAACACTGAAACAAAACCAAAACAACACACACAAGCCTTTCTCAAAGTGAAACTAGAAAGCAGAGCCAGAGCTCAGCTCCACCCACACTCTGACATCACTGCAGTAACTTTAGCAGACTACCATTTCTTAAAGTGACATTCTCATGACAGCTTGAGATAGAGACCCCCCCCCCCCCCCCCCCCCCCCCCCCGGCAGGTTTCTCAACTGTTACATCAAAGAAAGAGTTTATTTGACTGCTCCATTTCAAAATTGAATCTGAGTGCAGGACAGAGCTCATTAAGGCATGTAAGGAAATTATTACAGGCTGCTAGGTTTAAATATAGCAAACACATCAGCCACATATTGGAAATATGCAAGGAGCAGGAGGTTAGCTGACACTCCACCAAAGGCATATTCATGAAACCAACAAAGAAGTTTGCAAGAGCCGAGTCTAGCGGGGATCCCATGGCAAAAACTATCTTTTGGGCACTGCGTGGGTTTCCTCTGGGTGCTCAGGTTTCCTGAACTGGTTGTAACAATTCACCCATCCATTTGACCAATTCATGTTGTGCAGAACCGGTCATCGGTAAGATAAGCATAAAGGGTCATCAGTTTGTGTGTCTTGGGAAATCCATACATATGTAGATGCAGCAGCCCAAGCCAGCTCACTATGCAAGCTTGATGCAGAAATAGGGCACCAAAGACATCCTATGGGATAATGACCACCCTGATCAGATTATTTCATGATGTATATCGCGCAAACTCATGAACAGGCCCAAGGCCGTCACTTCCAGCCCTGAAAAATGCTCAGTCTACCTCAGATTACTCTGGAAGGGCAACGTATCTCAAAACATTCAGCCACAGGTGAGGCTAGCGGTTTCACACTGCTACTATGCTGTAATAGCCCACACTGGGCTTATGGGCTGGGGATGATTATCTTCCCCGTGGTCCTTGCGGAGTATAAGCTCCCCTCTTAGGGGTGGGGAATCTCTAATAACCTCTGTATATAAGATCAGCCAGTAAGGCACCAACCAGAGCAGGAACCAGGTAAGGCACCAACCAGAGCAGGAACCAGGTAAGGCACCAGCCAGAGCAGGAACCAGGTAAGGCACCAGCCAGAGCAGGAACCAGGTAAGGCACCAGCCAGAGCAGGAACCAAGTAAGGCACCAACCAGAGCAGGAACCAGGTAAGGCACCAGCCAGAGCAGGAACCAGGTAAGGCACCAACCAGAGCAGGAACCAGGTAAGGCACCAACCAGAGCAGGAACCAGGTAAGGCACCAACCAGAGCAGGAACCAGGTAAGGCACCAACCAGAGCAGGAACCAGGTAAGGCACCAACCAGAGCAGGAACCAAGTAAGGCACCAACCAGAGCAGGAACCAGGTAAGGCACCAACCAGAGCAGGAACCAGGTAAGGCACCAACCAGAGCAGGAACCAGGTAAGGCACCAACCAGAGCAGGAACCAGGTAAGGCACCAACCAGAGCAGGAACCAGGTAAGGCACCAACCAGAGCAGGAACCAGGTAAGGCACCAACCAGAGCAGGAACCAGGTAAGGCACCAACCAGAGCAGGAACCAGGTAAGGCACCAACCAGAGCAGGAACCAGGTAAGGCACCAACCAGAGCAGGAACCAGGTAAGGCACCAACCAGAACAGGATGCTGCTGGCAAACGTTCTGCCTGTCACACGACTGAGTAATGTGGTATATTAATTTCAGTGCCAGTGTGATGTTAGGCAGGTAGGCCGTATGTCCTAAAGACTGGCGAATCATATCAAAAGGCAGGTTTCTTCCACTGCTCACAATGGGCAAGGTTTTCTTCTATTCATTTGCAGAATGTGGGCGTCACTAGCTGGGCCAGTATTCATTGGGTACAGACTGTACTCAACAAGTCCATGCTTGCAAAACTCAAAATAGTATCCAGCATTAGTTGTGATTTCACAATTGGACAAGGTTTGCTGAATCGTTTTCAGTGTGCTGAAAACAATTTAAGATTGTCAGTCAGGTTTGCAGTGTGGTGTTGCATGTACTTGAGGCTATAGACATTCTTGACTGGAAAATATATACACTGCATTATCTTTTTTTTAAATTTAGAGTACCTAATTATATATTTTTTCCAATTCAGGGGCAATTTAGTGTGGCCAATCCACCTAACCTGCACATCTGGGTTGTGGGAGTGAAACCCACACAGAAACGGGGAGAATGTGCAAACTCCACACGGACATTGACCCAGGGCCGGGATTCGAACCCGGGTCCTCAGCGCCGTAGGCAGCAATGCTATCCACTGCGCCACATGCCGTCCTTACACTGCATTATCAACCCGACCGAATGTGGTTCGCTCTATTCAATGACTGTGGATTTACGGTTCTAAATGATTTCCATTGGCATTATGGATTCAAATGAATCTTCAAATGCATCTCCACTGACTTCACACATTGTGAAAACATTGCTAGTCACAAGTAACCTATCAATGCTGAGTTTACAAGCAAATAGTCACAAACGAGGTTGTTCACAGATGATTCCATCACGACTCCTCAGGTTCTGAAGCAGTCCATGTTCAAATACAGAAAGACCTGGACAATATTCTGGTTTGGGCTGATAAGCGGCAAGTAACATTCACACCACACAATTGCCAGGCAATGACCGTTTCCAATAAGAGAGAATCTAACCATTGCCCCTTGACATTTCAGGGCATTACCAACACTGAATCATCCACTATCAACATCTTAGGGGTTACCATTGATCAGAAACTGAACTGGACTAGCCATATTAATACTGTGGCTACCAGAGCAGACCAGAGGCTAGGAATCCTGCTGCGAGTAACTCATCTCATCACTCCCTAAAGCCTGTCTACCACCGAAAGGCACAATTCAGGAGTGTAATGTAGCACGTTCCACTTGCCTGGATGAGTGCAGCTCCAACAACACTCAAGAAGCTCAACACCATCCAGGACAAAGTAGACCACTTGATTGGCACCTCCTCCACCACTACCAACATTCACTCCCACCACACTAATGCACAGTGGCAGCCGTGTGCACCATCTACAAGATGCACTGGAGGAACTCACCAAGATTTCTTCGACAGCACCTTCCAAACCCACGACCTTTACCACCTAGTAAGACAGGGACTGCAGTTACCTGGCAACACCACAGCCTGCAAGTTCCCCACCAACCCATACACCACCCTGACTTGGAAATATATCACTGTTCCTTCACTGTCACTGAGTCAAAATCCTACAATTCCCTCCATAATAGCACAATGGCTGTACCTACACTGCATGGACTGCAGCGTTTCAAGAAGGCAGCTCACCACCATCTTCTCAAGGGCAATTAAGGATGGGAAACAAATTCTGGACTAGCCAGCAAAGCCCACATCCCATGGAAGATTTTTTTTAAATCCTGCCTCCAAATCCATCTCCTCAGTAATGGGAAAATTCAGGCAGGAATATCTAAGAGGTGTGAAACGCTGAACCTTGATAGGTGAGGGTAAAATAAATAGATATTTTAAGAGTAAATTCATGATGAACAAAATAATACTCAAAATACAAAGTACATCCCTCCCACGTCTGTCAAACCTTTCATTATGAAATCTGCCCATTCATTGGTTTACTCTGAATCTACCCTCTGAGTTCCAGTTCAAAGTCCCTCAAAGAGTTCTCAACTCCCGTTCTAGGATACGTGGTATTTTTGGCCAACCTGGAGTTGCTCTATGTCCTGATCCTGTTTACTCTGTTCCGGCTACCTCTCCTTGAATCAGCCAGTTCCCCATGTTTGCAACCTCCCAGATGTCGGATTCAACCTGAACCCAAAGCCTCTCTTGAAGTGGTCAAAGTCACATGCACTCAGCAAGCAGCACAATGAGATGGTTGCACAGGGCTCTCTGGGCAAGTTTGAAATTGAAATCTTGCTGTTTTTATGGCACAGTTCCGGGTAAAGATATCAACTGTACTTACTTAGTCACGTGATATGGAGTTCGGGGATGTACAAAAATACTGTACACTCTCACAGGCTGGCCAGAATGTCTGAGGGTGCGAGATGTTCAAGTAAACTTTTGTGTCCAAGTTTTATATTTATTTCTAAAAATCCACATACCCGTTTGAATCAAACTTCTTGCTGTCCTGTGCTGTGTCATATTTTGTTCAATAGCACTCTTGCAACGACATTTTATCAGTTAAGTAAATATAAGTTGTTGTTGGTACTGCGCACAGAGGCTTGTACTCAAGAGGGAAATGTAAAGCTGAGGTCATACAACTGGCAGATTATAACTGTTGAATGCTGAGAGTTTGGAAATTTAAAGTGCATATTTATAATAATCTTCCACTCTCTTTAGTAATTTACAAAATGCTTTGCAGTTAGAATGCTGCTCTTATTAAACAGTGAAGCGCCGGTATGAGTGGAGGGGACTTCTTTCTATTTCGTTTTTGGTTCCAGCACACATTCATGTTCTAAATTTGCTTTTTCTTTCACAGCTTCAAATTCAACCTCTTCCTCCCCGGTGATCACATAAAAAGAAAAAAACTTTTATCCCTGTGTGAAACTGTAGAAAATATTTTTAAGTCAGTGCTGAATTCAACAAAGTGAAGCTACAGAAAGTAAAAGCATCAGCTTTATACATCTGTTATTTTGTGAATTGATTTAGAAAAAGAAATGCGAATTTATTTCCATAACTTTCAGCTATTAAGCTGTGAAACCTTAAAAGCTGATGTTCCATTTCCAAAAACAAGTTCATTTCTGAAAGTCATCATTGCCAAGATGACAGCATGTCCAGACAGGTGATTAACAAGTGAAATCTTCATACACAAAGAGGTATGTTAAAACCTAGCATCATCTGGAAATATTATTTTATGTCCATTGTGTTTAAAGTAACCTGAAACTTCTTACGTAATCGTCACAGGTCACGTGCATGTCTATACTGTATATTCCAAAGCAGCAACTAATAATTTATTAACATCTTCATAACCAAACCACTCCCTTTTTCAAGAGCTACATTTTCTAAACCATTGTGCAATTCAATGATATTCTAAACTGTGATGAACATAAAATTTAGGGCGGCATGTGGCGCAGTGGTAAACACTGGGACTGCAGCGCTGAGGACCACGGTTCGAATCCTGACTCTGAGTCACTGTCCGTGTGGAGTTTGCATATTCTCCACATGTCTGTGTGAGTTTCACCCCCACAACCCAAAGATATGTAGGTTAGGTGGATCGGCCACGCTAAATTGCCCCTTAATTAGAAAAAAAATAATTGGGTACTCAAAATTTATTTTTTAAAATTGTTTTAAAATTTATATTCTGTTGTGGCAATGGTATTTAAACCTTGGTTTAAAATACATATCGGCAATACGTCTGCTAAAGCAGTAATTAAAGAGTCGTAAAAGGTGAGATAGTCATTCATTCCAACCACTTATTTGGTTACAGATAAAAGATGAATGGAACATTGTTCATATTTTGAATGGTTTAAATTATCTATGGAGTAGATAATTTATGGGGAGTAATATTTAGTCCCAGCTAAGCAGGTCATGGAACTTAGTGGGATACAGAAGATGGACTTAATGGGAGGAGCTAGGCTTGTCTGTAGGATTTGCAGTCTGGGAGAATATTTTAAGTTGAATTGCAGTTTTCATAGGATTTGAGTCTGACAAAACAAAAGTCTACTGGATCTGCACTTGAAAAGATCACTCTCCCTGAAAGTATATATAGAGATAAGCAACTAATATGATTGTTAATTGTATTTAAAAGTGGCATTTTAACTGTATTGAATTGATTAATTGGAATTAGTGGCAGGTGTCAATAATAAGTTCAAGCTTTTCACTTTGTATAAGAACTGTGCAACGGATAACTGTAAAGCTATTTCTTTGATGTCAATGTGGTTAATTCTGAGGGTGAAGTAAAGTTTGTTTAAACATAAAATATACCTATTGGTCAGAGTCATCTGTCCTGGGGTGGCACGGTGGCGCAGTGGTTAGCACTGCTGCCTCACGGCGCTGAGGACCCAGGTTCGATCCCGGCCAGGGTCACTGTCTGCATGGGGTTTTGCACATTCTCCTCGTGCTTGCGTGGGTTTCGCCTCAACAACATATAGATGTGCAGGGTAGGTGGATTGGACATGCTAAATTGCCCCTTAATTCAAAAAAATTGGGGACACTAAATTTTTTTTAAAAATCACTCTTGGGGTGAAGTATCAGTTCTTCACAGAATTACAAATTTACCAAAAGTGTTGGGGTCTGGTCAGATATCCGAAGAAAATACAGCTGAAAATGCGCCAGTTACAAACTAGGTGGGCTTCAAGTAAAAACAGCACCATCACAGGACATCAAACATGCAGCAGGTGGTCAGGGATATACACCAGGCAGCAGGTCAGGGATATACACCAGGCAGCAGGTCAGGGATATACACCAGGCAGCAGGTCAGGGATATACACCAGGCAGCAGGTCAGGGATATACACCAGGCAGCAGGTCAGGGATATATATACACCAGGCAGCAGGTCAGGGATATACACCAGGCAGCAGGTCAGGGATATACACCAGGCCGCAGGTCAGGGATATACACCAGGCAGCAGGTCAGGGATATACACCAGGCAGCAGGTCAGGGATATACACCAGGCAGCAGGTCAGGGATATACACCAGGCAGCAGGTCAGGGATATACACCAGGCAGCAGGTCAGGGATATACACCAGGCAGCAGGTCAGGGATATACACCAGGCAGCAGGTCAGGGATATACACCAGGCAGCAGGTCAGGGATATACACCAGGCAGCAGGTCAGGGATATACACCAGGCAGCAGGTCAGGGACATACACCAGGCAGCAGGTCAGGGATATACACCAGGCAGCAGGTCAGGGATATACACCAGGCAGCAGGTCAGGGATATACACCAGGCAGCAGGTATGGGGAAATACACCAGGCAGCAGGTCAGGGATATACACCAGGCAGCAGGTCAGGGATATACACCAGGCAGCAGGTCAGGGATATACACCAGGCCGCAGGTCAGGGATATACACCAGGCAGCAGGTCAGGGATATACACCAGGCAGCAGGTCAGGGATATACACCAGGCAGCAGGTCAGGGATATACACCAGGCAGCAGGTCAGGGATATACACCAGGCAGCAGGTCAGGGATATACACCAGGCAGCAGGTCAGGGATATACACCAGGCAGCAGGTCAGGGATATACACCAGGCAGCAGGTCAGGGATATACACCAGGCAGCAGGTCAGGGATATACACCAGGCAGCAGGTCAGGGATATACACCAGGCCGCAGGTCAGGGATATACACCAGACAGCAGGTCAGGGATATACACCAGGCAGTAGGTCAGGGATATACACCAGGCAGTAGGTCAGGGATATACACCAGGCAGCAGGTCAGGGATATACACCAGGCAGCAGGTCAGGGATATACACCAGGCAGCAGGTCAGGGATATACACCAGGCAGCAGGTCAGGGATATACACCAGGCAGCAGGTCAGGGATATACACCAGGCAGCAGGTCAGGGATATACACCAGGCAGCAGGTCAGGGATATACACCAGGCAGCAGGTCAGGGATATACACCAGGCAGCAGGTCAGGGATATACACCAGGCAGCAGGTCAGGGATATACACCAGGCAGCAGGTCAGGGATATACACCAGGCAGCAGGTCAGGGATATACACCAGGCAGCAGGTCAGGGATATACACCAGGCCGCAGGTCAGGGATATACACCAGACAGCAGGTCAGGGATATACACCAGGCAGTAGGTCAGGGATATACACCAGGCAGTAGGTCAGGGATATACACCAGGCAGCAGGTCAGGGATATAGCGCTGATCCAGCGCTGCTTGGATCGTCTGGTCTGCGGTCCGTACGTCAGCCATCTTCGATCCCGGGTCAGCTCCCACACCACTTTGTCTCTGCCCCTTCTTTTCCTGCTTTTGCTGCTTTCTGGTCTTTTTTGTTTCCATGCAGCTCTGCACGTTTAAATCAGCAACTTAGGGCAGCACGGTGGCCTAGTGGTTAGCACAGCTGCCTCACGGCGCTGAGGTCCCAGGTTCGATCCCGGCTCTGGTTCACTGTCCGTGTGGAGTTTGCACATTCTCGCCGTGTCTGCGTGGGTTTCGCCCCCACAACCCAAAAATGTGCAGAGTAGGTGGATTGGTCACACTAAATTGCCCCTTAATTGGAAAAATAATTGGCTAATCTAAATTTATTTAAAAAAAATTTTAAAAATCAGCAACTTTGTGGCCGTCTTTTCTAGCCCACAAATGTTCCAAAAAGTCGGGAAACCAAGTCCAAAAATCCGGCCAGAGTGAGAGCCACCGAATGTGCGGCTCACTCCCTCATCCCCACCACCGGAAGTTCTGGATGTATTAATCTTGACTGCAGCCTTTTACTCTTGTGAGCAGAGCCAAGAGACAACTAAAGATTGTGGGTAAAATTGCATTTTCCTTGATTTCTTGTGGGAAAGTTTTGAGGTGTTCCAGAATTTTCTTAGCACACGTTGTTACATAATTTGGTTCTTTACGTGGACTTTTATTTAATGTAACATTATTCGAAAATTATTTTTAACTCCTCTTCATTCCCACCCCTCCACCTCACAGGAGAGATTTTCCAGCCCCAAACCCCGAACCCATTCAGTCTGATGCTCATACCCTCCTGTTCCTCGGTTCGTCGTGATAATCCTTTCCCTCTCCATGCATACAGACATTCATAAAAGAAAGTGTAGCCACCTGGGTTGGCCACTTCCCGACTTTAAAATGGAGATTCGCTAAGAATGCAGGGAAATTCAGCCAAGGACAGAAAAACAAGCAGGTGCAAAGTTTCCTGTATATTAGGACTTGCAGAACCCAGACAGACTCGAAACCAAAAACCATCTGCATAGTAATGAGCGATCCCCGGGAACAATTGGTAACATTAAGAGTAATTAAGACCAAACCAGACTCCTCGGCGCCAGCAGGAGCCAAGACAAAGGAAGGCCAACGGACACTTAGGAACCGCCCAGCGATCAGGGAACAGCCCCAGTACTGGAGAAATCGATCCAAGTGATCAGAACTCAGTCCAATCACTTGGAACCAGGTATGGACTATAGAGTCCCCAAGTTCAATTTGTTCTTCTTGGCAGCTCTCAAAGAACTCTTGACCGTGACTCTCAACCCGGAGAGACTTGCCTAGCAGCTGCACCAAACAAGTAAGTGTCCAGTCAACGCACACTATGAGATAGGCGCTCCTAACCATTAGTCCATACCAGCTGGAAGCCTGCAGACTCAGGATCGAACGAGAGGCCAATTTTTCCCCTGACCTAGTGGGTCCCTTTTCCAAAGCTAAGTATTGGCCTGTTAGTGTTAGAAATAGCCTAGTGAATAGTATTTTATGCATGAGTAGCGATTGACTGTGTATATAATAAATGTGTTTTGATTTGAACCTTACTAACTGGTGTATTGCGTTATTGATCAGCACTTGAACTTGAACCTCGTGGTGGTATCAGAAAGATACCTGGTGACTCTAGAGCAAAGGTTATAAAACAGAGCAATTAAGTGGAAAGCACACTTAGCAAAACAAGCAACAAAAGAACAACGATTAAAAAACATTACAGTACAGGAACAGGCCCTTCAGCCCACCAAGCCTCTGGTGATCCAGGTTCCTTATTTAGACCTACTACTTATTGCCCTAACAATCTGCATCCCTCTAATCCCCGCCCATTCATGCGTCTATCAAGATACATCTTAAATGTCACCATTGTGCCCACCTCAACCACCTCTACTGGTAATGTGTTCCAGGCACCCACACCCACTGTGTGAAAAGCTTTTCCTGCACTTCTCCCCAAAACTTTCCCCCTCTCACCTTGAACTTATGGCCCCTTGTATTTGAGTCTTCCACCCAGAGGAAAAGCTTCTGACTATTCACCCGGTCTATACCTCTCCTAATTTTATAGACCTGAGCCAGATCTCCCTTCATCCCCGTTCTTTCCAACAAAAACAGTGCAAGTTTATTAAACCTCTCCACATAGCTAACACCCTCCAGACCAGGCAACATCTTGGTAAACCTTCTTTGCACTCTCTCCAAAGCATCCTCGTCTTTTTAGCGTGTGGTTTAGCACACAGCTAAATTGCTGGCTTTGAAAGCAGACTAAGGCAGGCCAGCAGCACGGTTCAATTCCCGTACCAGCCTCCCCGAACAGGCGCCGGAATGTGGAGACTAGGAGCTTTTCACAGTAACTTCATTGAAGTTACAATAAGTTACTTGTGACAATAAGCGATTTTCATTTCATTTTCATTTCTGATCATGTGGCGACTAGAACTGCTGCAATATTCCAAATGTGGCCTAACTAAAGTTTTATACAACTGCAACATGACCTGCCAACTCTTGAACTCAATGCCTCAGCCACTGAGGGCAAGCATGCTGTATGCCTTTTTGACCACCTTATCCAACTGCATTGCCATTTTCATGGAACTCTGGACCTGAATGCCCAGATCACTCTGTATGTCAATGCTCCTGAAGGTTCTGCCATTTACTGTATAATTCACATCTGAATTTGATCTTCCAAAATGCATCATTTCGCATTTGTCGGGATTGAACACCATTTGCCATTTCTCTGCCCAACTCTCCAATTTATCTGTTTCTGCTGTATTCTCTGACAGTCCCCTTGACTATCTGCAACTCCACCTACCTTTGTGTCAACTGCAAACTTGCTAATCACACCATCTACATTTTCCTCCAGATCATGTATATATATATATTTTATATGGTCCCAGCACTGATCCCTATGAAACACCACTAGCTACAGATCTCCATTCTGAAAAACGTCCTTCCACTATTACTCTCGGTCTCCTGTTGCCAAGTCAGTTCTTTACCCATCCAGCTAGCACACCCCCGAATCCCACGCGACTTTACCTTTTGTCCCAGTTATAATGATCCTTCCTCCTGTCAGCCACTGCCCTCTCTCCACCGCCAACATTCACACTCATAGAACATAGAACATTACAGCACAGAACAGGCCCTTCGGCCCTCGATGTTGTGCCGAGCAATGATCACCCTACTCAAACCCACATATTCACCCTATACCCGTAACCCAACAACCCCCCCCCCCTTAACCTTACTTTTTAGGACACTACGGGCAATTTAGCATGGCCAATCCACCTAACCCGCACATCTTTGGACTGTGGGAGGAAACCGGAGCACCCGGAGGAAACCCACGCACACACGGGGAGGACGTGCAGACTCCACACAGACAGTGACCCAGCCGGGAATCGAACCTGGGACCCTGGAGCTGTGAAGCATTGATGCTAACCACCATGCTACCGTGCTGCCACTCATCATCCTCTTTGTCTGATAATCCTTGCATTTCCTCGCAGCCTGCCGAACCTCTCTCCTTTCCCTTCATGCAGACTGGCAATCGTTACCCCTCTTCCCAGGTAGTGTTGGCACTATTCCCACACCCACACCGTGTGGCACCTGCTAATTTCAGCAGTCTTCTCCCCAAGCCACCAGATCTGGCTGTCGTTCATTCCCTCTCTCCCACAGGTCATGCTGCTCACTTCCCCCTTGGCCTCATTTTTTCTGGCGGCATCCTCCTCATTCTCCTTCTCCTCGGTTCATTCCACCATTCCTCGTACTTTCCCTGATTCCATACAGGTAATCAACCCCTCCAACCAGTCCAGGTTGTCATTTCTCCTATATCAGATTGGCAGCCTCCATGGGACTGAAGACAGTAAGAGTCAGGGATGAGAAAGAAAATTAGGTAGAAAACGGCCCAGGGCACTGGGGCACCCAGATTGCTCCAATTTGAAAGCATGTCAGTGATTTTGTGGCCAAACCAGAAGGGGTCCATTTCAGGTTTACAGTTCAATTTGGCTCTTTTCCTCAGTAAACAACTGGCATCATTCATCCTAACTATCCCACAGACCATAGGGAAGTGGATATCGCCATGACAACAAAACCCCAAGAGGTTTCAATAAAAGTATTTTTATGAGTCTCTTTTTGAAATAGCTGCAAAGGCCCATATCGTGAAACCATGGCAGATTTCAAAAGCAAAAATCAATCTCGTCAATAAATTCACAACATCCCAGCCCTGCTGAACTGAACAAATTAGATCTTTCAGGAAAGTGGGCAAAGATTTCAAATGGCAATGAAAAATAGGTGAGGGGCCCATATTTTATTTGAGCTGTTTCTTTGAATATTTATGTATTTTTTTTTACAATCTTTATTGTCACAAACAGGCTTACATTAACACTGCAATGAAGTTTCTGTGAAAATCCCCTATCGCCACATTCCGGCGTTTGTTCGGGTACACAGAGGGAGAATTCAGAATGCCCAAATTACCTAACAGCACGTCTTTCGTGTGGGAGGAAACTGGAGCACCCGGAGGAAACCCACGCAGACACAGGGAGAGTGTGCAGACTCTGTACAGACAGTGATCCAAGCCGGGAATCGAACCTGGGATCCTGGCGCTGTGAAGCAACAGTGCTAACCACTATGCAACCATGCTGCCCATTAATCTTTAAGTGATCTTTAAGTGATCTCAGTGGTCTAAATAGCTGGCTTTTAAAGCAGGCCAGCAGCGCGGGTTACATTCCCGTACCAGCCTCCCTGAACAGGCGCCGGAATGTGGTGACTAGGGGCTTTTCACAGTAACTTCATTTGAAGCCTACTTGTGACAATAAGCGATTTTCATTTCATTTCATTTCATCTTTCTTTTTTAATCAATAGGTCTTGAATTGATTCCTGTTCCTCAGTGCAGTTCCTCAGAGTCCAGACTCCCCCCAATTCTAGTTCAATTGGATAGGTGACATTGGGCAGTAATGGAAACATTCCAGTCAAGTCTGATCCTGCTCTCAGCCAGTGTCCAAGGTTAAGCATTTTCCGTAGAGTCACTGGAGCAGAACCAGGAACAGACACCTTGGCTGAACCTCACCTCGCCCCAGGTAAATTAGATTTTTCCTAGTGCAGTAGGATTGAATTCAGCATGGTGCAGGAATCAGTCCTGTGGCCTTGTCTGTACCACTCAACAAACAGGCTCTCACTGCCAACATTATTTATTTGAAAGTAATCAACTGTGTGGGCCATGGTCAGCACGGTGGCGCAGTGGGTTAGCACTGTGGCCTGACGGCGCTGAGGTCCCAGGTTCGATCCCCGCTCTGGGTCACTGTCCGTGTGGAGTTTGCACATTCTCCCCCATGTGCAGGGTAGGTGGATTGGCCACACTGAATTGCCCCTTAATTGGAAAAAATGAATTGGGTACTCTAAATTTTTTTTTTTTTAAACAGTGTAGGCCATAGTGTCATGGCTCAGTAAGTAGCACTGTCACCTCTAGCTGCAGGCCACACTCTCACCTCTAAGTCAGAAAGTTATGAGAACACAGAAAAAGCAAGGTTGATACTCCAGTGCAGGGAATGCTGCGCTATTGGAGGTGCTGTCTTTTCAATAAGACGTTAAACCAAGGCCCTATCTTTTTTCTCAGATGGATGCAAATGATCTCATGGCATTACAATGAAGAAGAGGAGGGGCATTCTCCTTGAAGTTCTGGGCAATATTTATCCCTCAACCTACAGCACGGCAGCAGAATAATCGGCTAATGTCAGATTGATGTATGTAATATTACAATCCCATTCCAGGCCCCAACAGTGGCTAAGATACTGGACCGAAACCCCAATATTTTAGTTTATTTTGTAAGTCTGTGCAGAAAGAATGATTCACTCCAGGAGTGATTGCATGAAGAAATAGGGCTTTGATATTCCTAAAATAAAATGTAATTATGAATACAATATTAAACTGTAAGTTCACCCCCAAAAAGAACAGCTTATAATTACCTCTTAAACACATAACGCAATTCCCCATTAAACAACAAGAAAAGAATATACAACTCTCAATCCATCTTAAAATCAACATGGCATCAATTCCCCATTAAACAACAAGAAAAGAATATACAACTCTCAATCCATCTTAAAATCAGCATGGCATAAGAACATAAGAACTAGGAGCAGGAGTAGGCCATCTGGCCCTCGAGCCTGCTCCGCCATTCAATGAGATCATGGCTGATCTTTTGTGGACTCAGCTCCACTTTCCGGCCTGAACACCATAACCCTTAATCCCTTTATTCTTCAAAAAACTATCTATCTTTATCTTTAAAACATTTAATGAAGGAGCCTCTACTGCTTCACCGGGCAAGGAATTCCATAGATTCACAACCCTTTGGGTGAAGAAGTTCCTCCTACACTCAGTCCTAAATCTACTTCCCTTTATTTTGAGGCTATGCCCCCTAGTTCTGCTGTCACCCGCCAGTGGAAACAACCTGCCTGCATCTATCCTATCTATTCCCTTCATAATTTTATATGTTTCTATAAGATCCCCCCTCATCCTTCTAAATTCCAACGAGTACAGTCCCAGTCTACTCAACCTCTCATAGTAATCCAACCCCTTCAGCTCTGGGATTAACCTAGTGAATCTCCTCTGCACACCCTTCAGTGCCAGTACATCCTTTCTCAGGTAAGGAGACCAAAACTGAACACAATACTCCAGGTGTGACTTCACTACCACCTTGTACAACTGCAGCATAACCTCCCTAGTCTTAAACTCCATCCCTCTAGCAATGAAGGACAAAATTCCATTTGCCTTCTTAATCACCTGTTGCACCTGTAAACCAACTTTTGTGACTCATGCACTAGCACACCCAGGTCTCTCTGCACAGCGGCATGTTTTAATATTTTATCATTTAATTAATAATCTCTTTTGCTGTTATTCCTACCAAAATGGATAACCTCACATTTTTCAACATTGTATTCCATCTGCCAGACCCTAGCCCATTCACTTAACCTATCCAAATCCCTCTGCAGACTTCCAGTATCCTCTGCATTTTTTGCTTTACCACTCATCTTAGTGTCGTCTGCAAACCTGGACACATTGCCCTTGGTCCCCAACTCCAAATTATCTATGTAAATTGTGAACAATTGTGGGCCCAATACAGATCCCTGAGGGACACCACTAGCTACTGATTGCCAACCAGAGAAACACCCATTAATCCCCACTCTTTGCTTTCTATTAATTAACCAATCCTCTATCCATGCTACTACTTTACCCTTAATGCCATGCAACTTTATCTTATGCAGCAACCTTTTGTGTGGCACCTTGTCAAAGGCTTTCTGGAAATCCAGATATACCACATCCATTGGCTCCCCGTTATCTACCGCACTGGTAATGTCCTCAAAAAATTCCACTAAATTAGTTAGGCATGACCTGCCCTTTATGAACCCATGCTGCGTCTGCCCAATGGGACAATTTCCATCCAGATGCCTCGCTATTTATTCCTTGATGATAGATTCCAGCATCTTCCCTACTACCGAAGTTAAGCTCACTGGCCTATAATTACCCGCTTTCTGCCTACCTCCTTTTTTTAAACAGTGGTGTCACGTTTCCTAATTTCCACCCCAGGGACCGCCCCAGAGTCTAGATAGAGTAATACGTGCTTTACAAAACAAATTTGGCTCCTGTTGGAACCTGTTCAGACTCTGACTGAATATCTTCAAAAAGCTGTTTTAACTTCCGTGTTTCAGCTTCTTCCTTGTCCTCAGACAAGACTGCTTTGCTTCAAATATTATTACTCTTTTTTTAACTATCCTGATGCAAGAGAAAACTGCCTTTACGTATGATTAAAACAAGGGTTGCCAGTATCAAAATGTCTCTGAATCCCTTAGCTCCACCCAGCAATGACATCATCTCCTCAAGCTGCAAAACATCTTAACGCTCCAGGCTGAAAAGCAACTTAACTCCACAGGCACTTTCCCAGTTAAACCACAATGCATTATTTTAGGATTAAAATAAATTCCTCTGGTCAATTTCGCCGTCTGGCTCTGAAAAGCACCCATGCCCTGCAAATAAATCCTTTTAAAAAACATGACCACTGTAGACAAACACACGACAACACTCCGCTTTTAATTCTTAAATTGCCCCAATATTCTTAAAAATCTCTAGTGACTCTATTTGTCATTGTAGGAGCTTGCTGTGCGCAAATTGGCTGTCCCATTTTCTGTATTGCAACAGTGACCGCAATTCAAAACTACTGCATTCGCTGTAACGTGGTGTGAGATCCCTCATGGTCGTGAAAGGTGCGATATAAATGCCAGTCTTTCTTTTAATATAACCAATGAGCAGTGGCGTGTGGAGAAACAAAAACATTAAAAAAAAATAAATGTGTGGGAATGCGTGAAAGGTGAGGAAGGGGAGAAGTGGGGAGAGGATGAAAGACCAGCACTCAGCTCAAAGTAGTAGCTAATAGGAGCTGCCATCACTGGGGAGGACTATTATTATGTGGTTAAACGAAAAATCAAAAATAATCTCTATCTGAAAAATATGGAGAATGCAGGGGCGGCACGATGGCACAGTGGTTAACACTGCTGCCTCACAGCTCAAGGGTCCCGGTTCAATTCCAGCCTTGGGTGACTGTCTGTATGGAGTTTGCACTTTTTCTCCGTGTCTGCGTGGGTTTCCCCCGACTGCTCAGGTTTCCTCCCACAGTCTAAAGATGTGCAGGTTAGATGGATTTGACATGCTAAATTGCCCCTTTGTGTCCAAATGTTAGGTGGGGTTACTGGGTTACGGGGATAGGGTGGAGGCGTGGGCCTAAGCTTAAGTAGGGTTCTCTTTCCAAGGGCCGGTGCAGACTCGATGGGCCGAATCAAGTCATTCTTTTCGAGAGTAAAGAGCTCCAGCCTGTTCAGTTTTTCCTGATATTATAAATCGCCCAGTTCTGGTATCATCCTTGTAAATCTTTTTTCCACTTTCTCCAGTGCCCCTGTATCCTTTTCATATTTTAGAGACCAATATTGATCACAGTGTGGTCTAACCAAGATTCCATGCAAGTTTAACATATCATCACTGCTTTCCATTTCCATCCCTCTAAAAATGATCTCCAGTGCTGTGTTTGCTTTTTTTTTATGACCTTATTAACTTCTGTCACTGCTTATAGTATTTTGTGTATCTGTATCCCCTGCATCTGTATCTTTTCGTATCCCCCAATTCCCATGTTCCTCTGCCTCAATGAGACTCAATTTCCGACTTTTGCTTCATATTCTTCCCACTAAAATACTCCATCCCAAACTCAAGCTTCCTGGAAATATAAATCCACAATCCAATTTTTTTACTTTTGCAAAATATATATATTTTTTTCTTTTAAAAAAATTTTAGTGTACCTAATTCCTTACTCCAATTAAGGGGCAATTTTTAGCAAAGCCAGTCCACCTACCCTGCACATCTTTGGGTTGTGGGGCAAAACACACGTTGGAAAATATATTTTAATTGCTAATACTAAATTTGATTGGTACAGAGTTATGATTAGAATTGTCCAATTTACTCATGCCACCGAGGACCCGGGTTCAATCCCGTCCCCGGGTCACTGTCCGTGTGGAGTTTGCACATTCCCCCAGTGTCTGTTTGGGTCTCACCCCACAACCCAAAGATTTGTAGAGTATGTGGATTGGCCACGCTAAATTGTGCCTTAATTGAAAAAAATAATGAATTGGGAATTCTAATTCAATTCAATTCAAATCAACTTAAATTAATTAAATATTGAGAAGATTATATAATACTGAAATATGAGAATATTGAGAAAAGCAGCACAGTGCAAAAATGAATTAGCACTGCTGTCTCACAGCGCTAGGGACCCGGGTTCAATTCCGGCCTTGGGTAACTGTCTGTGTGCAGTTTGCACATTCTTCCCGTGTCTGTGTGGGTTTCCTCTGGTGCTCCAGTTTCCTCCCACAGTCCAAAGAAGTGCAAGTTAGGTAGATTGGCCATGCTAAATGCAGGAAAGTGTGATGGTTAGAATGCTCTTTCAGAAGGTCAGTTCAGACTAGATAGGCTGAATGGCCTCCTTCTGCACTATAGGGATTCTATGAAAATTGAAGTCATCTTCAGTCCCTGCCACAAAATCTGTCCCTCATCACTGACTCCATCCTTCTCGTTATTAACTGTCTGAACCTTGTTGCCATACTTGACCCCAAACTGAGCACAACATATTTGAACCATCATAAAAAACGTTTATTTCCACCTCAGTAACATCACTCGCCTTTGTCCCTGCTTCAGCTTATCTGCTTTTGAAACCTTCATCCATGTTTTTGTTACCTCTGGACTTGACAATTCTCCTGGCTGCTCGCCCACATTCCACCCTCCATAAACCTGAGCTCAGCCAAAACTCTGCTGCCATTGTTTTAACTTGTAGCAAGTCCACTTTCCCCATTACCTCATTGACCTGCATTAACCGCCAGTCAAGCAAAATAATGGGCGGGATTCTCCCAGCCCCGCGCTGGGCCGGAGAATCCCCGCAACCGCGCCACACCGCCTGACGGCAGAACAAGATTCTCCTTGGACCGGAGAATCGGCGCCATTGGCACCGGCGCATTTGGCACGGCGCCGGTCGCCGGCTGCTCTATGCAGCCGGGCCGCAGATTCTCGCCGGATGGGCCGAGCGGCAGCTCAAAAAAGGCAGAGTCCTGCCGGCACCGTCCACACCTAGTCGCAGCCGGTGGGAACTCTGCCCGCAGGGTCGAGAGGGCGGCCTATGGTAGGGGGGCTCCGACCCCGGGGGGTGCCTCCGATTGGGCTTGGCCCACGATCCGGGCCCACCGATCGGCGGGCTGGTGTCTCGCTCCCCGGGCCTATTTTCTTACACGCCGGCCCCTGAACTCCCGCGCCATGTTGCATTGGAGCCGGCACGTCGAGGGAGGCCACCGCACATGCACGGGTTGGCATTGCGCACAGTTCGTGCCTGAATGGGAGGCAGGAGCGGCGTGAACTGCTCCAGCGCCGTGCTGGCCCCTCCAAGAATCGGTACTCCCAGCCACGGCATTTCCAACAGCATGGACACTCTGCCGCCGAATGGGAGAATCCCGCCCATTGATTTTAACATTCTCATCCTTGTTTTCAAATTCCCCAATGACCTTGTTCCTCCCTATCTTGCTCATCTCCTCCAAACCTACAACCCTCCAAGGTATCTGCGCTGCTGTAATTCTGACCAGTTGGTTGGACTGCTGGTGGAGCAACGCAGGTTCAATTCCTGTAACGGCTGAGGTTATTCATGAAGGCCCCGCCTTCTCAACCTTGCCCCTCGCCTGAGGTGTGGTGACCCTCAGGTTAAATGACCACCAGTCAGCTCTGAAAGGGAGAGCAGCCTCTGGGACTGTGACGATAGTTACATTTATTTGCATTTGTCTCCACCTCTCCATCTAATGTTTCTCCTTTTTAAGCCCCTTCTTCAAATATCTCTCTTTGACCAAACTTTTCCTCATCAGACCTAATATCATCCAATATGGCTCAGTGTCATATTTTGCTTTTGAACACTCCTTCAAAGTGTATTGGGATATTTTGTGGTGTGAAAGGCTCTGTATAACATGCTGTTGTTGCTGGAAATAAATTAAAAATCTTCTCTGCCAAAAAGTCCGAAAGTATACAATCTGAAGCCTGGAAAGGTATCTTTTTCAAATGTATTCATGAGCAGGACCCAGTGGCATTAACTGGGAGAAGCAGTGTTCTGTGCTGTGAACTGATGTTATACTTTGTGGTAGTGACACGAAATTCTTCTGTTGACAACCACAAACGCAGAAAAATAACTGAAATGATTGCTAAGGTGGTTCTGAAAACAAATTGAATCTCCTCCACGTTGGAATACCTCATATTTTTGCTTATGGAGAGGGTATGTCAGTTTTGATCAATAACAGATGTTCAACAGATTTAGATTTTTTTAAACCTAGTTTTCACTTTTCACATCGACTCTCCCCCCTCCCTCCAGAAGGTGGTGGGCGAGATTTTCCTGGATAATGGGCGGGAAAAGCAGCTTTGAAGCTGCCGCCTTAGGGATAAAAACAATGGCTGGGAGGCCTTGGAGACCTTGGGCGGGATTCTCCCCTACCTGGCGGGGCGGGGGGGTCCCGGCGTAGCGGAGTGGCACCAACCACTCCGGCGTCGGGCCTCCCCAAAGGTGCGGAATTCTCCGCACCTTTAGGGGCCAAGCCCTCACATTGACGGACTAGGCCTGTGCCGGAGCGGTTGGCACCACACCGACTGGCGCCCAAACCGGCTCCAGCGGCCTTTGACGCCCGGCGCCCGGGCTGGCTGAAAGGCCTTCGCCGGTTCGTGCATGCGCCGGTGCGTCAGCATGCGCGCTGGGGGATTTTCTTCCGCCTCCGCCATGGTGGAGGCCATGGCAGGGGCGGAAGAAAAAGAGTGCCCCCACAGTACTGGCACGCCCCGATCGCGGGCCTGGCCACAATAGGGGCACTCCCTGGGGTCCGATCGCCCCCCCCCCCAGGACTCCGGGGATCCGCTCACACCGCCGATCCCGCCGCCGTGATTTAAACCACCTCTGCTGGCGGCGGGAGAGGTCTCCCAGCGGCAGGACTTCGGCCCATCGCGGGCCGGAGAATCGCCGCAGGGGGCTCGGCGACCGGAGGGTGGTCTTTCCTGCCCCCGCCAATTCCCGGGCGGCGGAGAATTTATGCCACGGCGGGGGTGGGATTTTCGGCGGCCCCGGGCGATTCTCCGACCCTGCGGAGAGGGTCGGAGGATTTTGCCCCTTGTGTGTGAGAACCATTCAGTATTGGTCTCCACAAATGAGACCAGTTGGAATGGCACTCGTGGGAGTCTTCCAGGGGATCAGAGGCCCCCAGGTGCATGTCCTTTGGGCATATTGGCACTTCTGGTGCCACATGGGCACTCTGACACTGCCAGCCTGCCTGGATGCCAGCCTGGCACTGCCAAGGTCCCCAGGTGCACTGTCAGGGCACCAGGTTGGTGGTGCCAAGCTGGCATTTTTCACATTGTGGTGATTGGGCTGGGAGTGCCCTGTCTTGAGTGGGTGCGGGGGCCCAGAGATCTCCTCATAGTGATTTGGGGCTTGGGGGAAGTCAGGGGATGACTCCAGAGATCGGGATGTCATCTCTCGCTACACTAATGAGTTCCGGTGAGCGGACCACCTCAGTGCAGAAAACAGGGCTATGTGCGGCCATGGCTGCGTATTCCCCACTGAGGCCCCCTATCCAACACAAGTACCGTTCGATTGCGTTGTGTTTCTCAGCGCTGGGAAACGCGTGGCGAAACACGCTCGCTATGAGACTTTGTTCCCATTTAGTTAAATTGCGCCCAGGGTCTTAAACTTGTGAGAGAGAAAGAGAAATGGTGTTACTGCTGAGTTCTTCCAGACTTCTGCTTTAGCAGCTTGTGTGTTGTATTAAAAAACATTCAAACTTGGACTTCGGGTGGCAGCCATGGAGTGAGTGGTTGCACATTTGGTGGCTCCCACTCGAGGTGGGTTTTTCTTGGTGCTTCCACACTCGAATCATGTGGTTTTTGATCGCTAAGGGTGCATGAATGTAATACTCCTCTGGTGGGACTGGTGTATGGATCACCAGAACAGGAGTGCTATGAGGAAGAGACAGATTTTGGAGCAAGAGTCTGTGGTGCGACATAGGAGAAGATGGCAGAGATCAAGGGGGTAGCCCTGCCCGCCCAGTGGTCTATGAGCAGCTGGTGGAATTCCTCAATGGCAAATTTCAACAGCAGAGGAAGGAGGCCTCAGAGAACTTAGCCAAAGTGATGGAGCCGCTTAGGTCGGTGATCGGGCAGGTGGAGCAGAGGCAGGAGGCTCGGGGCCTGGCGAATAAAAAGGTGGAGATGTCAGTGGGAAAGCATGAGAATTGGTTGACCTCGCGGGAGGCAGAGATGGGGATGGTGTTGAACAGCTAGAAAAGGCTGAGAGACCTTGAGAATTGCTCCAGGAAGCAAAATCTGCGGATTGTGGGGATGCCCGAAGGAACTGAAGGTATGGAGGCCACCAAGTATGTGGTGAGCATGTTGAAGAAGCTGATGGAGGCGGGGCCTTCGACTTGCCCCTCGAGATAGATCGAGCACTGAGAAGGAGGCTGCAGGTGGGGCAACCACCGAGGTTAATGGTGCTGAGGCTGCATCTGTTCTTGGATCAGGAGAAGATCCTGAGGCGGGCGAGACGTGTACCTGGGAGGGGAGTGAGCTATGGATTTACCAGGACCTGGATGCCGAGTTGGCCAAGCGGTGGGCTGGGAATAACTGGATTAAGGCTGCCCTCTACAAGAAGGGGGTGATGTTCGGGGTTTTGTACCCTGCCCACTTGACATACTAAATGGAATTTTATCTTGACTTGCTGGGGGGGGGAATGTGCAGTGGAAGGGGGGAAATCGATGTGGGTTTGGATGGGGGCATCGTGTAGGGGGGCGGGTTTGAGGGCACTGTTGTTGCCGCCCCTTCAGTTCTTGTCGGTCTCCCCGGGAGCCCATTGGTGGGTTCAGCATTGCAGGTGTGGAACCAGTGGAGGAAACACTTAGGGTTTGGAGGGCATGTCATTGTGGGCGCCGATCTGTGACAATTAGGTTTGTGCCAGCGAGCCTGGATGCGAAGTTCCGGGGGTGGCGGCAGGTGGGGATAGAGGACTCCAGGGAATTCTTTATGGGGGCCAAGTTTGCAAGTCTGGAGGAGTTGAAGGAAATGTATGAGCTGCCTAAACGGAATGGCTTCAGACACCTGCAGGTGAAGGATTTTGTGGGGAGAGAAGTAATCCTTCTTGGGTCTGCCGCCTCCGGTGTTGCAAGACAAGCTGTTGTCAGAGGATGATACTGGGGAGTATTGGAGCATCTATAAAAAAATTGATGGAGAGGGAGGGCGTTCTGGTGTAGGATTTCAAGCATGAATGGGAGGAGGAGTAGGGAGTGGGGATGTGCAGGCCGTGATGGGGAGAGAGGCCTTGTGGAGGGTGAACATGTCCTCGGCATGTATGAGGTTAACCCTCATCCAATTTAAGATGGTGCATACGGCCCACATGACGGTTGCGAAGATGAGCTGGTCCTTTGTGGGGGTGGAGGATAAGTGTGGGTGGTGTGCGGCGGGCTGGCCATCACATCCACATGTTCTGGGCGTGTCCAAGTTTGAGGGGGTTCTGGCGGGGGTTCTCAGATGTCATGTCCGAGATTCTGGGTGTGGGGTTGGCCCCGAGTCTGAAGGTGGCGATATTCGGCGTGTTGGAAGATTCGGCAGTCCAGGTGGAGAGAGAAGCGGATGTCCTGACCTTTGCCTCCCTGATAGCCATGAGACGAATCTTGATGTGGTGGTGGGACTCGGAGCCCCCGAAGGTAGGGGTATGAGTGAGTGACCTGACAGATTTCCTGCATTTGCAGAAGGTCAAGGTCGCCTTGGGGGGGGGGGGTTATTCTAGTCAAATGACCTCTCTCTCGGTAATGATTTCCAGACAGTAATTGATTAGCTTATGCCTGGGCAGACCGTGGCTATTGTTTTAGGTTGTGGCCTAGATTGCTACCATTTGTTAGACGTTTAGCTGCTGTTGTACAAAGAGTCAAAGGTTCTGCTCCTTTTCACAAACACCTTTAATTTAGTTTAACAGACCCTGCACAAAACTCTATCATCACATCACCTGACACAAAGTCCACCTGAAGCCCCTATACATATTTGTGTCAATTATTGGATACTTAACATAACTGAGACAACTAATTGGAATGTTTCTTAACCCATTACTTAACATAGGTGATTAGATTCTATAATGACCCAACCGTTAACTGCTGATCCAGCTTGACCAGATCCGAAAAACACCTTCTACATAACTATTGTCCCAGTAGATATTCAGCCTCCGCTTGAGAGGTAGCTTTACCCGAAACGTAAATGCTAAGGTCTAGCACAGTTTCGGTAAATCTTTTACAGTTGTTCTTGACATCAACAAGTATGAAATTACATGGGAGGTTGTTTTAATGTGTTTTAATTGCAATTCACATTGGAACTATCCAGAAACTGGTCAACTTGTAATTACCAGATGTGGCAGCCATCTTACATCCAGTGTTTTTGCTTGCTTTTTAAAAGTTAATTTTAAGCAGTTCAGTATATGTTTGATCAGCCAGTGAAATTAAAGATTGATATTCCAGATGCACAAGTCACATCATCGTGACACATTCTTCTGGGAGGCAGTCTCCTAACTGTCACCTTCCCGGTCACTCTCCTATTAAGGGTGGTGGCTGGACTTCTGATTTTGCAGGTCCAAACTGAGAGCCAAGAGCACTGGAGCCTTGGCAGCTCCATCAGGGGAGGTGGGATTTGCTGAGGCAGGTCGGAGACCATGAGGTCAGTTCAACACAGAGGTTGCGCTGAAGGCTCCCTAAGCCTGTAGAGACATCAGAATGTAGGGTAACCCTCTCCACAAAACCCAACGCAGCTTCAATTGTAGCCTTTTATTGCTGTGGTCCCGTTATTAGGGAGTATAGCCTTCTGTTCTGATAGATCCTTGGCCTGTTCCTAGGAGGCCGCCTCTAACAAACAGGCAGTCTTAACATGGGAGAGTAAGGGGGGGGGGGGGGGGGGGGGAGGGGGGGGGGGGGGTGGCTCTGTTGGTGGCAAAGTTCTGCCAATGCCACAAAATTGCCCCTAACTGGCACGTAACAGTATAATTGGTTGCCTATCCTGTTACCAACATAAAACTGGGTAAATTCTCTATGGAACTGTCTCAACATAGCTCGGCCTTGTATTTTCCCAACTCCTGCCTTCAATCTCGTCCCCATTAGACAGGTCAATTTTTATATGAATACCAACCAAGATTGCTCTTTGATTCAAGGGACAGAACAAGGAAAATATGAACACCCGCTCACCTCAGTGACAGGTAGTTATAGGGAAAGCGAATACACGAGGTGGCCTTTTCTGGTATGAAGGCACATAAATTAATTTTCCAAACTTGTTTCCAGACCCTAGCTTCCCTTACGTGCAGCATGTTTAAAGAAGAATGGGAGGTTTTCATATTGAAAATAATCCCTGCCCACCCATGACTCTCTCCTCAAGGATAAATTACAGATATTAAAATTCAAATACTGCACATTATAAACTTATTCAATACTGAAAATGCACTCTGTTACAGGTCAATTTCTTTTAAGCATAAAAACACTGAAGTGTTAAGACCAAACTGGGGACATTGAAGCATCCAAATTTCATTGCACTGCTTCACAAAGTGTGTTGTCCCAGCATTGGAGCCATCACTGTGAGTGTCATTATCTCCATTAACTAGCAGTTGAATCATCATATCTTGGCCCAAATTCTGTTGATCTTTGATAGAAGTCCGTTAAACAGTCTGCGAGGTCACTCAGCAACAAATAATAGCAATTAAAATCATCAGCCTTTTCCATCATACACACAGCAACATCCAAGTTGACAGCTCAAAGGTCACCATATGCATATATCAACATAGAGTCACAGTCGTTTGAGTCGTACAGCACAGAAAAGGTCCATTGAATCTGCACCGACAATAACTATCCATAAACCCGTGCTAATCCCACTTATCAGCACTTGTCCTCCTTGAGTGTGATGGTGTTTCAAGTGCTCATCTAAGTGCTTTAAAAGGTTGGGACGTTTCCAGCCTCCAAGGCCTTCCCAGGCAGTGCATTCCAAATACTCTCCACCCACTGAGTGGATTTCTTTTTCCTAAATTCCTTCGTAATCTCCTGCCCCTGCTAGTAAAGCTATGCCCTCTTGTGATTGACCCCTCAATCAAGGGGAACAACTGCTTCCTCATTATCCTGTCCAAATTCCTCCTAATCTCGGATACCTCAATCGTATCACCCTCAGCTTCTCTGCTCTAAAGAAAACAATCCAAGCCTATCCAGTCTCTCCTTATAGCCCAGAATCTCCCTGCAAGGCAACATCCCAGTTAATCTCCTCTGTACCCCATCCAGTGCAATCACCTCCTTCCTATAGCGAGGTGGCCAGAACTGCACACAGCGCTCCAACTGTGGGCTATCCAACATTCTGTACATTTGAGGACTGCTTCAGTGTGAAAAATTAATTTTAAGATCCAATTCATGAAATAGTCCTAAATTTTGCTGTAAAGCGTGGAACAATGACTATCCCTCTGCAGCGACCGGCCCTCGGCAGCGACTGGCCCTCAGCAGCGACTATCCTACGCAGCGACTATCCTACGCAGTGACTATCCTATACAGCGACTATCCTACGCAGCGACTATCCTATACAGTTACTATCCTATACAGCGACTATCTCTCTGCAGTGACTATCCTATACAGTGACTATCCTATACGGTGACTATCCTATACAGTGACTATCCTGTACAGTGACTATCCTATACAGTGACTATCCTACGCAGCGACTATCCTACGCAGCGACTATCCTACGCAGCGACTATCCTACGCAGCGACTATCCTATACAGTGACTATCCTATACAGCGACTATCTCTCTGCAGTGACTATCCTATACAGTGACTATCCTATACAGCGACTATCTCTCTGCAGTGACTATCCTATACAGTGACTATCCTATACAGCGACTATCTCTCCTCAGTGACTATCCTATACAGCGACTATCCTATACAGCGACTATCCTATACAGCGACTATCCTATACAGCGACTATCCTATACAGCGACTATCCTACACAGCGACTATCCTATACAGCGACTATCTCTCTGTAGTGACTATCCTATACAGTGACTGTCCTACGCAGCGACTATCCTACGCAGCGACTATCCTACGCAGCGACTATCCTACGCAGCGACTATCCTACGCAGCGACTGTCCTATACAGTGACTATCCTATAGAGCGACTATCTCTCTGTAGTGACTATCCTATACAGTGACTGTCCTACGCAGCGACTATCCTACGCAGCGACTATCCTACGCAGCGACTATCCTATACAGTGACTATCCTATAGAGCGACTATCTCTCTGTAGTGACTATCCTATACAGTGACTATCCCTATACAGTGACTATCCTATACAGTGACTGTCCTACGCAGCGACTATCCTACGCAGCGACTATCCTACGCAGCGACTATCCTACGCAGCGACTATCCTACGCAGCGACTATCCTACGCAGCGACTATCCTACGCAGCGACTGTCCTATACAGTGACTATCCTATACAGCGACTATCCTATACAGCGACTTTCTCTCTGCAGTGACTTTCCTATACAGTGACTATCCTATACAGCGACTATCCTATACAGTGACTATCTCTCTGCAGTGACTTTCCTATACAGTGACTATCCTATACAGTGACTATCTCTCTGCAGTGACTATCCTATACAGTGACTATCCTATACAGTGACTATCTCTCTGCAGTGACTATCCTACGCAGCGACTATCCTATACAGCGACTATCCTATACAGTGACTATCCTATACAGTGACTATCCTATACAGTGACTATCCTACGCAGCGACTATCCTATACAGTGACTATCCTATACAGTGACTATCCTATACAGCGACTATCCTACGCAGCGACTATCCTATACAGTGACTATCCTACGCAGCGACTATCCTACGCAGCGACTATCCTACACAGTGACTATCCTATACAGCGACTATCCTATACAGCGACTGTCCTGCGCAGCGACTATCCTATACAGTGACTATCCTATACAGTGACTATCCCTCTGCAGTGACTATCCTATACAGCGACTATGCTATACAGCGACTATCCTACGCAGCGACTATCCTACGCAGCGACTATCCTACGCAGCGATCCTACGCAGCGACAATCCTACGCAGCGACTATCCTACGCAGCGAGTATCCTACGCAGCGACTATCCTACGCAGCGACTATCCTACGCAGCGACTATCCTACGCAGCGACTATCCTACGCAGCGACTATCCTACGCAGCGACTATCCTACGCAGCGACTATCCTACGCAGCAACTATCCTACGCAGCGACTATCCTACGCAGCGACTGTCCTACGCAGTGACTATCCTATACAGCGACTATCTCTCTGCAGTGACTATCCTATACAGTGACTATCCTATACAGCGACTATCCTACGCAGCGACTATCCTACGCAGTGACTGTCCTATACAGTGACTATCCTATACAGCGACTATCCTATACAGTGACTATGCTATACAGTGACTGTCCTACGCAGTGACTATCCTACGCAGCGACTATCCTACGCAGCGACTATCCTACGCAGCGACTATCCTACGCAGTGACTATCCTATACAGTGACTATCCTATACAGCGACTATCCTATACAGCGACTTTCCTATACAGTGACTATCCCTCTGCAGTGACTATCCTATACAGTGACTATCCCTATACAGTGACTATCCTATACAGTGACTATCCCTCTGCAGTGACTATCCTATACAGTGACTATCCTATACAGTGACTATCCTATACAGCGACTATCCTATACAACGACTATCCTATACAGCGACTATCCTATACAGAGACTATCTCTCTGCAGTGACTATCCCTCTGCAGTGACTATCTCTCTGCAGTGACTATCCTAAACAGTGACTATCCTATACAGTGACTATCCTATACAGTGACTATCCTATACAGTGACTTTCCTATACAGTGGCTATCCTACACAGCGACTATCCTATACAGCGACTATCTCTCTGCAGTGACTATCCTATACAGCGACTATCCTATACAGCGACTATCCCTCTGCAGTGACTATCCTATACAGCGACTATCCCTCTGCAGTGACTATCCTATACGGTGACTATCCTATACAGTGACTATCCTAGACAGTGACTATCCTATACAGTGACTATCCTATACAGCGACTATCCTATACAGCGACTATCCTATACAGCGACTATCCTATACAGTGACTATCTCTCTGCAGTGACTATCCTATACAGTGGCTATCCTATACAGTGACTATCCTATACAGTGACTATATCTCTGCAGTGACTATCCTATACAGTGACTATCCTATACAGTGACTATCTCTCTGCAGTGACTATCCTATACAGCGACTATCCTACACAGCAACTATCCTATACCGTGACTATCTCTCTGCAGTAACTATCCTATACAGTGACTATCCTATACAGTGACTATCCCTCTGCCGTGACTATCCCTTCGTAATCTCCTGCCCCTGCTAGTAAAGCTATGCCCTCTTGTGATTGACCCCTCAATCAAGGGGAACAACTGCTTCCTCATTATCCTGTCCAAATCCCTCCTAATCTTGTATACCTCAATCGTATCCCCCTCAGCTTCTCTGCTCTAAAGAAAACAATCCAAGCCTATCCAGACTGTCCTACACAGTGACTATCCTACGCAGCGACTGTCCTACGCAGCGACTGTCCTACGCAGCGACTGTCCTACGCAGCGACTATCCTACGCAGCGACTATCCTACGCAGCGACTGTCCTATACAGTGACTGTCCTACGCAGCGACTATCCTATACAGTGACTATCTTATGCAGCGACTATCCTATACAGTGACTATCCTATACAGTGACTATCCTATACGGTGACTATCCTATACAGTGACTATCCTGTACAGTGACTATCCTATACAGTGACTATCCTACGCAGCGACTATCCTACGCAGCGACTATCCTACGCAGCGACTATCCTACGCAGCGACTATCCTATACAGTGACTATCCTATACAGCGACTATCTCTCTGCAGTGACTATCCTATACAGTGACTATCCTATACAGCGACTATCTCTCTGCAGTGACTATCCTATACAGTGACTATCCTATACAGCGACTATCTCTCCTCAGTGACTATCCTATACAGCGACTATCCTATACAGCGACTATCCTATACAGCGACTATCCTATACAGCGACTATCCTATACAGCGACTATCCTACACAGCGACTATCCTATACAGCGACTATCTCTCTGTAGTGACTATCCTATACAGTGACTGTCCTACGCAGCGACTATCCTACGCAGCGACTATCCTACGCAGTGACTATCCTACGCAGCGACTATCCTACGCAGCGACTGTCCTATACAGTGACTATCCTATAGAGCGACTATCTCTCTGTAGTGACTATCCTATACAGTGACTGTCCTACGCAGCGACTATCCTACGCAGCGACTATCCTACGCAGCGACTGTCCTATACAGTGACTATCCTATAGAGCGACTATCTCTCTGTAGTGACTATCCTATACAGTGACTATCCCTATACAGTGACTATCCTATACAGTGACTGTCCTACGCAGCGACTATCCTACGCAGCGACTATCCTACGCAGCGACTATCCTACGCAGCGACTATCCTACGCAGCGACTATCCTACGCAGCGACTATCCTACGCAGCGACTGTCCTATACAGTGACTATCCTATACAGCGACTATCCTATACAGCGACTTTCTCTCTGCAGTGACTTTCCTATACAGTGACTATCCTATACAGCGACTATCCTATACAGTGACTATCTCTCTGCAGTGACTTTCCTATACAGTGACTATCCTATACAGTGACTATCTCTCTGCAGTGACTATCCTATACAGTGACTATCCTATACAGTGACTATCTCTCTGCAGTGACTATCCTACGCAGCGACTATCCTATACAGCGACTATCCTATACAGTGACTATCCTATACAGTGACTATCCTATACAGTGACAATCCTACGCAGCGACTATCCTATACAGTGACTATCCTATACAGTGACTATCCTATACAGCGACTATCCTACGCAGCGACTATCCTATACAGTGACTATCCTACGCAGCGACTATCCTACGCAGCGACTATCCTACACAGTGACTATCCTATACAGCGACTATCCTATACAGCGACTGTCCTGCGCAGCGACTATCCTATACAGTGACTATCCTATACAGTGACTATCCCTCTGCAGTGACTATCCTATACAGCGACTATGCTATACAGCGACTATCCTACGCAGCGACTATCCTACGCAGCGACTATCCTACGCAGCGATCCTACGCAGCGACAATCCTACGCAGCGACTATCCTACGCAGCGAGTATCCTACGCAGCGACTATCCTACGCAGCGACTATCCTACGCAGCGACTATCCTACGCAGCGACTATCCTACGCAGCGACTATCCTACGCAGCGACTATCCTACGCAGCGACTATCCTACGCAGCGACTATCCTACGCAGCGACTATCCTACGCAGCGACTGTCCTACGCAGTGACTATCCTATACAGCGACTATCTCTCTGCAGTGACTATCCTATACAGTGACTATCCTATACAGCGACTATCCTACGCAGCGACTATCCTACGCAGTGACTGTCCTATACAGTGACTATCCTATACAGCGACTATCCTATACAGTGACTATGCTATACAGTGACTGTCCTACGCAGTGACTATCCTACGCAGCGACTATCCTACGCAGCGACTATCCTACGCAGCGACTATCCTACGCAGTGACTATCCTATACAGTGACTATCCTATACAGCGACTATCCTATACAGCGACTTTCCTATACAGTGACTATCCCTCTGCAGTGACTATCCTATACAGTGACTATCCCTATACAGTGACTATCCTATACAGTGACTATCCCTCTGCAGTGACTATCCTATACAGTGACTATCCTATACAGTGACTATCCTATACAGCGACTATCCTATACAACGACTATCCTATACAGCGACTATCCTATACAGAGACTATCTCTCTGCAGTGACTATCCCTCTGCAGTGACTATCTCTCTGCAGTGACTATCCTAAACAGTGACTATCCTATACAGTGACTATCCTATACAGTGACTATCCTATACAGTGACTTTCCTATACAGTGGCTATCCTACACAGCGACTATCCTATACAGCGACTATCTCTCTGCAGTGACTATCCTATACAGCGACTATCCTATACAGCGACTATCCCTCTGCAGCGACTATCCTATACAGCGACTATCCCTCTGCAGTGACTATCCTATACGGTGACTATCCTATACAGTGACTATCCTAGACAGTGACTATCCTATACAGTGACTATCCCTCTGCAGTGACTATCCTATACAGTGACTATCCTATACAGTGACTATCCTATACAGCGACTATCCTATACAGCGACTATCCTATACAGTGACTATCTCTCTGCAGTGACTATCCTATACAGTGGCTATCCTATACAGTGACTATCCTATACAGTGACTATATCTCTGCAGTGACTATCCTATACAGTGACTATCTCTCTGCAGTGACTATCCTATACAGCGACTATCCTACACAGCAACTATCCTATACCGTGACTATCTCTCTGCAGTAACTATCCTATACAGTGACTATCCTATACAGTGACTATCCCTCTGCCGTGACTATCCCTTCGTAATCTCCTGCCCCTGCTAGTAAAGCTATGCCCTCTTGTGATTGACCCCTCAATCAAGGGGAACAACTGCTTCCTCATTATCCTGTCCAAATCCCTCCTAATCTTGTATACCTCAATCGTATCCCCCTCAGCTTCTCTGCTCTAAAGAAAACAATCCAAGCCTATCCAGACTGTCCTACACAGTGACTATCCTACGCAGCGACTGTCCTACGCAGCGACTGTCCTACGCAGCGACTGTCCTACGCAGCGACTATCCTACGCAGCGACTATCCTACGCAGCGACTGTCCTATACAGTGACTGTCCTACGCAGCGACTATCCTATACAGTGACTATCCTACGCAGCGACTATCCTATACAGTGACTATCCTATACAGTGACTATCCTATACAGTGACTATCCTATACAGTGACTATCTCTCTGCAGTGACTATCCTATACAGTGGCTATCCTATACAGTGACTATCCTATACAGTGACTTTCCTATACAGTGGCTATCCTATACAGTGACTATCCTATACAGTGACTATCCTATACAGTGACTTTCCTATACAGTGGCTATCCTACACAGCGACTATCCTATACAGCGACTATCTCTCTGCAGTGACTATCCTATACAGCGACTATCCTATACAGTGACTATCCCTCTGCAGTGACTATCCTATACAGTGACTATCCCTCTGCAGTGACTATCCCTCTGCAGTGACTATCCTATACAGTGACTATCCCTCTGCAGTGACTATCCCTCTGCAGTGACTATCCTATACAGTGACTATCCTAGACAGTGACTATCCTAGACAGTGACTATCCCTCTGCAGTGACTATCCCTCTGCAGTGACTATCCTATACAGTGACTATCCTATACAGCGACTATCCTATACAGCGACTATCCCTCTGCAGTGACTATCCTATACAGTGACTATCCCTCTGCAGTGACTATCCCTCTGCAGTGACTATCCTATACAGTGACTATCCTAGACAGTGACTATCCTAGACAGTGACTATCCCTCTGCAGTGACTATCCCTCTGCAGTGACTATCCTATACGGTGACTATCCCTCTGCAGTGACTATCCCTCTGCAGTGACTATCCTATACAGTGACTATCCTATACAGTGACTATCCTATACAGTGACTATCCTATACAGTGACTATCCTATACAGTGACTATCCCTCTGCAGTGACTATCCTATACAGTGACTATCCTATACAGTGACTATCCTATACAGTGACTATCCTATACAGTGACTATCCTATACAGTGACTATCCTAGACAGCGACTATCCTATACAGTGACTATCCTACGCAGCGACTATCCTATACAGTGACTATCCTATACAGTGACTATCCTGTACAGTGACTATCCTATACAGTGACTATCCTACGCAGCGACTATCCTACGCAGCGACTATCCTACGCAGCGACTATCCTACGCAGCGACTATCCTATACAGTGACTATCCTATACAGCGACTATCTCTCTGCAGTGACTATCCTATACAGTGACTATCCTATACAGCGACTATCTCTCTGCAGTGACTATCCTATACAGTGACTATCCTATACAGCGACTATCTCTCCTCAGTGACTATCCTATACAGCGACTATCCTATACAGCGACTATCCTATACAGCGACTATCCTATACAGCGACTATCCTATACAGCGACTATCCTACACAGCGACTATCCTATACAGCGACTATCTCTCTGTAGTGACTATCCTATACAGTGACTGTCCTACGCAGCGACTATCCTACGCAGCGACTATCCTACGCAGTGACTATCCTACGCAGCGACTATCCTACGCAGCGACTGTCCTATACAGTGACTATCCTATAGAGCGACTATCTCTCTGTAGTGACTATCCTATACAGTGACTGTCCTACGCAGCGACTATCCTACGCAGCGACTATCCTACGCAGCGACTGTCCTATACAGTGACTATCCTATAGAGCGACTATCTCTCTGTAGTGACTATCCTATACAGTGACTATCCCTATACAGTGACTATCCTATACAGTGACTGTCCTACGCAGCGACTATCCTACGCAGCGACTATCCTACGCAGCGACTATCCTACGCAGCGACTATCCTACGCAGCGACTATCCTACGCAGCGACTATCCTACGCAGCGACTGTCCTATACAGTGACTATCCTATACAGCGACTATCCTATACAGCGACTTTCTCTCTGCAGTGACTTTCCTATACAGTGACTATCCTATACAGCGACTATCCTATACAGTGACTATCTCTCTGCAGTGACTTTCCTATACAGTGACTATCCTATACAGTGACTATCTCTCTGCAGTGACTATCCTATACAGTGACTATCCTATACAGTGACTATCTCTCTGCAGTGACTATCCTACGCAGCGACTATCCTATACAGCGACTATCCTATACAGTGACTATCCTATACAGTGACTATCCTATACAGTGACTATCCTACGCAGCGACTATCCTATACAGTGACTATCCTATACAGTGACTATCCTATACAGCGACTATCCTACGCAGCGACTATCCTATACAGTGACTATCCTACGCAGCGACTATCCTACGCAGCGACTATCCTACACAGTGACTATCCTATACAGCGACTATCCTATACAGCGACTGTCCTGCGCAGCGACTATCCTATACAGTGACTATCCTATACAGTGACTATCCCTCTGCAGTGACTATCCTATACAGCGACTATGCTATACAGCGACTATCCTACGCAGCGACTATCCTACGCAGCGAATATCCTACGCAGCGATCCTACGCAGCGACAATCCTACGCAGCGACTATCCTACGCAGCGAGTATCCTACGCAGCGACTATCCTACGCAGCGACTATCCTACGCAGCGACTATCCTACGCAGCGACTATCCTACGCAGCGACTATCCTACGCAGCGACTATCCTACGCAGCGACTATCCTACGCAGCAACTATCCTACGCAGCGACTATCCTACGCAGTGACTATCCTATACAGCGACTATCTCTCTGCAGTGACTATCCTATACAGTGACTATCCTATACAGCGACTATCCTACGCAGCGACTATCCTACGCAGTGACTGTCCTATACAGTGACTATCCTATACAGCGACTATCCTATACAGTGACTATGCTATACAGTGACTGTCCTACGCAGTGACTATCCTACGCAGCGACTATCCTACGCAGCGACTATCCTACGCAGCGACTATCCTACGCAGTGACTATCCTATACAGTGACTATCCTATACAGCGACTATCCTATACAGCGACTTTCCTATACAGTGACTATCCCTCTGCAGTGACTATCCTATACAGTGACTATCCCTATACAGTGACTATCCTATACAGTGACTATCCCTCTGCAGTGACTATCCCTCTGCAGTGACTATCCTATACAGTGACTATCCTATACAGCGACTATCCTATACAACGACTATCCTATACAGCGACTATCCTATACAGAGACTATCTCTCTGCAGTGACTATCCCTCTGCAGTGACTATCTCTCTGCAGTGACTATCCTAAACAGTGACTATCCTATACAGTGACTATCCTATACAGTGACTATCCTATACAGTGACTTTCCTATACAGTGGCTATCCTACACAGCGACTATCCTATACAGCGACTATCTCTCTGCAGTGACTATCCTATACAGCGACTATCCTATACAGCGACTATCCCTCTGCAGCGACTATCCTATACAGCGACTATCCCTCTGCAGTGACTATCCTATACGGTGACTATCCTATACAGTGACTATCCTAGACAGTGACTATCCTATACAGTGACTATCCCTCTGCAGTGACTATCCTATACAGTGACTATCCTATACAGTGACTATCCTATACAGCGACTATCCTATACAGCGACTATCCTATACAGTGACTATCTCTCTGCAGTGACTATCCTATACAGTGGCTATCCTATACAGTGACTATCCCTCTGCAGTGACTATCCTATACAGTGGCTATCCTATACAGTGACTATCCTATACAGTGACTATATCTCTGCAGTGACTATCCTATACAGTGACTATCCTATACAGTGACTATCTCTCTGCAGTGACTATCCTATACAGCGACTATCCTACACAGCAACTATCCTATACCGTGACTATCTCTCTGCAGTAACTATCCTATACAGTGACTATCCTATACAGTGACTATCCCTCTGCCGTGACTATCCCTTCGTAATCTCCTGCCCCTGCTAGTAAAGCTATGCCCTCTTGTGATTGACCCCTCAATCAAGGGGAACAACTGCTTCCTCATTATCCTGTCCAAATCCCTCCTAATCTTGTATACCTCAATCGTATCCCCCTCAGCTTCTCTGCTCTAAAGAAAACAATCCAAGCCTATCCAGACTGTCCTACACAGTGACTATCCTACGCAGCGACTGTCCTACGCAGCGACTGTCCTACGCAGCGACTGTCCTACGCAGCGACTATCCTACGCAGCGACTATCCTACGCAGCGACTGTCCTATACAGTGACTGTCCTACGCAGCGACTATCCTATACAGTGACTATCCTACGCAGCGACTATCCTATACAGTGACTATCCTATACAGTGACTATCCTATACAGTGACTATCCTATACAGTGACTATCTCTCTGCAGTGACTATCCTATACAGTGACTATCCTATACAGTGACTATCCTATACAGTGACTTTCCTATACAGTGGCTATCCTATACAGTGACTATCCTATACAGTGACTATCCTATACAGTGACTTTCCTATACAGTGGCTATCCTACACAGCGACTATCCTATACAGCGACTATCTCTCTGCAGTGACTATCCTATACAGCGACTATCCTATACAGTGACTATCCCTCTGCAGTGACTATCCTATACAGTGACTATCCCTCTGCAGTGACTATCCCTCTGCAGCGACTATCCTATACAGTGACTATCCTATACAGTGACTATCCTATACAGCGACTATCCTATACAGCGACTATCCCTCTGCAGTGACTATCCTATACAGTGACTATCCCTCTGCAGTGACTATCCCTCTGCAGTGACTATCCTATACAGTGACTATCCTAGACAGTGACTATCCTAGACAGTGACTATCCCTCTGCAGTGACTATCCCTCTGCAGTGACTATCCTATACAGTGACTATCCTATACAGCGACTATCCTATACAGCGACTATCCCTCTGCAGTGACTATCCTATACAGTGACTATCCCTCTGCAGTGACTATCCCTCTGCAGTGACTATCCTATACAGTGACTATCCTAGACAGTGACTATCCTAGACAGTGACTATCCCTCTGCAGTGACTATCCCTCTGCAGTGACTATCCTATACGGTGACTATCCCTCTGCAGTGACTATCCCTCTGCAGTGACTATCCTATACAGTGACTATCCTATACAGTGACTATCCTATACAGTGACTATCTCTCTGCAGTGACTATCCTATACAGTGACTATCCTATACAGCGACTATCTCTCCTCAGTGACTATCCTATACAGCGACTATCCTATACAGCAACTATCCTATACAGCGACTATCCTATACAGCGACTATCCTATACAGCGACTATCCTACACAGCGACTATCCTATACAGCGACTATCTCTCTGTAGTGACTATCCTATACAGTGACTGTCCTACGCAGCGACTATCCTACGCAGCGACTATCCTACGCAGTGACTATCCTACGCAGCGACTATCCTACGCAGCGACTGTCCTATACAGTGACTATCCTATAGAGCGACTATCTCTCTGTAGTGACTATCCTATACAGTGACTGTCCTACGCAGCGACTATCCTACGCAGCGACTATCCTACGCAGCGACTGTCCTATACAGTGACTATCCTATAGAGCGACTATCTCTCTGTAGTGACTATCCTATACAGTGACTATCCCTATACAGTGACTATCCTATACAGTGACTGTCCTACGCAGCGACTATCCTACGCAGCGACTATCCTACGCAGCGACTATCCTACGCAGCGACTATCCTACGCAGCGACTATCCTACGCAGCGACTATCCTACGCAGCGACTATCCTACGCAGCGACTGTCCTATACAGTGACTATCCTATACAGCGACTATCCTATACAGCGACTTTCTCTCTGCAGTGACTTTCCTATACAGTGACTATCCTATACAGCGACTATCCTATACAGTGACTATCTCTCTGCAGTGACTTTCCTATACAGTGACTATCCTATACAGTGACTATCTCTCTGCAGTGACTATCCTATACAGTGACTATCCTATACAGTGACTATCTCTCTGCAGTGACTATCCTACGCAGCGACTATCCTATGCAGCGACTATCCTATACAGTGACTATCCTATACAGTGACTATCCTATACAGCGACTATCCTATACAGTGACTATGCTATACAGTGACTGTCCTACGCAGTGACTATCCTACGCAGCGACTATCCTACGCAGCGACTATCCTACGCAGCGACTATCCTACGCAGTGACTATCCTATACAGTGACTATCCTATACAGCGACTATCCTATACAGCGACTTTCCTATACAGTGACTATCCCTCTGCAGTGACTATCCTATACAGTGACTATCCCTATACAGTGACTATCCTATACAGTGACTATCCCTCTGCAGTGACTATCCCTCTGCAGTGACTATCCTATACAGTGACTATCCTATACAGCGACTATCCTATACAACGACTATCCTATACAGCGACTATCCTATACAGAGACTATCTCTCTGCAGTGACTATCCCTCTGCAGTGACTATCTCTCTGCAGTGACTATCCTAAACAGTGACTATCCTATACAGTGACTATCCTATACAGTGACTATCCTATACAGTGACTTTCCTATACAGTGGCTATCCTACACAGCGACTATCCTATACAGCGACTATCTCTCTGCAGTGACTATCCTATACAGCGACTATCCTATACAGCGACTATCCCTCTGCAGCGACTATCCTATACAGCGACTATCCCTCTGCAGTGACTATCCTATACGGTGACTATCCTATACAGTGACTATCCTAGACAGTGACTATCCTATACAGTGACTATCCCTCTGCAGTGACTATCCTATACAGTGACTATCCTATACAGTGACTATCCTATACAGCGACTATCCTATACAGCGACTATCCTATACAGTGACTATCTCTCTGCAGTGACTATCCTATACAGTGGCTATCCTATACAGTGACTATCCTATACAGTGACTATATCTCTGCAGTGACTATCCTATACAGTGACTATCCTATACAGTGACTATCTCTCTGCAGTGACTATCCTATACAGCGACTATCCTACACAGCAACTATCCTATACCGTGACTATCTCTCTGCAGTAACTATCCTATACAGTGACTATCCTATACAGTGACTATCCCTCTGCCGTGACTATCCCTTCGTAATCTCCTGCCCCTGCTAGTAAAGCTATGCCCTCTTGTGATTGACCCCTCAATCAAGGGGAACAACTGCTTCCTCATTATCCTGTCCAAATCCCTCCTAATCTTGTATACCTCAATCGTATCCCCCTCAGCTTCTCTGCTCTAAAGAAAACAATCCAAGCCTATCCAGACTGTCCTACACAGTGACTATCCTACGCAGCGACTGTCCTACGCAGCGACTGTCCTACGCAGCGACTGTCCTACGCAGCGACTATCCTACGCAGCGACTATCCTACGCAGCGACTGTCCTATACAGTGACTGTCCTACGCAGCGACTATCCTATACAGTGACTATCCTACGCAGCGACTATCCTATACAGTGACTATCCTATACAGTGACTATCCTATACAGTGACTATCCTATACAGTGACTATCTCTCTGCAGTGACTATCCTATACAGTGGCTATCCTATACAGTGACTATCCTATACAGTGACTTTCCTATACAGTGGCTATCCTATACAGTGACTATCCTATACAGTGACTATCCTATACAGTGACTTTCCTATACAGTGGCTATCCTACACAGCGACTATCCTATACAGCGACTATCTCTCTGCAGTGACTATCCTATACAGCGACTATCCTATACAGTGACTATCCCTCTGCAGTGACTATCCTATACAGTGACTATCCCTCTGCAGTGACTATCCCTCTGCAGTGACTATCCTATACAGTGACTATCCTATACAGTGACTATCCTATACAGCGACTATCCTATACAGCGACTATCCCTCTGCAGTGACTATCCTATACAGTGACTATCCCTCTGCAGTGACTATCCCTCTGCAGTGACTATCCTATACAGTGACTATCCTAGACAGTGACTATCCTAGACAGTGACTATCCCTCTGCAGTGACTATCCCTCTGCAGTGACTATCCTATACAGTGACTATCCTATACAGCGACTGTCCTATACAGCGACTATCCCTCTGCAGTGACTATCCTATACAGTGTCTATCCCTCTGCAGTGACTATCCCTCTGCAGTGACTATCCTATACAGTGACTATCCTAGACAGTGACTATCCTAGACAGTGACTATCCTAGACAGTGACTATCCCTCTGCAGTGACTATCCCTCTGCAGTGACTATCCTATACGGTGACTATCCCTCTGCAGTGACTATCCCTCTGCAGTGACTATCCCTCTGCAGTGACTATCCTATACAGTGACTATCCTATACAGTGACTATCCTATACAGTGACTATCCTATACAGTGACTATCCCTCTGCAGTGACTATCCTATACAGTGACTATCCTATACAGTGACTATCCTATACAGTGACTATCCTATACAGTGACTATCCTATACAGTGACTATCCTATACAGTGACTATCCTATACAGTGACTATCCTAGACAGCGACTATCCTATACAGCGACTATCCTATACAGTGACTATCTCTCTGCAGTGACTATCCTATACAGTGACTATCCTATACGGTGACTATCCTATACGGTGACTATCCTATACGGTGACTATCCTATACAGCGACTATCCCTCTGCAGTGACTATCCTATACAGTGACTATCCTATACAGCGACTATCCCTCTGCAGTGACTATCCTATACAGTGACTATCCTATACAGTGACTATCCTATACAGTGACTATCCTATACAGTGACTATCCTATACAGTGACTATCCTATACAGTGACTATCCTATACAGTGACTATCCTATACAGTGACTATCCTAGACAGCGACTATCCTATACAGTGACTATCCTATACAGTGACTATCCTATACAGTGACTATCCTAGACAGCGACTATCCTATACAGCGACTATCCTATACAGTGACTATCTCTCTGCAGTGACTATCCTATACAGTGACTATCCTATACGGTGACTATCCTATACGGTGACTATCCTATACGGTGACTATCCTATACAGCGACTATCCCTCTGCAGTGACTATCCTATACAGCGACTATCCTATACAGTGACTATCCTATACAGCGACTATCTCTCTGCAGTGACTATCCTATACGGTGACTATCCTATACAGCGACTATCCTATACAGCGACTATCCTAGACAGTGACTATCTCTCTGCAGCGACTATCCTATACGGTGACTATCCTATACAGTGACTATCCTATACGGTGACTATCCTATACAGCGACTATCCTATACGGTGACTATCCTACACAGAGCGGAGAATTGGCACCAGCGTGGTTGGCATGGCGCCGGTTGCGGGCCGCTCTATATGGCCCCTCCCGTGATTCTCTGCCCGAGGGGCCGTAAGAAAGGCGGCGAGTCCCGCTGGCACCGTTCTAACATACTCTGGGCCAGCGGGACCTTGGCATGTAAGGATCAGGTGCCGGCCTTTTGGGGGGGGGGGCTCCGACCCCAGGGGGGGCCTCAGATGTGGCTTGGCACGCGATCGGGGCCCATCAATCAGCGGGCCGGCCTCTGTGGCTGGGGGCCTCCTTTCCTACGCGCTGGCCCCTGTAGTCCTGCGGCATGTTGCATCGGGGCCGGCGCATTAAAGAAGGCACTGTACATGTGCGCATTGGCGCCGATGCCACTGCATATGTCCTCGTTGGCGCCAGGGCAACTGCGCATGCGTGGATCCCACAGTGCACAGTTTGCGCCGGGATCTGCAGCTGGAGCAGCGCAAAAGTTTAGTAAGTAGAGTTTTATGCATGAGTGGTGATTGACTGTGTGTATAATAAATGTGTATTGATTTCAAACTTACTAACTGGTGTATTGAGTTATTGATCAGTACTTGGCTTTGAACCTCGTGGTGGTATCAGAAAGATACCTGGCGACTCTAGAGCAGAGGTTATTAAAACAAAGCAATTAAGTAAAAGCATAACAAGTAACACTTGTGAGATTTGTCATGTTTGATCTCATCTACTGTAGGTTAGCTGAAGGGTCAGGAATGTAAGTGTTGCCCAGTCATTGTACAGTTCAGCTGGACCCCAAAAACATTAACGGGGTCGGAGAATTAGTAAAGCCACTGACTGAAGATGACTGAATGACTTTGGTTCAGTTTGTTCCATTCCTGGGGCTGGGTCCTCCATTGTCGGGATTCTCTGTTGCACTGGGAGAACAGGGATTTCCCAACGGCGTGGGGCTGCCCACAATGGAAAACCCCATTGGCCGGATGACAAGATGGAGAGTCCCAGGGGCGCGTGTGACGGAGAAACCCACCCCCTGATCTTTCGCCTTTTCACTTCAAACTTCACTTCTGCACTGTAAATGCTATGATAAAATGTGAAACTTTAATCTCATTTTTTTGCGTTATTTAATGCTGTTTTACAAATGCAAATAGAGATTGAGTGATTGATTAATGCAAAGTCAGTGGTATGCATTTTATTTCATCCTGGAGGCCACTCTGTTACAGTAAATCTAGCTAATTGTTAATTTCTTAAACAGAATTGTCATCAAGTTACAGCTAATAGGGTGGCACAGTGGCTAGGATCTGGGTTCAATCCCGGCCCTGGGTCACTGTCCGTGTGGAGTTCGCAAATTCCCCCTGTGTCTGCGTGGGTCTCACCCCCACAACCCAAAGATGTGCAGGGAACAAAATAATTGGTACTCTAAATTTTTTTTTTTTAAGTTTCACAAATACTAATTAATGTCAGCTGAAAATTTATCAATAAATGGATCAGTGAATAATTTAACTAAATTATTCCTGGACAACATTAGTACCTTTTGTAATGATATGTATCTAGGTACGCCAGTGGAGGGTTAATTATTACATCTCAGTGTAATTCAAATATTCGAGGGCACCACCAGTTCCCAGTATAAATGAAAATGAAAAATGAAAATCGCTTATTGTCACGAGTAGGCTTCAACGAAGTTACTGTGAAAAGCCCCTAGTCGCCACATTCCGGCGCCTGTCCGGGGAGGCTGGTACGGGAATCGAACCGTGCTGCTGGCCTGCTTAGTCTGCTTTAAAAGCCAGCGATTTAGCCTGGTGAGCTAAACCAGCCCCTCAAAATATCAGACATCAGGGAATCTTGGGTAGTGTTAGCAGAGGAGAAGTATTGATCACAGCACGAGGAGTAGTTTAGATTAGAGAGAAGTAGCGCAAGGAAATCATTAGTTAATACTAGATTACAGATTACTGTTTAACAGACTCAATCTTACTTTATTAGTAGTTATAGCTCTGTAGAGTGTGCGAACTCTATTTAATTTAATCGTTATTCAATAAATTAGTTTTGCTTCAATCTAAAAATTGGTGGTTTCTTTATCATCAACTCATCAGACCATTCTGAATCACAAGGCAAATAATTACGACATATTACCACAAAGTGTAATATAACACCTTTGTGTTTTGGAATGTTTTATTATATAAAATGCCAGGGCTGTTCTGCTGTGCTTTGTCCCATTAAAACAGATCAACCACATCAATGGTAAGTATGGACCTGACGTCTTGTAGAAAATGGTTGCACGGTTCTCAAGATCCAGAAAAATGTGGCATCCTGCTGGTCAGAAATCCATTTTCAATTGGCCTCATTGTTCCACACAGTCAACAATTATATGTATTAAAATATATTTTTTGAAAGAATTCACAGTTTCCATTGCAACACAATGCAACGAAGCATTAAAACCATACATTCTCAAATAACAAATTCATGTTTAACTCTCCTTCTCCAAACTTTCTCAATCAGCATAGAAACTGGTCACCCAATGAGAGCCATTGAAAATTCAAAAAACACAATCAGAGAACCAGAGAACCGCAGCTTTGAATAGAGCAGTCAGCTCGGTATAATGGTGAAAGCATCTTCAGCCAAGAACAGCTCATCCCTAAATTAAGATGCAGGCACTTGCTTGCATGGCTCATATGCAACTAGGATCATTTTGTTATGTATGTATGAGTGTTAGAATACAAAGAAGCTGAGATCTGCCAAATCCAAACCACATCCCCTCCCCGCCCCCGTTTACACCCAACTTCCCACCAACTACACTCAGAGTCCTAAACTCTCAAATTATGTCTTGAACTCACCACCTCTTTAACACTTATTACTTTGACCAATATTTCAGTCACCCCCCCCCCCCCTTTTTATTCCAGGTGGAAATTGTTTCATCTCTTTTTCTCCTCTCTCCCCAGCTGTTACCAGGTAATTAGACACATTTGTATTGTTGCCGATTTCAGTGATGTGATGCCAAATTTGAGTATGTCCACGTTCAATGATGTGGCTTCTGTTACAAATGGGATGTCCTTCAGTAACTGAAGACCTTAAACGAAACAGGGATATTCTTTGATTGAAGTTGCCTCACTCAGCTGTAGAGCGATGCCTGTTGAAACAGGTGTGGTTATTTGTACAGTCAAGTTAGATTTCAGCATTGTGTCCAACTTGCTGCGCTGAGTTCTAACCGGTTTTTTGATTTCTATAAATCTTTTATTTAGTCTACAATTTAGGGTTACCAATCCGCCTGGAGTCTCCAGGAATTGAAGGTCAACCTCCAGGACACTGCTCTATGCGACCCAGGAGAAAAATCATTGGAACTTTAAAAAAGATTTCTTTCAAATTTGCTTTGAACATTTCTCTTCACCAGATATAAAAATGTTGAAAGTGGGAAAAGGGCTGGATGACAGTTAAGCATTATCGAATTGGATAGTGAGTCTTTTTGCTTTTCAATTGATGCAGGAAGATCAAAGGTCTCACAAGGCTGGAGTGTGGGGGGGGGGGGGGGGGGGGGGAAGTCATGTGACATTTAATCACCGTTCACATCTCTACGACAATTCCACTGTAAATCATAATGGAAAGGAGTCACAGGAAGTTGGGTTATGATCTCAGTCATCAATTTGCTCTTCATTAGTTTGAACCTATTTCATCCCTCACCAACTGTTTTGATTCACTTGGAAGTTAACTTTTTAGTGCCATTTATATTACATACCTCTGCACCAGTCCACCAACCACACCTTCACTTCTACAAGTGCCCTTGAGAAGGTGGTGGCGAAACACCTTCTTGAACCACTGTGTGGGTTTCCACTGGGTGCTCTGGTTTCCTCCCACAGTCCAAAGATGTGCAGGTTAGGTGGATTGACCATGCTAAATTATCCCTTAAGTGTCCAAAGATTTGCAGAATAGGTGGGGTTTCGGGGAAAGGGTGGGTGAGTGGCCCTAGGTAGGGTGCTCTTCGGATGGTCGGTGCAGACTCGATCTGCCGAATGGTCTTGTTCTGCACTGTATGGGTTTAATGCAACTTCTGCAAGACTTGCATTCACCTTTTGCTTCAGAATGTCCCAAAGCACTTTACTTGAAGTCATGTGGAAAATACAAGAGAATGTCCACACGTCAAAATCCCACAAACAGCAATAAGAGAATTAGCAGATAGTCTGTTTTTAAAATTATGTTGGTTGAAGGATAAATATTCATGCCAGAACATATAAGGATCGGAATTCTCCGACCCCCCATCAGGGTCGGGGAATCGCCCGGGGCCGGTGTAAATCCCGCCCCCGCCGTGGCCAGAATTCTCCGCCACCCGGGAATTGGCGGGAGCGGGAATCACGCCCCGCCGATTGGCGTGTCCCCCGTGCCGATTGGCGTGCCCCCCGCACCGATCGGCGTGGCCCCCCCCCCCCACGCAGATTCTCCGGCCGACGATGGCCCGAAGGCGCGCCGATGACAGGCCAATCCTGTCGACATGGTTTAAACCACCTCTGTGCCGGCGGGATTGGCGGCGCGAGCGGGCCCCCGGGGTCCTGGGGAGGGAGCGGGGTGATCGGACCCCGTGGGGTACCCCACGGTGGCCTGACCCACGATCGGGGCCCACTAATCGGCGGGCGAGCCTGTGCTGTGGGGCACTCTTTTTCTTCCGCCACCGCCACAGCCTCCACCATGGCAGAGGCAGAAGAGACCCCCCACCGCACATGCGCCAGTGGTGACGTCAGCAGCCGCTGACGCTCCGGCGCATGCGCGGACTCACGCCAGCCGGCAAAGGCCTTTCGGCCAGCCCCGACGCCGGCCGGTTTAGCGCCAAAGGCCGTTGGTGCCAGTTGGCATAGCGGGAGCCACTCCGGCACGGGCCTAGCCCCTAAAGGTGCGGAGAATTCCGCACCTTTGGGGAGGCCTGACGCCGAAGTGGTTGGCGCCACTCCGCTATGCTGGGACCCCCCGCCCCGCTGGGTAGGGGAGAATTTCGCCCAAGATATGTGTCATGCTCATCTCCATATTGCAACTAACAAAGTCTAACAATCTGAAAGAGTTTCTCTCTCCTCTTTGCAGTCATTTAAAAATAGGTAAATCCAGGAATTCTCTGTGCACAGTAGCACAGTGGATAGCACTGTTGGTTCACAGCTCCAGGGTCCCAGGTTCGATTCCCGGCTTGGGTCACCGACTGTGCGGAGCCTACACATTCTCCCTGTGTCTGCGTGAGTTTCCTCCGGGTGCTCCGGTTTCCTCCCACAAGTCCCGAAAGATGTGCTGTTTGGTAATTTGGATATTCTGAATAAAAGAAAATTACTGCGGATGCTGGAATCTGAAACGAAAGGGAAAATGCTGGAAACTCTCAGCAAGTCTGGCAGCATCTGTAGGGAGAGAAAAGAGCTAACGTTTCGAGTCCGATGACTCTTTGTCAAAGCTAACAGACAGAGAAAGTGGGAAATATTTATACTGTGGAGTGAGAAAGAAAGATGAGTCATAGCCACAGAAACCCAGGGAAACCGGGTGCTAATGGCCACAGATACCAAGGGGAAAGAGTGTTAATGGCTGTCCCCAGAGAGGACAAAAGATGTGAAAGGTCAAACAGCAGGGAAACTAACATTAGAGGATGAACTGTAGGTGTGGAGGGAAGGGAAGGGGGAAGCAAAGAGGAAAAAGGTGCAGGAAAGATGGATAAGATTGGGGGGGAAAATTAAATGTATATTAAGAAAGAAAGAAATGGTTAAAGACAGTTAAAATGAAATGAAAACAAATGGGTCGAGGTGGGGCTGATCATCTGAAGTTGTTGAATTCGATGTTCAGGCTGGAAGGCTGTAGCGTGCCTAACCGGAAGATGAGATGTTGTTCCTCCAGTTTGCGTTGAGCTTCACTGGAACATTGCAGCAGGCCAAGAACAGACATGTGGGCCTGGGAGCAAGGTCTTTTGTTAAAATGGCAAGCAACAGGAAGGTTAGGATCCTGGATGTGCACAGACCGAAGATGCTCAGCAAAGCGATCACCCAGTCTGCGCTTGGTCTCTCCGATATAGAGGAGGCCACATTGGGAGCAGCGAATGAATAGACCAAATTGGAAGAGATGCAAGTGAAACGCTGCTTAACCTGGAATGAGTGTTTTGGACGTGGGATGTTAAGCATGGAAGAGGTAAAGGGGCAGGTGTTACACCTTCTGCGATTGCATGGGAAGGTGCCATGGGTGATGGGAGAGGTACTGGGTATGGTGGAGGAGTGGACTAGATAGTCTCGGAGGGAATGGTCTCTGCGGAATGCTGATAGAGGGAGTGAAGGGAAGGTATGTTTGGTGGTGGCATCACGCTGGAGTTGGCAAAAATGGCGGAGGATTATGCTTTGCATACGGAGGCTGGTGGGATGAAATGTGAGAACGAGGGAGTGGAGGGGGCGAGGGTAGTGGCGTGGGAGATGGACCACACACTGTTGAGGGCCCTGTCAACAACTGTGGGTGGGAAATCACGTTTGAGGAAGAAGGAACACATTTCGAAGCACCATTTTGGAAAGTGGCACCATCGGAACAAATGCGACGGAGGCGAAGGAGTTGAGAGAAAGGGATGGAGTCCTTACAGGGTGTAGGGTGCGAAGAGCTGTAGTCCAGATAGCTGTGGGAGTTAGTGGGCTTGTAGTGGATATTAGTGGATAGTCTATTGCCGGAAATGGAGACAGACAGATCAAGGAAGGGAAGGGAATGTCTGAGATGGACCAGGTGAAAGTGATGGAGGGGTGGAAACTGGAAGCAAAGTTGATGAATTTTTCCAGATCTGGACGAGAGCATGACGTGGCACCAAAATAGTTATCAATGTATCGATAAAGGAGTTGTGGGAGGGGACCCGGGTAGGCTTGGAACAAGGAATGTTCCACATACCCCATAAAAAGGCAAGCTTAGCTAGGACTCATGCGGGTACCCATTGCTTCACTTTTGATTTGGAGAAAGTGAGATGAGTTAAAGGAGAAGTTGTTGAGAGATAGAACAAGTTCAGTCAGGCGGAGGAGAGTGGTGGTGGATGGGAATTGTCCGGGTCTCTTTTCGAGAAAGAAGCGAAGAGCTCTCATGCCATCCTGGTGTGGGATGGAGGTGTAGAGGGATTGCACATCCATGGTGAATAGGAGGCGGTTAGGGCCCGCGAACTGGAAGCTGTCAACATGATACAGTGCATCAGAGGAATCCCGGATGTAGGTGGGGAGGGAATGGACCAGAGGAGTGAGGATTGAGTCAAGATAAGAGGAAATAAGTTTGGTGGGACAGGAGCATGCTGACACAATGGGCCTGCCGGGACAGTCCTTTTTGTGGATTTTGGGAAGTAGGTAAAAGCGGGCTGTCTGGGGTTGGGAGACTATGAGGTTGGAAGCTGTAGGGGGAAGGCATCCGGAGGAAATGAGGTCACTAACGGTGTTGGAGATAATGGTTTGATGTTCAGTGGTCTGGTCATGGTCCTGGGGGAGGTAAGAGGAAGTATCGGAGAGTTGGTGCTCAGCCTCTGCGAGGTAGAGGTCAGTGCGTCAGGCGACAACAGCACCCCCTTTGTCGGCAGGTTTGATGACAAAGTCGGGGTTAGACCTGACAGAGTGAAGAGCAGAAAGTTCAGAAGGAGAGAGGTTGGAATGGGTGAGGGGAGCAGAAAAATTAAGACGGCCAATGTCCCGTCGACCTTTCACATCTTTTGTCCTGTCTGGGGACTGCCATTAACACTCTTTCCCCTTGGTATCTGTGGCCATTAGCACCCAGTTTCCCTGGGTTTCTGTGGCTATGACTCATCTTTCATTCTCACTCCACAGTATAAATATTTCCCACTTTCTCTGTCTGTTAGCTTTGACAAAGTCATCGGACTCGAAACGTTAGCTCTTTTATCTCCCTACAGATGCTGCCAGACTCGCTGAGATTTTCCAGCATTGTCCCTGGACATTCTGAATATTCCCTTTGTGTACCTGAACAGGTGTCAGAATGTGGCGACCAGGGGATTTTCACAGTAACTTCATTGCAGTGTTACTGTAAGCCTACGTGTGACAATAAAGATTATATGTAAAAAAAATAACCCTGGAGAGTGTGAGCGACACCCGCTGCTTAACCCACAAACTGCACTATTGTAAAGGTCAGTACTTCTGCACTTACATTTTCATGTTAGTGCTTAATTGTCCCCTCAAACAGTTTTACCATTGAGCCCTGCCCCTTCTTAAAAAAACCTTTTTAAAAAACTGCATCGCCTACATTCTCTCTTTTGTTGGTCCTTATTAGCAAGTAGGATATTGGAACATTAATGGAACATGAAACAATGTCAAAAGCATTTCTGTAAATAATTTGCTGAAATGTAAGCAGGACTGGCTTTAGTCAGCAGGTGTTTTCCCAGGTTTGAGCAAGTTGGAAATATTAACAGAGAAGCAGGAGCAAAGCTTTGTTTGATTATTGGCCACTTCTCAGATTTCGGAATACCTGGAAGGAACACACTCAATCAGGAGAGTTACCAAATTCTTCCTATTTACATAAATTGGGGAAGAAAGTTGTCTCAGTTGATGATGAATTAGCCAACTGTTATACAGAGCACAGGAACTCAGCTTCGGATTTGGGGAGTACGACTGTGTCAGGTGATTGCTTTGCTTCATCAATTCTCCAGCCATTAATGAGGAGGATTTTGCAACCTTGACTGGGTGTGTGGCTTTGGCATTTCCAAGGTGACAGGTGGTCTGTTTAGCTTTATTCTAATTCAACATTTCCGTAGTGGTTTGATAAAACAGAATGGCTTGCTGAGCCATTTTGAGGGGAAAGTAGGAATCAACCACATTGCCATAGCCATAGAGTCACATAGAACCATACAAAAGTTACAACACAGAAAGGAGGAGGCCATTCAGCCCATTTTGTCCATGCCAGCCTGAGGTCACCCAGGATGTGTTTTCTCATTGCACCTTGCCGCACCTGGACCACAACCCTGCAGCTTAGAGCACTAAAGGTGCAGATCCAGGTACTGAGTTTAGGGTCTCTGCCTCCACCACCAACTCAGGCAGCTAATTCCAGACACCCACCATCCTCTGCATTAAAAAAGTTTTCCTCATGTCCCCTCTACACTTTCTGCCACTGATCTTGAATCTATGTCCTCTGATTCTAAAATTCTCCACCAAGCAAAACAACTTTATCCTGTCCACTATCTCCTCCCCTTATAATTTTATATAATCAAGTCACCCCCAGTCTCCTTTGAACCAAGGAAATGGCTGGGAGTCCTGTGAAGAATATCTCACCTCCCGACTTCCCAAAGCCTGTCCACCAATGCATAAGTCAGGGGTGTGATGGAAACTGTACAGTAGCCTGGATGAGCGCAGCTCCAACACTCAAGAAGCTTGGCACCATCCAGGACAAAGCAGCCCCGCTTCATTGCTACCCCTTTCACAAACATCACTCCTTCCACCACCGATGCACAGTAACAATTGTGCATACCCTCTACAGGATACACTGCTGGAACTCACCAAGGCTCCTTAGGCAGCACCTTCCAAACCCATGACCCTGATCACTTTTTAAGCAGCTTTTGAGGTGAAAGGTGAGCTTCCCCTGACTGTAAAATGCAGCCCAATCATTTTCCGTAAATCATCACTGCAGCACAATCCAGGAGCGCGATTCTCCCCTACCTGGTGGGGCGGGGGGTCCCGGCGTAGCAGTGTGGCGCCAACCACTCCTGCGTCGGAACTCCTGCGGAATTCAACGCACCATTAGGGGCCAAGCCCTCACATTGAGGGGCTAGGCCCACGCCGGAGTGGTTGGCGCCACGCTGACTGGCACCAAAACCGGCGCCAACGGCCTTTGACGCCCGCCGGCCAACGTTGGAGCTGGCCGAAAGGCCTTCGCCGGTTTGCGCATGCACTGGTGCGTCAGCGGCTGCTGACGTCACCACCGGCGCACGCAGGGTAGGGGGGTCTCTTCCGCCTCCGCCATGGCGGCGGAAGAAAAAGAGTGCCCCCATGGCACTGGCCCGCCTGCCGATCGGTGGGCGCCAATCACGAGCCAGGCCACCGTGGGGGCACCCCCCGGGGTCCGATCGCCCCGTGCCCCCCCCCCCCCCCCAGGACCTCAGGGGCCCGCTTGCGCCGCCAATCCCGCCGCCACCAGAGGTGGTTCAAACCATGGCGGCTGGATTGGCCGCTCAGCGGTGGGACTTCGCCCCATCGCGGGCCGGAGAATCGCCGTGGGTGTCATGCCGATCGGCACGCCGCAATTCATACTCCCGCCGATTCCCGGGTGGCGGAGAATTCCGGCCACGGCGGGATTTACGCCGGCCCCGGGCGATTCTCCAACCCTGCGGGGGGTCGGAGAATTCCGCCCCATGTCGGGTCAGGATGCAAGCTGAAAATCAGCTTCTAAGTGATTGATACCAAACAGCATTATTCACCTGAAATTTCATAAAACTCAGAAGGTCAGAACATTGCTGGATGCTCTCTAGGATTTTCCCTTTTCTTACACGATGCATAGTTAGTTGGACAAAATAAATTAAACATAATTATCTCTAAATCCAAGTACAGATTTTTCAGTGACTGACAAATCACTACTTTATACAAATTTATTTTGGATATATCATACACCCTGTTGTAAATCAAAATCACATTATATATAGCTCTGGAAAGAATGAAGTAATTTATCACATGCACGCACAAATCAGCTCCAGGCACACTCAGGTTTGAGCTTGTTCCAGTCAGAATGAACCCAAGACAAAAAGCAGTGCTAGAAAACTTAACTCTTGAATATGATGAAGTTCTTCATGCTCCGTGTGTGCCAAATGACTTCATTTAATTTACAGACCACCAGCTAGATTAGTAATCCAGAGACCCCAGATAATGCTCTCGGGACTCAGGTTCGAAGACCACACAGCAGATGGTGGAATTTAACCTCAATAGAACATCTGGAATTAAAAGCTGACCATGAAACCATTGTTGATTGTCATAAAAACCCATCTGGTTCACTAATGGGCTTTAGGGAGGAAAATCTGCTACCCTTACCTGGTCAGGCGTACATGTGACTGCACACCCACAGCAATGTGGTTGACTCTTAAATGCCATCTGAACTGGCTGAGCAAACCACACAGTTGTATTCAACTGATACAATAAAAATACAAAGGAATGAAGCTGGAGAAACCACCCGGCATTGAGCCAAGCACCATAAATGACAATGGGAAAACCCAGCCCTGTGGACCCTCTGCAAAGTCCCCCTTACTAATATCCTGCGCCGAACATTGGGAGAGCTGTCTCACAGACTAGTCGAACAACAGCCTGACATATAGTCATACCCAGAATCATACCGTACAGATAATGTCCCAGACACCCCCAGTCCACTGGCAGGGGTGGCGGCACAGTGGTATACAGTTGGGAGTTGCCCTGGAAGTCCTGAATATTGACTCTGGACCCCATGAAGTCTCATGGCTTCAGGTTAAACATGGGCAAGGAAACCTCCTGCTGATTACTACGTACAGGCCACCATCAGCTGATGATTTAGTACTCCTCCATGTTGACCACCATTTGAAGGAAGCACTGAGGGTGGCATGGACACAGAATGTACACTGGGTGGGGGACTTCAATGTCTATCACCAAGAGTGGCTCAGTAGCATCACCACAGACCGAGCTGAGAGCTGGCCGGTCCAAAAGGACATAGGTGCTGGTTTGGGACAGCGGCAAGTGGTGAGGGAACCAACAAGAGGGAAAAATACACTTGACCTCATCCTCACCAACCTGACTGCCGCAAACACATCTGTCCATGACAGCATCTGTAGAAGTGACCACCCCACAATCCTTGTGGAGATGAAATGAAATGAAATAAAATGAAAATCGCTTATTGTCATAAGTAGGCTTCATACTGTGAAAAGCCCCTAGTTGCCACATTCCGGCGCCTGTTCGGGGAGGCTGGTACGGGAATTGAATCATGCTGCTGGCCTGCCTTGGTCTGCTTTAAAAGCCAGCGATTTAGCCCAGTGTGCTAAAGATGGAGATGAAGTCCTGTTTTCACATTGAGGATACCATCCATCGTGTTGCATGGCACTATTGTGCTAAATGGGATAGACTTTGAACAGATCAAGACTGGGCATCCATGACGCACTGTGGCCCATCAGCAACAGCGGAATTGTATTCAACCACAATCTGCAATCTCATAACCTTGGATATCCCCATTCTACCATTACCACCAAATTAGGGCATCAACCTTGGTTCAATGGATAGCACAGGAGGACATGCCAAAAACAATACCAGGCCTTATGAGCCCTGAAAATATTCTAGCAATAGCCCAGAAGACTTGTGCTCCAGAACCTGCCGCACCCCTAGCCAAGCTGTTCCAGCACAGCTGCAACACTGGCATCTACTTGGCAATGTGGAAAATTGCCCAGCTATGTCCTGTACACAAGAAATCCTTGTCAGGACAAGACAATTTGTGGTGCTCAGGACGCCTCGCGAGATCTAATGAGACCTTGTTGGGCGAGATCCAGATTGATATATTTAAGTGAGCAGTTCGGTTCACTTCAATGTGTCACCGCCTAATGCTCCCGGGGCCTAGGAACGAATGCCCATGCCTGGGAGACATCGCCATGGCACCGTTTAGCACTGGTCCACACAAACGTGAACTAGGTGTAACGGCACCTGGTGGAGTCTCCCAGGCCATTGGAGGCTCCCTGGTGGTCAGGCTCTGGGCAGTGTGGTACCCTGGCACTCCCACTAACACATGGGCACCTTGGCACAGCCAGCCTGGCACATTAGTACTGCCATCTGGGTACCATGGTAGTGCCAGGATGTCTGGGTGGCACATCCAGGCTGGCAGGGACACTGCCAGCTGGCAGTACCAAAGTGCCCAGGTGCCAGATTGCCCATGCCAAAGGATTGGGCTGGGAGGCCCTGCCCTTATGAGGTAGGGTGAATGGAGGGGCTCAAAGGTAACCAACAGGTCATTTGGGGTGTTGGGGGAGGGGGTCCAGAGACCACAGTGGGGAGTCCATGGGGGATTGAATGATCAGGGTAGCATTTTTTAAAATGACGGCCCGATCTCTTCTTGCAGCAGGAAGCGAGAGACAAGTTCGGCTTTGGTGGGACGTATCTTGCCGAGCCCAAAGTAAAAGTTTGATTGCGGCGTCATAATAATAACATGAATCTTTATTAGTGTCACAAGTTGGCTTACATAAACTGCAATGAAGCCACTGTGAAATCCCCTTGGCGCCTGTTCGGGTACACAGAGGGAGAATACAGAATACCCAATTCACCTAACAGCACATCTTTCAGGACTTGTGGGAGGAAACCGGAGCACCGGGGGGAAACCCACGCAGACACGGGGAGAACGTGCAGACTCCACACAGACAGTGACCCAAGCCGGGAATCGAACATGTGTCCCTAGCGCTGTGAAGCAACAGTGCTAACCATTGTGGGTCATTCTGACCGCTGCAGGCACTGAGAAACACCCCACTAAACCCACCCATAACGGGACTCTTTTTAATCCCCATTAAATCGCACCCCCAGTGTCCAAACCTCATGTGTCAAGGTTCTCTTTTCAAATAAAAAATGATACATATTAAGTTACTGGTTGAGAGCTAACACAAATGATGTAAGTGACCCGGGATTCTGAAAGTGTGACACAATGTCAATTGATACTAATAGCAACATTACAACAGTAGCAAACAGGATCCACTTACACTCAAGTTAACACAGTTACTGTCCAAGGTTGAAAAATGTACATGATAGATGGATCTAATATTCTAACTTTACACAAGAGGAACTCTTCAGTTATGAATGACAAGTGAAATTAGTATTGTAGAAGCCTCACAGAACTAAACTCATCCTTCCCCTCCCTCGCCCTCTTCCCAGTCACATTCAGCTGGACGAGTGGGTAATATCTAACATAAACGTTATATTTCACTATTTTATATCACATTGACTAGAGAGCAGAAAAGAAGGGACCTGCTGTTACAATAAAGCAAAAATAATACAATTTCTCTCCACTCTCCAGATAAAGCATTTTACTAACTTATAACAATTTGCCAAATAGGTCAAACTGAGCAGATTTCATGTTTGAACTCAAGTTTGGGATTGTGCTGCCGAACCATGGCCCATGTACATGACAACAAGGTGCTAAACTCGGATCAAATTTATTGATTCCTTTAATAAACTACTTTCTAAACTGACACTTACTGGTCAGTCCATTTATGGTGACCTGGTTTTTGAAAGCAGTGAACTGTGGGTTGAATTCTCAGTCCCAAGGGGGTCTGTCCTCCAGCATGTCCATTCACTTGTGATCAAGGCCTTTTCACCATCCACAAGCTTATTGTGGATGGTTGCATCATCACCCAGCCTTAACTTAAACTTGACTGAGGGGTAATGACACCTCCTCTAACTGAAGCCTCCCTACCTGGCTGTACCTTCCAAAACCTGCTTTGCCCACACGGTAAGGGTGGTGATGTGGTTCTTATCACCAAATCACACCTTACCTGACCCCTACTCTTCTCGAATTCTCCTTTCAGGATTTCAGCTTGTTCCACCCCTCAGCCTCTTGTTTAAAATCCTGGTTCTTTACCACCCACCCACCCACGTACATGCTGATGTGACCATCAATTCACTCGGAACACAATTGGAAGTAAACTGTGGTTTTAATAGTCTTACAACTGAGCCTGCCTGCGACCAGAAGAACTGAGGGCAGGCTCACACGGCTGCAGCACTTTATACTTCTGGTAGTGGGAGGGGCCATGGGCGGAGCCATGGGCAGAGCCGAGGCTGGAGCCCTGTACAAGCTCCTCATCTCCACCTATGGGCAGAGCCGCGCAACGGCTCACAGACAGAGCCCACAAGGACACAATACCATACAATACAATACAGTGTGAATTACATTCACCACACATGCCAAGTTCATCATTAAAGTATTTTCACTGCTTTCATCCCTTAGTTTCTGCACTGAGCAACTTCTCATCCTCAGTGATGCTAACCTTCATCTCCACTCAAAGCCTTGTGATACCTACTGCAAACTTTCAAATTGCTCTTTCCGATCTGCACCAATCACGTGCAAGGAACTTGTGCACGTCTTCATATCTCAGATTGAGTCAAACCAAACAGCTACCTCTGGCACTTCCCTCCCTTCAGCCCACCTGGCTAATCTTCCTTTAGTCTTTCCCTAACCCTTGCCCTGAAATTGCATCATTCTTTAGTTTCAGAGTCTTCTTGCCCTCTCCAAACTCACCTTGTTCATGAAAACCACCCCCTACTCCCTCAACCCAACTTTCATTCCTCGCCCCTACGTTAGCCAAAATGTAAATGGTATCTCTCCTCGGGTGTTCTCCCCTCTCTTTTAAATCTGCTGCCTTCCCCACTCTCCTCAACAAATAACCCTTGATCTCCCCCCCCACTTCCTTCAAACTACCGTCCCAGCACCAACTGCCTTTCCTTTTCAAAGTCCTTGACCATGTTGTCACCTCTAAAACCTGTTCCTATCGTTCCTCATTTCCATGTCTGAATCCCTCCAATCAGGTATCTGTCCCTGTCACAGTACTGAAACAATTCATGCCAAAATCACAAATGATACCCTCTGTGACTGTGGCAAAGGCCAACTTTCTCCATGTATTGCAGCCTTTGACACAGTTGATCACACCATCTTCCTCCAACGCCTCTCCAGTCGTCCAGCTGGATGGTCTGCTCTCACCTGGTTCCATTCTTATCTATCCAGTTGTAACCAGAGAATGGCCTGCTTGTGTGTCAATTAGCCAAAATTCAATCCCAATGAGTGGTAAAACAGGTAGTCACAGATTAGCTCGCCATTATACACCCTCTGATAGGCTGGCCAGTGCATATCCTCCCATAGGCTGACCATTATACACCCTCCATATTGTATCAACAAATTTGGGTTTGATTCCCTTAAATACCACCTGACACCAACTCATTTATTATATGAAGAATTAAGTTTATAAAGTGAACCACTAAAAAAATATTTAAGCTTCATTTTGTCCTGATTATAGTTGTTCTACTACTGCGGTGAAGCCAAAGTACTAGCAATTCAGATGGTCTGAGAGCAAATTGTCACCAGTGCAAGATCTGGATTATACTGCAGATGCTCCATTGAGGCAAATAATTAAAAATATGTTATCAACTGGTTTAACAACTGGAGTTGTGGTTATAAGTGTACAGAAATCAAAACAATGGATTGGTCAAACAAACATTGTTTTCTAAACTCTAATTCCAGTGGATCATCAGGTCAGGACTGCACATATAGCAGATATATGAAATATCAGCCCAAAAAACTGTGAGATTGGCCATTGCTTGGGGTCAATATAACCACTTATGACTGTAATACTGACCCATTAAACGTTGTTGGGTTCAGAAGAAAGGGTCAGGGGAAGCAAGCTTTTGATGTTGAGGAGTCTGGGAGATATAGCTGTGGAGAGTGACATAAATGGTTTACAAGGACAGGGGTTGGGGAGACCATGGAAATAAGGTAAACCAAAATCCACCGATATTCCAGATTGCCTGACCTTGTCCCTATAACCATGATGACTCGGCCTTGTTGCTCCAGGGATCACCACCCATCAGGTGCATTGTGTCATGGCCAAGATTTCAGCCATTGTTGTCAATTGCTGCCAGATTTCAGCAGGAGTTGTTATAGATTTTTGTCACCTTGGGCTCTCCCAAACAATTAAACTATTTTTTAAAATAATAATAATAATCTTTTATTGTCAAAGTATGAAGTTGCTGTGAAAAGCCCCTCGTCGCCACATTCCGGCGCCTATTCGGGTAAGCTGGTACGGGAATTTCTTGGGATGTGGGGGTCACTAGCTAGGCCAGCATTTATTGACCATCCCGAATTGCCCTTGAGAAGGTGGAGGCAAGCTGTCTTCTTGACCTGCTGCAGTCCATGTGGTGTTGGTATACCCGGTGTGCAGTTAGGGAGGGAGTTCCTGAATTTTGATCCAGTGGCACAGGGTCATGCTAGCTATCAATGAAGGACTCATGGTTCATCCTGTATCCTCCATCCAAAATCCTTAACACCCCTCACATTTCTGCCCATTATTTCTTAAATTATTTCACCATTCCTATTGCACACATTGACCATTCTGTATGTGAAGAACAATTCACTGGTGCCAACCCTCAACTTTTCTTTTGCGAGTTTGAAACTGAATACAAAAGCAGTGGTGGAAAAGTAAAGCAGAAAGAGTTCCCTGGAGCTCAAGTCTTTTCAAATACTAAACTTAGGAAACATAAGAAATAGGAGCAGATGCATTGCAGCAATTCCCCACTTTGACAGCAGCGTGCAAGCCTGCACCACTAGATCCCAGAAGGACAAGGGCAGCAGATACCTGGGAACACCACTGTTAGGACCCCCTGGGTAGTGAGAGTGTGCACTATCCGATTCCCATGAACTCAGAACGAGTATGAACTCCCCCAGCAATTGGGGATGGATCTTCCCCCTTAACAGTGAAGTTTCCACAGTATTAAAAACCCCGGCCTGGGTGCAGATCGGGGAGGGTCACTCTTTGGGGCTTGGGAGTTTAGTCGTGTATCTTAATAAATCGCTTTCTTTGTATCTGATCAATCGACTTATGACTGTTTTCACCCATCGGATTCTACAACCACCACCAGAAAGTTCCCCTCCAAGCCTCTGACTCACCATCCTGACTTGGAAATATATATTCGTTCCTTCACTGTTGCTGGGTCAAAACCCTGGAACTCCCTCCTTTCCAGCAGTGTGCGTGTACCTGCGCCTCATGGACTGCAGCGGTTCAAGAAGGCAGCTCACTATCACCTGCTTAAGGGCTACTAGGGATGAATAAGAAATGCTGGCTCAGCCAACAATGCCCACATCCCATGAAAGAAGAAAAAAAAAGTGTAGGCCATTCAACCCTTTGAGCCTGCTCTACCTTTCAACTAGACTTTGGCTGGTTTTGTACCTAAAGACCATTTTAGTGCACGATCCACATATCTCTTGATATCTTTAAAATCTTGTATATGCGTTATGCCATAATATACATCTATGTATATAATGGAGTGCAGACAGGCAGTGATTGACACACAGGATGACCCATAAGCACACAGAACACAGCAGCCAATCACCAGACAGGACACGACCACTATAAAGCCAGAGGGCACCAGTTTTCCCGCGCTCTCTGGACCCAGCCACTGAGACAGCCCGAGTTCGTGAGCTAGCCAGTGTAAACACCATGTGGTAGTTAGTAAGTCTGGTCAGGCTAGTGTCAGGTCTCCAGTCCAGTCAGTATAGTGTCAACCCACAGTTGAACATGTAAAATAGTTAGATGTTAAATAAAATCGTGTTGCATCTCATCAAGTGTTGGAGGTCTGTCTCTCGCTACACTGCATCAAGCACAGTCCACATCGACCCAGCCAGCCCAACACATCAGGTTAGGCCTGGGGCCAGGCAAAATGTTTCAGCAAAATGAAACTAAATAAAGTACCGAAAATAAACCAAAAGTAGTTTTTGCAGGATTTTTGTTTTCTTCGAAGTTGTTTCAATTTAAACGGGCCCTCTTGGGATGCCCTTTGTATCTGTATTGCAGCATAGTGACAAAGTATTAATCGCTTTAACTGTGCAGGAATCAAAGGTTTGGGGTGTGTCTGAGTAAGTCTCTGAGTGCATTTCAAAATAAAATCTGTTTAGCACCAGATTATAAAACTGCATCTATCTGCCATTTCATTAAACTCTTCATTGCCGCCAGCACCACTGCCAGTGGTCATAATCTGGAATGCAGAACCCGGAAGGGTGGTGAAAGTGGATTCAATAATAACTTTTCATGCGGAATTGGCTAATTGGGTTTAAAGGAAATGTTTACAGGTCAATGGGGAAGGAGCATGGCAGGAGGACAAATTAAATACCTTTCAAAGAGCCTCTGCTTGTGCTGTGTATTCAAGGAGAAGCACCACATTCTGAGTTTATATGAAATCCTAATTGCACCAAAGTAGGTTAGAAAACAGAAAGACTTGCATTTATATAGCACCTTTCATGGTTACTGGATGTTGTAATGTAGGAAGCTCAACAGCCAATTTGCGCAAGATTCCATAGACGGCAATGCGATAATGACCAGATAATCTGTGTTGTGTGATGGGAATTGAGGAATAAATGTTGCCCAGGACACTGGGGACAAATGCTCTTCTTCAAAAAGGTTTTTAAGTGTTCATCGAGTGGGCACAGAACTTTGGCTCAACATTTCATCAGAAGGACAGCCAACAGTGCAGCACTGAGAAAAGTCGGCCTTCATTTTTGAGCTTAAGCTTTGGAGTGGAACTTGAACTCAATTTGATGCAGAGATTAAAGTGCTAGCAATCGAATGAGGCAGTTTTAACCAGTTAAAGTGCATGGGCAACACAGCTTTTCCATGTTTATTTAGAAGTTGGAGTTCACACTACTGTGCAACACTCAACAACCACTTCTGCCACTATAGTGTTTTAGCCACACTTTTATGAAATATAAAAAATATGGGGGGAGGGGGGCACGGTGGCGCAGTGTTAGCACTGCTGCCGCACAGAGCCGAGGACCCGGGTTCGATTCTGGCCCTGGGTTACTGTCAATGTGGAGTTTGCACATTCTCCCTGTGTCTGTGTGGGTTTCACCCCCACAACCCAAAGATGGGCAGTGTAGGCGGATTGACCACGCTAAATTGCCCCTTAATTGGAAAAGTGTAAAAAAAATACATTGACATAGTTTGCACCAGAGTGGATGCAACACCTATGAGAGTAGTGATCAAATGACAGCTCATCATACCTTCTGGGGTTAGCTGGTCCTGCTTGCTAGTGCAAGAATGAAACATTCTCCACTGAACCCTTTGAATAATGTGACACGTCCCTGGGCAAAACAGGATTCACGTTCATGGGAGCGAAGGAGGGTTAACTGTGGTGGTGGTGGATTTAGGCCGTTCTATTAAAAGGTCACAGAGCTTAAACATTGGGCAGGATCTTCCCCACCCTGGAGTGGGAGGCTGGGAGCAGGATGACTCCCCAATACACTCCTTTGTCTGGAAAAGATTCCAATCCTGGGGGTGGGGGGGGGGGGTGTGTGTGTGGAGAGAAATAGGAAACACATCTGCTGCATGGAGGCAATCAAGCAATTTAAGTATTTATTGATCCACTCAGAGTTAACTCTTTAAGCCAGTTGATGTTTGGCTGGTAGCTGAGCAAACTCTGCCTCGTTTGGAGATAGAAACAGCCTCCTTGTAACTGCCCAGGGCAATGAGGTGGAGTCACAGCGCTGAAGTCTCCATAACTCTAGTGAGTCGCAGGCAGGGGGCTGCGCCTGTGGACCCCCAATGAAGCTTTCAGAGGATCCCTCTGTTTACCTTTTTAATTACCTCTGCGCAGATAACTCCACAATGAGGCTCCCCACCTGTCCCCTACCTGCCTCACCGTTACCCACCTTCTCCATTGCTGCTACCCAGGATTCAAGTTGCGAGCCCTCTGATTGGGCCTGCAGCACAGGGAGCTTTCCCATCATCCTCAATTAGACGGTGTACCCCAAGGTAGCCAATTCAGAACATTCCTGAACAGGTCCCACTGCCGGCAAGTACAAGTTTGGGATACCCATTAGGTTCCACAATGGGTGTTCCAAAGCTGACCAAAAGCCCTGCCACTCTTTCTCCCTCCTCACTTGCTGCCATGATACAACACTCAAGAAGTTTGACAGCATCCAGGGCAAAGTAGCCACTTGTTTGGCACCCCTTCCACAAACATTCACTCCCTCCACCACCAATGCATGGTAGCAGCCGTGCGTACCATCGACAAGATGCACTGCAGGAATTCACCATGGTTCCTTAGGCAGCCCCTCCCAAACCCACTACCTCTACCATCTAGAAGGACAGCAGCAGATAGCTGGGAACATCACCACCTGGAGGTTTTCCACCAAGTCATTCACCACCCTGACTTGGAAATATATCGCCGTTCCATCACTGTCACTGGGTCAAAATCCTCCCTAACAGCACTGTGGGTGTACCTACACAACATGGGCCACTGTGGTTCAAGAAGGCAACTCACCACCACCTTCACAAGGACAATTAGGGATGGGCAATAAATGCTGGCCTAACCAGCGACACCCATATCCTGTAAATTAATTTTTAATAAGTTGGTTATTTCCAGAATGTTCTTTTTTATTTAAAATTTGACACTGATAAAGAAGCTTTTCTTCACACAAGAGATCAGCACATGAATAGACGCAGGTCAAAGCTCAGGATTGTTTAAGAACTAATTAGATGCAAAGGGGTCTTCAGGATGGATTGGCTGTATAAAACGTTAGTTAGGCCACAGCTAGAGTATTGTGTGCAGTTCACATTAGAGGAGGGGTGTGATAGCACTGGGTGTGATAGCACTGGGATGTGATAGCACTGGGATGTGATAGCACTGGGATGTGATAGCACTGGGATGTGATAGCACTGGGTGTGATAGCACTGGGATGTGATAGCACTGGGATGTGATAGCACTGGGATGTGATAGCACTGGGAGTGATAGCACTGGGATGTGATAGCACTGGGAGTGATAGCACTGGGTGTGATAGCACTGGGTGTGATAGCACTGGGTGTGATAGCACTGGATGTGATAGCACTGGGATGTGATAGCACTGGGTGTGATAGCACTGGGTGTGATAGCACTGGGTGTGATAGCACTGGGATGTGATAGCACTGGGATGTGATAGCACTGGGTGTGATAGCACTGGGTGTGATAGCACTGGGTGTGATAGCACTGGGAGTGATAGCAGTGGGTGTGATAGCAGTGGGTGTGATAGCACTGGGATGTGATAGCACTGGGATGTGATAGCACTGGGATGTGATAGCACTGGGATGTGATAGCACTGGGATGTGATAGCACTGGGATGTGATAGCACTGGGATGTGATAGCACTGGGATGTGATAGCACTGGGATGTGATAGCACTGGGAGTGATAGCACTGGGTGTGATAGCACTGGGTGTGATAGCACTGGGAGTGATAGCACTGGGTGTGATAGCACTGGGTGTGATAGCAGTGGGTGTGATAGCACTGGGATGTGATAGCACTGGGGTGTGATAGCACTGGGTGTGATAGCACTGGGTGTGATAGCATTGGGATGTGATAGCACTGGGATGTGATAGCACTGGGCGTGATAGCACTGGGATGTGATTGCACTGGGATGTGATAGCACTGGGTATGATAGCACTGGGTATGATAGCACTGGGTATGATAGCACTGGGTGTGATAGCACTGGGAAGGGCGCAGAGAAGATTCACCAGGGTGTTGACTGGGCTGGACAGTTTTACTTATGAAGAGAGATCGGATAGACTTGGATTGTTTTCCTTGAAACCGAGGAGGCTGAGGGGGGACATGATTGAGATGTATAAATTATGAGTGACATGAAGAAACTTTTCCTCTTGGTGAGGGATCAATGGCCAGGAGCCATAGATTTAAGATAAGGGCAGGAGGTTTAGATGTGAGGAAAAGCTTCCTCCCGCCCCCCGAGAGTGGTGGGAGTTTGGAATTCACTGCCTGAAAGGGTGTGGAGACAGAAACCCTCATAACATTTACAAAGTTATTAGATGTGTACTTGCTATTCAAGGCATATAAGGCTATGGGGCAAGTGCTGGGAAATGGGATTAGAGTGGTTAGGTAGTTGTTTTGACCGGCACAGAAACGATGGGCCAAAGGCCTTTTCTGTCCTATATAACTCTATGGGCTGGATTCTTCAGCCGTGTCCGCTGCAAGATTGCCACGGACGAACAGGGACCATGTAAAAGGTCCGTTGACCTGGAGTGAGCATGTCCGGTCAGCAGGTGGGCGGGCCCTATGACGGCATGACTGATTGGGTCAAATTATATTTCTTCTGTGGAATGATCTTTGGACTAAAATAGTGGAAAAGGAAAAATTAGATGAACACTAAGCACAACAGGAAGAAAGGGGATATAAATGGTGCAGAAAAATATCTCCTTTTCTAGTATTATCCCTGATTGGTGTGTGTTACCGAATCCATTCTCTCCTTGTACGTTCAAACAGGGTATTACATTCAACTTAGCTCGTTTTGTAAACTTGTTCCTGTATTTTAAAAGTAAAATTTGGACTTTATAAAAATCAAAGCAATTAAATCTGGTTTCTAATGCCAACTTGGCAGAGTTTTATATTTGGAATTTGACAGGAGATTCCATTTACAGAAATCATCAATTAGAAAATTGGTGGAATGGAGTGAGCACTAAAAAACTAAATTGGAAGAAATCTCAGGCGACTTTTTCTTTGAAACCCGTACAACAAAGCTTTCCAGGGCCAGAATGTTATTCATGGGCCATTATCACTGATGGGACTTGTCTGGTACAGTATAAAGCTGGACTAATCCTTCACCTCAGCTTAGTTTCTGAAACTAAGGGCGGAATTTACCACTCTCTGCACACAGCACAGGCTGAGACACGCAGCTCACAGGCCGCACAGCCGGCTTTTCTCTCCAGATATTCAGCATTCTGCGCAGAAAGAATCTAGGAGAGGCCCACACCGTCACACTGGTGGGGCGGTGGCTGGAAAAACTTTCAGCCGGGAATCCCAAAATAAGGGCCTCCCTACACATGGGGGCCCCCTTCTCATTTTGCTCCCCAGAGTGATCCCCAGCACTATCCACAGGGCAGTGCCAAGGTAATTCCCAGGTATATCCCTCTCGCCTCAGGGGCTATACTTAGCCGAATCGCAGCAGGTGAAGTCACATCGCAGAGGGGGAACTCCTAATGTTTGGGGGGGGGGGGGGGGGCAATGTGGCAGGGAAGCCCACTAATTGTACTTAAATTTTGTGAATTGAGATTCCTGACCTTGCTGGGCAAGTTACCTCAGACTAATTCCCGGGATAGCAGGACTGACATACGAAGAAAGACTGGATCGACTAGGCTTGTACTCACTGGAGTTTAGAAGAATGAGAGGGGATCCTCAAGCGCCATAATTGATGCGACCATCAATTCACTCTGAGACACGAGTTGGAGTAAACTGTGGCTTTAATCGGCTGACAACTGAGCCTGCCTGCGACTGCACGATACTGAGGGCGGTCTCGCAGGACCGCAGCACTTATACTCCCTAAAGGGGGCGGAGCCCTGTACATGCTCCTCATCTCCCCCTGTGGGCAGAGCCACACAGTGGCTCACAGATGGGGCCCACAGGGACAACAGTAAGGTACAGTGTGACTTACCAGTTACACATTCACCACAGTAATCTCAGTGCTAACCACTGCTCAGAGTACTTTCTGCTACAGAGGAGAACGAAACAAGGGTGCCCCATGCCCCCTCTATTTTTACTTTAGCGATAGAGTCCTTGGCCATTGCGTTGAGGAGCTCAAATCAATGGAGGGGAACACAGGGTATCATCATCATACACCAACAATTTCCTTCTATATAAATCTAACCTGATACCTACGATTGGAGATTTTATGGGGCTACTAAAAAGGTTCAGAGTCTTTTCAGGCTATTAGTTAAATTTTGGAAAAAGTGAGTGCTTTTCAATTTCAACATTGAGGGAAGGACAGAACATGGGAGAGATGCCGTTTCAGGTAATTAGGGGTACAGGAGGCTCGAGAGTGGGCTCAAATCCGTAAATTAAGGGCAGCACGGTGGCGCAGCGTTAGTGCTGCTGCCTCACGGTGCCGAGGTCCCAGGTTCGATCCCGGCTCTGGGTCACTGTCCGTGTGGAGTTTGCACATTCTCCCCGTGTTTGCATGGGTTTCGCCCCCTCAACCCAAAGATGTGCTGAGTAGGTGGATTGGCCGCGTGAAATTGCCCCTTAATTGGAAAAATGAATTGGGTACGCTAAATTTATAAAAGAAAAAAAAAATCTGTAAATTAAATTTTACGAGCCTAACAGCAAGGGTTAAAGACTTACAAAGGTGGGATAGTCTGCCCCTATCGCTTGCAGGCCGAGTGCAAGCGGTAAAAATGCAAGTTCTACCAGGGTTTTTGTTTTTATTTCAGTGTCTCCTGGTCTTTTTATCTAAAGCATTTTTTGTGGGTGGGGAACAATTGATCTCTTCATTTCTATGGGCTGGGAAGGTCCCCAGTATTCGTAAACCATTGCTTCAGAGGGGGTAACAATTGTGCGACCTCGCCGTGTTGAAAACTATTACTGGGTGGTGAACACCGAGAAGGTTCGGTGTTGGAGTAGGGAACTGGATAGAGGAAAGGGTTGGGGCTCTGGGCACCGGCTACAGCACCACTCCCGCTGGCGCCGTGGAAATACCCAGAGTCCGGTTGTGGTTTCAACATTGAAGGTTTCCACATATGGAAGCAGTTTCGCAAACATTTTAAGTTAGGGGCAAGATCGAAACTGATGCCAGTCTGAGAAAACCATCTGTTTAAACCAGCAAAAATAGACGCTCGGTTCCAAGTCTGGAGGAATAGGGTGTGATCACGTTGAAAGACTTTTACTGGAATGTCGTTTTGCAATATTTGAAGAATTATCAGAGAAATACGAGCTCCCAAGGAAGAAGGGCTTTAGATATACACAGATACGGGCTTTCGTAAAGAAGACCTTTCTTATGTTCCCATTGTTACCCCCTTCTTTGCTGGAGGAGGTGTTGATGGTGCTGGAGATAGAAAAGGGAGATACCATGACTATTTGTGGGGAAATTATGGAAGCAAGATCAGAATCCCTGGATAGGGTGAAGGCCAAATGGGAGGAGGAATTGGGAAGACGTTGAAGGAAGGTCTGTGGTGCGAAATCTTACGGAGGAATTGTGAAATGTTATTAGTTAAATAGGTATAATTTAAATTATGTTAAAAAAAATTGAAAAAGCTCATTAAAAATATTTGTAAATGGCAAGAATAGAATCAGTAACAACAGTTATTGTGTCGGTGAGCTTCACAATCTGAAATGTTGAATCTGGAAGGCTGTTAAGTGCATATCTAAAAGATGTATGCTGCTCTTCAAGGTTCCATTCATTGGAACAGTTTGGAGACAGAGAACAGAGAGGTCACAGTGATATTAGGGAAAAGAATTAAAATAGTAAAGCTCAAAAAGTGCTTGAAAAATGAACAGAAGTGGTCCACAAAGCAATCACTCAGTTTGCCCTGTACAGAAATGGCTGCAATATCAGCAGAATGCACAGCGTATTAAACTGAAAGGAGGACAGGTAAACTGGAATCACCTGGAATGAGCATCTGGAACCTTGGACAGTGGGAAAAGAGGAGGCAAAAGTCCAGGTGTTGTGGATTGCCTTCATTACCACTCCCTTTTGCCTTGCACTATTATCCATTTGCCATTTAATTTCTCCTGCCTCCCATCCTCTGTAAGACCTTTCCTTTTGTTCTTTCCTCCTCTCCTGCCTTTCCCTGCCTCTGTGCTCTTAAATCCATTACACCGCTCACTTTTTCCAGTTCTGATGAAAGATCATCGATCTGAAAGGTTGACGATGTTTCTCTCCCTCCACAGATTCTGTCAAACTTACTAAGTATTTCAAGTATTTTCTGGTCTTATTCCAGATTTTTAGCATCTGTTGCATTCTGCTTTTGTGTGTTTCGAGTAGTGGAGGGAAGAGCTGTACAGTTGGTATAAAGTTGCCGCAACACCCATGTGGCTTCTGGGATCACTGGATAATGATCTAGAACCCTGGTTAATTTTCCTCTGCTTGGTCCTGGCTCTTAATACCATAGAATAGAATCATAGAATTCTTACTGTGCAGAAGGAGGCCATTTGGCCCATCGAGCCGACACCAACCCTCTGAAAGAGAACTTTGCCGAACTCCACCTCCCCGCCCTATCCCAATAAACCCTTAACCTAACCTACACATCTCTATATACTAAGGGGCAACTTAATATGGCCAAATCAAATTATTCTGCGCATCTCTGAACTTCTGATTAATTGTGGTGATTAATTAATTGTGGCGACCCTACCATCACTTGAGCTAAGAATTAGCTCACTCTGCCGATTGAATTTCAGAGGGATAGGGTCTGTATGGCTGAGCTAGTCACCTGATCAAATTTCTGAGCGATAACTCCAAGAAGTTAATGTTTAATGAAAATTGCCTTTTCTTGATTGGGCATGTTTTATTCAGGCATTTTCTCATTTTACCTTGCATGTAAACAGGAAGAACCAGTGGTCATAAGTAATTGTTGAATCAATTGCAACATTTATTGTAAAGTAGGCATTTATTTTTTTTAAATAACTTAAAGTGAACCCCCGGATTCAGGGGCTATTTAGTATGGCCAATCCACCTACCCTGCACATCTTTGGGTGGTGGGGTTGAGACCCACACAGACACGTGGAGAATGCGAAAAGTAGGCTAATCCTGAGTAAATTTTCATTAAAAATCCTCTCACTTCCATCTACTTGAAGGCCTATCCCCCTGGATATAAACAAACGTTTTTTATTACATTCACTATAACATTTTGTCCAGATCTTTTATTCATCCTGAAAACTCCCCTTTGTCTCAAGTAAAGATTAAACATTCATCTCTGGTTCCAGCATTAAAAGGTTGAATTCATCATTGCATTCTACATCAGAGGTTAGCAAATTAATAAAAGGTACGGACAAGCTTATTGAACTTGTTTTTGCCAACTTAGAGCAGTAACACCATCCTAGTTTGATAACTATTGCACATGAGTCATTTTCTCAGCTTTAACACTGCTGCCTGTAGCAACAGTCAAATAATTGAACTGCATCCAAAAAGAACTCTCGAATGCTGGATGCTACCATCTGTGTATTCCCTTGAAGATTGTCATGCTCCTACAATTATATCCCTTACCCTCTTCCTCTCCCCCGAGAGATGCATTGTGAAACATACAGCCACCTACTGCAAAATGTTTCCAAATAGATTCAAGCTGGAAAACATTAATTGTTCAGACCAAATGTAGAGTGGGAGTGGGAGTGGGGGGGGTGGGGGGAGTGAAATAGCAAAAAGAAAAAACTGTACATTTCCAAACTGGAATAAATTAGGCCAAATGAACTTGTGCACTTATTAATTCTATGGTCTATCAGTAGGTGAACCAAATAAAATAGTTGCTGAGATAAAACTCAAAATCAAATATTTTATTTCACAATTGGTGACATCTAATGGATTTTGCAACATTTCTGACACCTTGCTGAAAGTCACCTGTTCCTAAAAGACTCCAGTCTGCCTCATCACACGCTCTGCACAGTTAAAAGAGGCATCAAAGGCTTTACAGCACATTTGGTCAAAGATGCTCATTTGCAACCAATACAAGCTAATAGATTGTCTATTACTTATAGTTGAGGAAACAACATTGAAACTTGTTCATAAACAACTCAACTTCCAAACATCTCAGATATCAGGTTGGACTCTCCGGTCGACGACATCGCATTCAGCGAACCGGCCAGAGGATCAAAGTTTCCAAACCGAATCGGAGGCAGTGCTGCTTTTGCGATGCCCCGGCCCAGTCCAAAGCGGCGCACTCGGAGAGCCACGCCATGTATCGACAGCCTCAGGACATTGCACGAGGCCGCCCCCGATGCTCCGCCCCCGACCGGCCGAATTCCCGAAGGCATGGGTCTCTCCCGTCGGGAACTCGACGTGATGGCTGCTGACGCAGTCCAGCGCCACCACAGTTGGGGAAGAGCCGATCCGCGGACATTTGGGACATTATTCGGGGCTGGGGACACTGTGGGGGGGGGTTGTCCAGTGCGCGCGTGCCAGCCGAAGGGGGGGGGGGGAGGAAACTATTCCGCGAGCCAGGTCCGTGAGCGGCCTCTGCCATGAAGCGTGCCATGGACCCGGAAATTCTCCGGGGCGTATTGGCAGCTAGAGCTGGGTGCTCAACGCTGCCGACATACTAGCCCCCAAATACATGGGGAAATCGGTGGCCGCTTTGCGCTAGTTTTCCTGGCACCATTCCCACGCTGACGTAGGGGACATAGCCCCTGAATTGGAGAATTAAACCCATCATTTTTTTAAAAAGAATTTGCTTTAAAATGGGATATTTAAAGCAATTCTTTTCCCAAGTATTCTCTGTAGAAAAATGCAAAAGTTCCTAAAATATGCTGCTGTTGTGCGAAAAATGTTACCCTGCTCTCAGCTGTTTCATTGACTTTTAGATGGGTGGCGCAGTGGCACAGTGCTTAACACTGCTGTCTCACGGTGCCAGGGACCCGTGTTCATTTTCGACCTTGGGTGATTGCCACTTTTTGATCGTCAATGCATTACTGACAGCTGGGACGGTGACCTGAATTTCTGTGCTACAAACTCCTTCCACATACCAAGCATTGAGATTGTTATTCCTTCACTCCTGATGTCCTGACCACTGGTAGTTGGGGCATTTCTGTACCTTGAATTTTGTATATATTAAATCACAATCTCCTTCAACCTGGTCATGCATAGCTGCATCATGTATATTGCCAACTTAATCTAGTTAGCTCTTCCCGAAACTTGTTGGAAGTTGATCAAGTCACCTGGACTGGGTCAGCTGTAGAGTTGACCGAAATATTATTTACATATAACACAAAATGAAATCCAGCTGCCTTTGTGGCAGCTGGAAGAACAACAAAAGATCTGGGGGGTGTGATTCTGTCCCCCCCCCCCCCCCCCCCCCCCGCCCCCGCCGGCAGCGGGATTCTCTGACCTGCCATCCAGCCAATGGAGTTTCCCATTGTGGACAGCCCCACACCATCAGGAAATCCCTGGGCATGGCTACACTGCCGGCGCAGCACAGAATCCCGACAGCGGAGAATCCAACCCCTGGCTTTCACTGGTTAAGCTTACAATTAAAAGCTGTGATATGAAAACAAAGGTAGTGATTTATATTTGTATTAGCAAACATTTGAAATAAAGTATAGTTTTAAGGATGTTTAATTTAATGTTGCCGTGCCTGGAATGGTAAAGCCTATAGTTTATTCATGCTGGACAAAGGTGAGAGTTGGTTAAGTTCCAATTGTGTTTCTATTGTGCTTAGAGAAGGCTATGGCATGAAGTATAAATAGGCCAGTAGTGGTATGTGGGCGTTGCTTAGAAATTGGGACCCTGTAGGGCAGCACGATGGCGCAGTGGTTAGCACTCTGCCTCACGGCGCCAAGGTCCCAGCTCGGGGTCACTGCCCGTGTGGAGTTTTGCCCCCACAACCCCAAGATGTGCAGGGTAGGTGGACTGGCCACGCTAAATTGCCCCTTAATTGGAAAAAATTAATTGGGTACACAATTTTTAAAAAAGAAATTGGGACCCTGTAAGGTAAAGAAGCCGTCAAGTTGGAGTTTAGTTAATTTGATTGCAGTTGGAGGTAGGATCTTGGGGAGTGAACATCTATCAACTCTGCCAGACGAAATACTGGGCAAGATGGGAGCTGCAACGTGACAGGCATCCTCATTTATAAGTTACAGTCCAGCCAACCAGGCAATTGGGTCAGAAAGATTGTTTAATATGACTGGAGTTAAGTGAACAGAGACCAAGATATTGTTCAGAAGAATTCAAGGAAGAGTAAACTGAATTAAAGAAACAATTATAGTGAGCAGATTTGAAGTTGGACAACAACCTTCAAAGGTAAAACAAACATCTGGTGCCATTTTAATACAGCCTGGGAATCGAGAGTTGAAGCTATTGTGAGCAGATTGCAAAAACAGTCAAGACAAAGAAATCCTAAAGGGATTGGTGTGAAATCCTGGACTGGATTCGCTGTTAAAGATGGAGCAGCAGCCTTGTTTAAAACTGTCAATTTGGAACACCTGGTCTGGATTTCAAAATGCAAACCGTTAAAAGGAAGGCATAATTGAGGGAAGATTTTAAAACGTGTTTTGGGAGTGGAGTTTGGAAACTCTCATGTGATCATCGTTTGGGAGGATTCTGAGAAGAAATCCACAGACACTAACTTGGGTTCAGAGTAGAGTGCGTGTATTGGGCGACAGTCATCTTGCGTTCATAAAAGGGGCTATTTGTTAATGAGACTATTGTAGATTAAGATGCACTTTGTAATCAGTGTTAATCATAAAACCTGAGTGTATTTATTAAGACAAGCGAGGAGTAAAGGAAGAGAATTGTATCAGAATTCAATTTTTTAATGTATAATAAATGTTTTTTTTCTTGCTGTTAAAACTAATTAGCGGTCTTGTGGCTCTGTTCTTAATAATAATCTTTATTAGAATCACAAGTAGGCTTACATTAACACTGCAATGAAGCTACTGTGAAAATTCCCTAGTTGGCACATCCAAGTGCCTGTTCGGGTAAACTGAGGGAGAATTCAGAATGTCCAAATTTCCTAACAGCGGTATTCTCCGCTCCCGATAAAAATCGGGATGGCCGTCGTGAAATCAGCTGAGGTTCATGACGGCCTCGGGGCCCGCTCCCCGCACCTAATTCACCCCCACCTGGGGGGCTAGGAGCAGCCCGCGACCTCGTCGCGCCAGAAATGACACGCAAAACGGCGCATTTGTGAGGAGAGACGGCCACCGCGCATGCGCGGTTCGCGCCATCTGTGCGATGAAGTCATCCGCGCATGCGCGGGTTGGAACCGTCAACCCGCGCATGCGCGGATGACTTCATCGCGCAGATGGCGCGAACCGTGCATGCGCGGTGGCCGTCTGTCTCCTCAGCCGCCCGGCAAGACATGGCGGCTTGATCTTGCCGGGCAGAGGAGGGGAAAGAATGCGTCCGTTTTGTCCCCTCCCGAGCACAGTCGTGGTGCTCCCGTGCCAATCGGGCCCCTAGATGCCCCAAACGGGCATCTGGCGCCCGTTTCACGAATGCAGTGACCAGGTGTGGTTGCTGTCGTGATGAAACAGGCGTGAAGGGCTGGCCGTTCCGAGTGGCGATTTTTCTGAGACGGGGGAGTGGGGGGGGGGGAGAATCGCTGGGGGCGCCAGGGGGGCATAAAAAATGTCGGGAGGCCCTCCTACGATTCTCCCACGCCACGTAAGGAGCGGAGAATTTCGCCCCACATCTTTCGGGACTTGTGGGAGGAAACCAGAGCATCCGGAGGAAACCCACGCAGGCACGGAGCGTACGTGCAGACTCCACACAGACAGTGACCGAAGCCGGGAATCGAAACTGGGATCCTGGCCTTGTGAAGCGACAGTGCTAACCACTGTGCCGCCACTTCCATGTTTTATGAAAAATGTAAACGTTAATGAGCACGATTTAGCCACTACATTGCACCCTGCAGATCTGGGCACGCCAGTTAAATGGGGGAAAGGCCAAAATTGAGATTTGCAGTGGGTGCAATTCAGTTTGCTATCAAACCAACCCGCTTCCAATGGCAAGGTCTGGATCACGGCCAAATATGGCGAGCATATCATTAACCCTCAACTACATTAATTTCCATCTCAATAGAGATATTGAAGTTGAATACAATGGCCGTCTGGGAATTAACTGGTTCCCCAGTGAGAATTCACGCGGGCATCGCCTACTACTCCTTTTTAAAAAGTGAAGCTGGTGAAATGGCTGCTGAGGGGAAGTGAGCAGGTGAGTAGCCATTTCCATTTTCTTGCATGCAGCTCAAGGGCACTGGAGCTACTGCCCCAGTGCTCGGAGGGAGGTGGGAGACCCTTCAGGATTTGGGCTTATTCAGGGGGCTGAAGCGTTCCTGGTCGGGGAATGAGGGGCTTTTCTGTGTGGGGCCTTCAAGCCATCTTTAAATATTGTGGATACCCATAACAGAGGCAACCACAGCTGTTGCCTGTCTGTCCTACCAAAGATTTCCAGGACAAAGGCTTGTTCTTGGTTTTACGCTGAAGGCCACTTCACTCCCTTTAAGAACATAAGAACATAAGAACATAAGAACTAGGAGCAGGAGTAGGCCATCTGGCCCCTCGAGCCTGCTCCGCCATTCAATGAGATCATGGCTGATCTTTTGTGGACTCAGCTCCACTTTCCGGCCCGAACACCATAACCCTTAATCCCTTTATTCTTCAAAAAACTATCTATCTTTACCTTAAAAACATGTAATGAAGGAGCCTCAACTGCTTCACTGGGCAAGGAATTCCATAGATTCACAACCCTTTGGGTGAAGAAGTTCCTCCTAAACTCAGTTCTAAATCTACTTCCCCTTATTTTGAGGCTATGCCCCCTAGTTCTGCTGTCACCCGCCAGTGGAAACAACCTGCCCGCATCTATCCTATCTATTCCCTTCATAATTTTAAATGTTTCTATAATATCCCCCCTCATCCTTCTAAATTCCAACGAGTACAGTCCCAGTCTACTCAACCTCTCCTCATAATCCAACCCCTTCAGCTCTGGGATTAACCTAGTGAATCTCCTCTGCACACCCTCCAGCGCCAGTACATCCTTTCTCAGGTAAGGAGACCAAAACTGAACACAATACTCCAGGTGTGGCCGCACTAACACCTTATACAATTGCAACATAACCTCCCTAGTCTTAAACTCCATCCCTCTAGCAATGAAGGACAAAATTCCATTTGCCTTCTTAATCACCTGTTGCACTTGTAAACCAACCTTCTGTGACTCATGCACTAGCACACCCAAGTCTCTCTGAACAGCGGCATGCTTTAATATTTTATCGTTTAAATAATAATCCCGTTTGCTGTTATTCCTACCAAAATGGATAACCTCACATTTGTCAACATTGTATTCCATCTGCCAGACCCGAGCCCATTCACTTAACCTATCCAAATCCCTCTGCAGACTTCCAGTATCCTCTGCACTTTTCGCTTTACCACTCATCTTAGTGTCATCTGCAAACTTGGACACATTGCCCTTGGTCCCCAACTCCAAATCATCAATGTAAATTGTGAACAATTGTGGGCCCAACACGGATCCCTGAGGGACACCACTAGCTACTGATTGCCAACCAGAGAAACACCCATTTATCCCAACTCTTTGCTTTCTATTAATTAACCAATCCTCTATCCATGCTACTACTTTACCCTTAATGCCATGCATCTTTATCTTATGCAGCAACCTTTTGTGTGGCACCTTGTCAAAGGCTTTCTGGAAATCCAGATATACCACATCCATCGGCTCCCCGTTATCTACTGCACTGGTAATGTCCTCAAAAAATTCCACTAAATTAGTTAGGCACGACCTGCCTTTTACGAACCCATGCTGCGTCTGCCCAATGGGACAATTTCTATCCAGATGCCTCGCAATTTCTTCCTTGATGATAGATTCCAGTATCTTCCCTATTACCAAAGTTAAACTCACTGGCCTATAATTTCCTGCTTTCTGCCTACCTCCTTTTTTAAACAGTGGCGTCACGTTTGCTAATTTCCAATCCACCGGGACCACCCCAGAGTCTAGTGAATTTCGGTAAATTATCACTAGTGCATCTGCAATTTCCCTAGCCATCTCTTTTAGCACTCTGGGATGCATTCCATCAGGGCCAGGAGACTTGTCTACCTTTAGCCCCATTAGCTTGCCCATCACTCCCTCCTTAGTGATAACAATCGTCTCAAGGTCCTCACCTGTCATAGCCTCATTTCTATCAGTCACTGGCATGTTATTTGTGTCTTCCACTGTGAAGACCGACCCAAAAAACCTGTTCAGTTCCTCAGCCATTTCCTCATTTCCCATTATTAAAACTCCCTTCTCATCCTCTAAAGGACCAATATTTACCTTAGCCACTCTTTTTTGTCTTATATATTTGTAAAAACTTTTACTGTCTGTTTTATATTCTGAGCAAGTTTACTCTCATACTCTATCTTACTCTTCTTTATAGCTTTTTAGTAGCTTTCTGTTGCCCCCTAAAGATTTCCCAGTCCTCTAATCTCCCAGCAATCTTTGCCACTTTATATGCTTTTTCCTTCAATTTGATACTCTCCCTTATTTCCTTAGATATCCACGGTCGATTTTCCCTCTTTCTTCCGTCCTTCCTTTTTGTTGGTATAAACTTTTGCTGAGCACTGTGAAAAATCGCTTGGAAGGTTCTCCACTGTTCCTCAACTGTTCCACCATAAAGTCTTAGCTCCCAGTCTACCTTAGCTAGTTCTTCTCTCATCCCCTTGTAATCTCCTTTGTTTAAACACAAAACACTAGTATTTGATTTTACTTTCTCACCCTCCATCTGTATTTTAAATTCCACCATATTGTGATTGCTCCTTCCGAGAGGATCCCTAACTATGAGATCATGAATCAATCCTGTCTCATTACACAGGACAAGATCTAGGACCGCTTGTTCCCTCGTAGGTTCCATTACATACTGTTCTAGGAAACTATCGCGGATACATTCTATAAACTCCTCCTCACGGTTGCCTTGACCGACCTGGTTAAACCAATCGACATGTAGATTAAAATCCCCCATGATAACTGCTGTACCATTTCTACATGCATCAGTTATTTCTTTGTTTATTGCCTGCCCCACCATCTCGTTACTATTTGGTGGCCGATAGACTACTCCTATCAGTGACTTTTTCGCCTTACTATTCCTGATTTCCACCCAAATGGATTCAACCTTATCCTCCATAGCACCGATGTCATCCCTTACTATTGCCCGGATGTCATCCTTAAATAACAGAGCAACACCACCTCCCTTACCATCCACTCTGTCCTTCCGAATAGTTTGATACCCTCGGATATTTAACTCCCAGTCGTGACCATCCTTTAACCATGTTTCAGTAATGGCCACTAAATCATAGTCCTTCACGATGATTTGTGCCACCAACTCATTTACTTTATTCCGAATACTACGAGCATTCAGGTAAAGTACACTTATGTTGGTTTTTTTACCTCTGTTTTGAATCTTAACATCTCCAGTTTTATTCCTTTTGTTATTACTGGGCCTATTCACTGTGCTCCCCTCAGTCACTGTACCTTGTACTGTCGCCCTTATGGATTTCTGACTATGTCTTCTCTGCCTTGCACTTTTCCCCTTACTTCCTTTTGTTTCTGTCCCTGTTTTACTACCTTCCAACTTCCAGCATTGGTTCCCATCCCCCTGCCACATTAGTTTAAAACCCTCCCCAACAGCTCTAGAAAACACCCCCCCTAGGACATCGGTTCCAGTCCTGCCCAAGTGCAGACCGTCCGGTTTGTACTGGTCCCACCTCCCCCAGAAGCGGTCCCAATGCCCCAGGAATTTGAATCCCTCCCTCTTGCACCATCTCTCGAGCCACGCATTCATCCTATCTATCCTGACATTCCTACTCTGACTAGCTCATGGCACTGGTAGCAATCCTGAGATTATTACCTTTGAGGTCCTACTTTTTAGTTTAACTCCTAACTCCCTGAATTCCGCTTGTAGGACCTCATCCCGTTTTTACCTATATCGTTGGTGCCTATGTGCACCACGACAGCTGGCTGTTCACCCTCCCCCCCTAGAATGTCCTGCAGCCGCTCCGAGACATCCTTGACCCTTGCACCAGGGAGGCAACATACCATCCTGGAGTCTCGATTGCGTCCACAGAACCGCCTGTCTATTCCCCTTACGATCGAGTCCCCTATCACTATAGCCCTGCCATTTTTCTTCCTGCCCTGCTGTGCAGCAGAGCCAGCCACGGTGCCATGAACCTGGCTGCTGCTGCCTTCCCCTGGTGAGCCATCTCCCTCAACAGTATCCAAAGCGGTATATCTGTTTTGCAGGGAGATGACCGCAGGGGACACCTGCACTGCCTTCCTACTCTTGCTCTTTCTTTTGGTCACCCATTTTCTATCTCCCTCAGTAACCTTCACCTGCGGTGTGACCAACTCGCTAAACGTGCTATCCACGACCTCCTCAGCATCGCGGATGCTCCAAAGTGAGTCCATCCGCAGCTCCAGAGCCGTCAAGCGGTCTAACAAGAGCTGCAACTGAACACACTTCTTGCACGTGGCACTGGTAGCAATCCTGAGATTATTACCTTTGAGGTCCTACTCTTTGACTGTGAGCAGCCTCTAGCTTCACATTTGAAGCCTATTGCTGGTGAGGAATTTGCCTTGTGAGTTGTGACAGCACTTCACAGTTCTCAGGTAGCTTTTCATGGATATATGTCCATGTCTCAGAGGATGATTTTTGCATTGCATTTCAATCAAACTCTGTAGCCCAAACATTTGCCGGGGGACATGTAGAAGCGTCAGCAACAAAAGAGGCAGCAGCCAATAGTCAAATACTCAAGAGCTGGGCTTCAGCACTGGGGATATCCTCGCAACCAAAGAGTAAGTGTGTGATCTGGGGAGAGCATGGTCTCCTTAATGTTCTCAGCAGAGGTCTGGGGTCTCAGATTTCCTGCTGTGGACGGGGGTAAGTGTGTAGAGTGAGGTTTTCCAGCACAACTGGCTCGCTGGGTGGCCCTCTGAGAGTATGCGGGACACGTAAGAGTGAGGGAGGCTTGGGAAATTGGAGGGTCACAGGGTGGGAGCCCCAACTGATTATTGGTTTCTCTCCTTCTCCAATTCTTTACAGATATAACAATATGGCTGGTCCTGTCAATCCCACGGTGCTGGTAGCAGCAGAGGCAGGCAAACGCCGGAGAGGGGGGCCGGGCGTACACCCTGAAGACCCGGTCACCCATCAGGCCAAGGAGGAACCCGGAGGGGGGACGCCAGTGATGGTCAAGTCGTGATTGGTCTTTTTAGGAGATGGCAGACAGCAAGTGCCACAGGAGACTCCATCTCAACAAAGAGACAGCTCCCGGTGGCCATGAAGCTGACTGCAGCCCTGTACATCTGTGCAACTGGTTGATCCCAGGGCTCGAGTGGGGACTTGTGCGGCATTCCCCAAGCTGCAGCCCACAAAAGTATCCGTGAAGTCACGAATTCCCTCTATGCCTGGTATCAAACTTCATCAACTTTTGAGCTGGACCAGATCCACCAAGATGCCCGAGCTGCAGGATTCTCTGCCATCGACAGGGTGCCCAAGGCTCAGCAGGTAATTGATGACACGCATGTCACCTTATTCCCTTCATTAATGGAAGGGGTTCCACTCCCGAGTGTTCAACTTGTGTGTGACCACCACTTCCAGATCATGCACATGTGTGCTCACTTCCCAGGGAGTGTGAATGTCAGCTGCATTCTGGGACACTCGGAGATACCCAGCATCTTTGAGGATCACCCGAGAATGAAGGGTTGGTTCTTGAGGGATAACGGGTACCCGCTGAGGTCCTGGCTGCTGATACCAAGGCGAAGGCCAGAGACCAAGGTGGAGACCTGATATAATGAGATCCATGTTGTCACCTGTGCTGTCATTAAGCAGTGCATCGGACTTCAAATGTGGTTCCGATGCCTACCTCACTCCTACCCCAACCCCCCCCCGCAATCCTACCCCACCCCCACTCTTACCCGAAACCCCCCATCCAGACTCCCGCTCCTCCCCCACTCCTACCCCAACACCCTCCCCCCCACTCCTACCCCAAACCCCCGCACTCCCACCCCTCCCCCAATTCCCCCGCACTCCTAATCCAAACCCCCCCCCCGCACCCCCACCCCTCCCCCCACTCCTACCCCATCTCCCCCCCGCACTCCTACCCCAACACCTCCCCCATTCCCCCCACTCCATCCCATTCCCCCCCGCTCTCCCGCCCCAACACCCCTCCCCCCACTCCTACCCTCTGCACTCTCACCCCACACCCCCTCTGCTCTCTCATCCCAAGTCCACCCTGCACCCCATCGCAAACCCCCGACCCCCAGACCACACCTTCCTCCCACCCCCCCCAGCACCCCACCACAAACCGCCCCCCACCCCACTACAAAGACCCCTCCTGCCCCTCACAACAAACCCCCACCTCCTTGGGATCCCACAAATCCCTCCCAGGACTCCACCACAACCCCCGCGCACCCCACCACAACCCCAGCCCCCCACACCCCATGGGACCCCACTACAAACTACCACCACCCCAGACCCCAGCACAAACCCTTCCCCCACACCCCAGGACCCAACGGCAAACCCTCCCCTGCAGCTAACCACAAAGACCCTCCCCGCACCCCACCACCAAAGACCCTCCCCGCACCCCACCATCAAACCCCCCCCGCACCCCACCACCAAATCCCCCCGCACCCCACCACCATAACCCCCCGCACCCCACCACCGCATCCCATCACCAAACCCCCCCCACACCCCACCACCAAACCCCCACCGCACCCCATCACCAAACCCCCCCATACCCCACCACCAAACCCCCCGCAGCCCACCACAACCTCCCCCGCACCCCACCTCAACCACCTCCGCACCCCAACAAACCCTCCTCGCCACCGAAAAACCCCACCCCAAAATGTCCCAACTTTTCCCCACACCCAAACCCTCCCCCTGCACCTTCGCAAACTCGTTACCCCCAAAATCACCTGCACTCTCCCAAACCACTCTCACAACCTGAAGCTCTCCCACCCCCAAATGGCCCAACCTGCACTCCATCCACAACCCACTCCACCCCCAAACCACCTCCCCAAACTACTGCCACCGAAACCATTTTAAAACTAAGCCCAATATTGTATCAAATTAAGATTTACATCTTCTAAATAAGGCAGAGGTCTGAATACACATCCAACTCTATCCAGAACAATGAAGAACAAAGAATGGGATTAAAAACAAATGAGACAAATTAAATGATTCTGGAATGTGTTGTTCCTCCCTGCGTCGTGCTGAGTCACTCCAGCAAATTGCCACTAATCTTCTCAATACCCACAACACACTTGGTAACCATGGAAATGAATTCCTCATTTGAAAGGTGTCCTGCCAGGGGTTTGACTGAATGAACAGCCTGGCAAACACTTTTTTAAAAGCAAGTGTTTGAGTGCTTCATCTATGACTGCAGACAGTGAATCAAGATTCCTTTTATATACACAACTTTTCTTCAACAACTTGATTTGCTGGGGCGTTGTTTGTGATGGACCCAGTCCAGTTTCAGAAAGTTAAGAAGAAACGTTCATTTTACATTAATCTCTCTTCCCGAACATTCCCCGATTTCAGAAAAACAATAATGTGCAAATTTTTACTGTTGGCTGGCAGAGAAAAAATAGAACTTGCAATGATATCGTGCCTTTTACAAGCTCTGGTCTCAAATTGTTTAACAGACAATGAAATACTTTTTGAAGTGTAGGCACTGTTGGATGCAGGTAGAATACATGTATATATCGATGTACATGTGTAGATATGTTTATGGAATGGTGTTGTAGTATTGTCACTGGCCTAGTAATCTCTGGAGACCCCACCAGGGCAAATGGTGAAATTTGAATTCAATAAAAATCTGGAATTAAAAATTGAATGATGACTATTAAACCATTGTCGATCGTCGTAAAAACCCATCTGGTTTACTTATGTCCTTTGGGGAAGGAAATCTGTCGTCCTTGCCTGGTCTTGCCCACATGTGACTTCACACCTACAGCAATGTGGTTGACTCTTAAAATGCCCTTAGGGATGGGCAGGAAATGCTGGCATTGCCTGCAGTGCCCACATCCCAAGAACGAATAAAGAAAAAAAACATGCACATGTATATGTAGATATGTATGTGTATATGTACATGTGGAATAGACTGTGGAATATGCGCACCTCAATATCCCCACAAGTAGCAATGTGGTAATAAGACTTTGACAAAAGAGTCATCCAGACTCGAAACGTTAGCTCCCTTTTCTCTCCACAGATGCTGGTGATTGTCCAGTATTTGTGTTTTTGTTTCAGATTCCAGCATTCATAATTTACTTTTATGATGTCGAGTGAGGAAAATGCTCCCTCTCTGCTTTGAGCTAGCACCCTGCGATTGTTTACCTACACCTAACTGGCAGCAACACTGAGCATTCTCTTTTTAAAAATAAATTTAGAATACCCAATTAATTTTTTCCAATTAATTTTGGCGTGGCCAATCCACCTAACCTGCACATCTTTGGGTTGTGGGGGTGAAACCCACGCAAACACGGGGAGAATGTGCAAACTCCACATGGACAGTGACCCAGAGCCGGAATCAAACCTCGTCGCCGTGAGGCAGCAGTGCCAACCACTGCGCCACCGAGCTGCCCGAACACTGAGCATTCTCTCAGCACTGCATTGGAGTGTCAGCCTAGATTTTAACATGATGAGAAACAGGAGGAGGCGGCCACTCAGCCCTTCGAGCCCACGCTGATCTTCTATCTCAACACCATTTTTCTTCACTATCTCCACATCCCTTGTTTGTTAACCTCAGTCCTGAACTGCTGAGCTTCCACAGCCTCTGGAACAGAGAATTCCAAAGATTCACCACCCCTCGGAGTGAGACAATTCCTCCTCATTTCCGTCCCAATTGACCTGCCCTCATTCTCAGACTGTGGTCCCCTGGTTCTAGACCACCCCACTCCTAGCCAGGGGAAACATCCTTCCTATATCTACCCCGTCGAGCTTTGGAAGAATTGTCTATGCGTGAATGAGATCACCTCTCATTCTTCGAAACTCTAGAGAAGAAAGCCCCAGTCTTTAATCTTTCCTCACAGATAATCTCTCCATGCCAGGAATGAGTTTGGTGAACAATCCCTTTCTGGCAAATATACATTTCCTTAGATAAGGAGGCGAAAACAGCACACAATAATCCAGGTGTGGTCTCACCAAGTCTCTATACAAGAGCAATGAGATATCTTTGAACTCCGAACCTTAAATCCATTCATAATAAAGACCAGCATACTATTTGACCTCTCAATTGCTTGCTGCGCCTGCATGTTAGCTTTCAGTGACTCATGTACAAGGTCACCCAAGTCCGTCTGAAGTTCAATGCTTCCGGACCTCTCACTATGTAAGAAATAATCTGTATTTCCGACCATTGTGGATTAGCTCACATTCCATTCCATCTGTCAGATTTTTGCTCACTCCTTCAGCCTCTCCAAATCTCTTTGAAGTCTCTTTGCGTCCTCCTCACAATTCACACTTGCACCAAGTTTTGTATCATCAGCAAACTTGAAAATATTTGTCCATAACCTCTTGAGCTCAGGACGCTGAAACTGGGGGATACCTCAGAGATGCACTGGGGAAGTCCCCAGGTAAGAACTGCATGGCAATTGACTGAAAAGTTCCAACTTTTGTTGGGTAATTGCTCTGCTCTGGAAGTTGTATTTAAATCACAAACGTCAGATGGTTCTGACTGTCTTACAGTCATGGTTACCCAGAAAAAGTTAAAAGAGTTAAAACCACATGCAACTCCTGGATAACTATAGTACTGACCCCAACACAGCCCTACAGAATTCCCTGAACCGCCACAGAACCCCCACAGAATCCATGACTATCCAACCAAGAACTTATTTTCTCCCCGACTTGGAAGCAACTGGATCTTTGAACCTACCTGTTTTACAGCAGCTGAGTGGTTAAAAAAAAAGATGACATGGCATCCTTACATCCGATTCTATTGTCGCAACACGAGGCCTCAGGAACCTGCTACCCTATACATTTCTCATCTTGTCAGAGGGTTGGGCAAGAAGGGAGCGCTGCATTTCAAGGTAAAAAAAACTAGGAGCTAAGTGACAATCCAACTCTGATTGCCACTCCACAAAGGTTCCGGGCCTTTATTTAATTTCCATATCCAAATTATTGATGTAGATGGTTAACAGCTGGGGCCCAAGCAGTGATCTTTATGGTGTCCTGCCAACCTGAGAATAACTCATTTATTCCTACTCTCTGTTCTCGGTCTCTTAAACAGTTCTCAATCCATGCCAGTATATTCCCCCCAATATGCTCTAATCTTTTTGTTAACCTCTTGCTTGGACCTTATCAAAAGCTTTCTGAAATCTAATAGTATCATATCATCCAGTTCCTGCTTATGCATTATGCTGATTACATCCTCAAAAACTCCCAACAGGTTTGTTAAACATTTCCCTTTCTGAAATACATGTCAGCTCTACCAATCGTACTGTCATTTTCTAAGTGTCCTGCAATCACATACTTTATTACAGTTTCTAACATTTTCCCTACAACTGATGTTAGGCTCATAGGTCTGTCGTTCCTCATTTTCTCTCTCCCTACTTTCTTATACAGTGAAGTTTTTTATTAAATGTCCAATTATGGGGCAATTCACCTATCCTGCACATCTTTTGGGCTGTGTGGGTGAGACCCACACAGACACGGGGAGAATGTGTAAATTCCACACGGACAGTGACCCAGGCCCAGTGTCGTGAGGCAGCAGTGCTAACCACTGTGCCACCTTAAAACAGTGAGGTTTCATTTTGCCACTTTCCAATCTGCTGGAACCATTCTCGAGTCCACAGAATTTTGAACGATGAGCACTAATCCATCCACTGTCTCTACAGCCATCTATTTCAACACTATGGGATATAGAGCAGTTCCAGTAGTTTTATCTACTTTAAGTCCCCTTAGTTTCTCTAATGCTATTTTTCAACTAATATTAATATCGTGCAGTTCCTCATTTACACTAGTCCTTTGATTCTCCATTATTTCTGAGAGGTTTTTGTACTTTTCTCCATGAAGAAAGGCACAAAATTTATGTTTATTTTCTCTGGTGTTTTCTTCTTCATTATAAATTCTCCCATCTCCACTTGTGATGGACTCACATTTGTTCTTGCTAATCTTTTCCATTTTACTTAACTATAAAATCTTTTACAGTCCATTTTTATGTTTCACAGCTAGTTTACTCTCATATTATAGAATTATAGAATTTACAGTGCAGAAGGAGGCCATTTGGCCCATCAAGTCTGCACCGGCTCTTGGAAAGAGCACCCGACCCAAGGTCAACACCTCCACCCTATCCCCATAACCCAGTAACCCCACCCAACACTAAGGGCAATGTATCATGGCCAATCCACCTAACCTGCACATCTTTGGACTGTGGGAGGAAACCGGAGAACCCAGAGGAAACCCACGTACACACGGGGAGGATGTGCAGACTCCGCACAGACAGTGACCCAAGCCGGAATCGAACCTGGGACCCTGGAGCTGCGAAGCATTTATGCTATCCACAATGCTACCGTGCTGCCCTACAATGCTACCGTGTTTCCCTTTCTTAACCTTTTTCTTGATCCTTCGCAACAGAATTCTAAAATGCTCCCAATCCTCAGGCTTGCCATTTATTTTGGTAACTTTATTCGTCCCTTCCTTTAATCTAATACAATACTTGATTTATTTCATTAGCATGGGTCCTTGCTGGGATTTTATGCATTAAAGAGGTATATTTTTGTTATAAACAATGATTTAGATCTTTAAATGTAACCATTGCCTGACTACCATTATACCTTGTAACGTAGTTTCCCAATCCACCACAACCACTTTGCCCCTCATATCTCAATAGTTTACTTTGCTTCACTTTAAGACACAAGTCTCTGAACAATGCCACTTTCAAACTTAATATAAAATTTTATCATATTATGGTCACTCTTTCCTAAAGGCTACTTCACAACAAACTTCTTTCCTAGTCTTATCCATGTCATTGGCACCTGCATGGACCACAACCACTGGACACTGGACCCTGCCTCTCCCACTTCATGTTCCTCTCCAGCCCTGGGCAGATATCCCAAGCCCTCGCACTGGTCAGCAACACAGCTGTTTGGATGGGCTCTTGCTCTCAGCTGCAGAGAATAGTCTTCAACCCTCTGACTACATCATAGAATCTACAGTGCAGAAGAAGGCCATTCAGCCCATCGAGTCTGCACCTGCCCCACTCAAGCTTAAACCCACGACTCCACCCTATCCCTGTAACCTCACCTAACCTTTAGACACCAAGGGGCAATTTAGCATGGCCAATCCACCTAACGTGCACATTTTTAGACTGTGGGAGGAAATTGGAGCACTCGAAGGAAACCCACACAGACACGGGGAGAAAGTGCAAACTGCGCACAGTCACACGAGGCCGAAATTGAATACAGGACCCTAGAACTGTGAGGCAGCAGTGCTAATCCCTGTGCCACGTGCCACCCCATATTGTCCCCTACTAACCACGACATTGCTTTAAACTCCCCATTTGTAGGACTTCCTGAACCTTGGTGCCATGGTTGTGAAGTCCATTAATAGTCTGTGGTGGAGGAATGATACAGAAATGTCTTTTACCTTTAGCAAGTTTATTTTTTCAAGCAGCTCAGTTGCATTACAACCTCCTAAAGACTCCCCACCCCAACTGTTGCAGCTCTCTATTTATACTTTTTTGGAGTAAAACAGATAACCAATTAAACTAGATCAAGTGAACTGAGTGATAAATTAAAGGGCCAGCCCCTTAAAGGGACAGTGTCATAAACAAAAACAAATCACAAATGAATCTCAACACATCAAATAAAAACAGGATTAAAAGGGTCAAGAAAGCACCCTTGTCCACTGGACATGTAAGGCATCGACGGTGCCGATAGACACCTCGTGCGCCTTTTTGAGGAACACCAAGCTGCGAATGTTGCTGCAGTAGAGTGGCAGACAGTTGGGTCAGGCGACCATCTCATTTGCCCGCTGCCTGGACCTGTTGATGACCTGTTGTTTCTATTTATACTCTTGATTCAATGCTCATTAATTGCAAAGGATAGGTAAATTGTCATAACGAGATAATTGTCAAAGGATGACATCAACAATTGGTCAGTCTGCTCATCCACACTACAGCCTCGCTCTTGCCCATACACGCTGCAAGAACTTTGAATGAATTTCAAGGGCTGAGGCTCCTCCACTTCCATCTTCTCAATTACCCTTCCTGCCGGTCTTGCAGTCACACCATCCTGTCCCTGGCCACTGACCAAATTAGACAATGCTAACCTAAGGAATGTGACTGAGTGTCAAGTAACTTTCCCCTCCAGAATGTGGTGCAATGTCTGCAGTTCAGCCTCCAGCTCATTAACTCGGAGCTGAAGCTCCTCAAGCCAAAGACACTTCCTACTGGTGTGGTTGTCAGAGATTGCAGTGGCATGCAGGAGCTCCTACATGATGCTGCCATGACACATCGCCCATCCTGTCGCCTTTATTGGGTTAATTAAGTGTATTTTTCTTGATTAATTTATAGTTTCTCCTCTTCACCGAACTCCCCTCGCTCACCAAATTCCTAGTTTCATTATTATGTGCACTCAGTGCTCAAGTCACTGGAGGAGGTCTTGACCCCACGACACTCTGACTGAGGCGAGACTGATCCAACGGACCTACAGCTGACATGGTCAGGTACAGTCAGGTTAATCAATCAGTCAGTGAACCCAACAAATTCATCATCGAACCACAGAATTATGACAGAAGGGGGTCATTTGGCTCATCGTATTTGCACTAGCTCTCTGAATATCTGAAAAGGATTATGCCAGATATTTGTAAAAAGTTAATTTTTGGGATTTGAGGGGTGCTGGAAGTAGCATTTATTACTATTCTCTTATTCAACTTCAGCATGTGTGGGCCTGGATTCTCATGTAGGCCAAAATTGGGTAACAACAGCAGATTTCCCTCCCTAAAGGACATTAGTGAGCAAGGTGGGTTTGTACAACCCAATGGTAGTTTCATGATCACCATTACTGATGACGGCTTTTTACAATTCTAGATTGATTAATTAACAGAATTTAAATTCCTCAGCTGTCATAGTGAATTCATGTCCCTGAGTCGGAGCCTCTCCATTTACTAGCCCAGAATATAAGCACTATGCTACAATCCCCATGGGGGGTCCTTTAATTTTAAATCTCAAGTTGCACTGGAAACAGCAGCTCGTAAGTTGCACTGGAAACAGCAGCCATGACATTGAACGAAAATTCAGCCCATATATTACTGGCCAGAAACTCTCTTTATTAGTTTAAGAAGTATCTGATAATCACCATGGCAATGTGAAGAATGGAATACAGACAACCAGATGATTCAAGTCAGATGCAAGTAAAAACTGAGCTTAGACTGGAGAAGTCTGTTGTGACCATGTAGATATGAAGTCAGCTGATGAATCTTGTGGCTGAAATATATCCCAGTGGTTATGCTTCCATCCAGAATGAATTTGTACAAAAAACATCAAAGAATTTACTGATTCCTAATCTGGTAAGCATGACTTGAACTAAACCATACATATCAAAAATAGTCAGTCTGTAATTCTCATCCAGTGACATAGTCAGTCCCTGATACAGGGGAGTATGATAGGAAGAACAGGATTAGAATTCAGTGGCAACATTCTCCATTGTACAAACAGCAAATAGATATAATCACCTGGACTCACTTCCTTCCTCAATCCCAAAATGTGGGCGTCACTGGTAAAGTCGACATTTATTATCCATTCCTAATTGCCCTTGAGGGAAGACAGAGGTGAGATATTGTTGCAGTCCCTGCGGTGTAGATACACCCACAGTGCTGTCAGAGAGGGAGTTCCAGGGTTTTGATCCAATAAAGATGAAACAACGGCGATATATTCTAAGGCAGCTAGAATCATAGTCCACATCTTCAGGACACAACAAGCAAGTTGCAAAATTCAGTGCTTCAAAAGATTTGATAAGTTCTATCAGTTATCTGGCCAAAGTACATTATAGATGTAACACGTCCAATAGGTTATGTGAGTTTATCTGATGAACACTTGAGAGGAAGGGAATTGTTTGGGCTTCCCACTCCCAATCACTGCAGAAACCTAGCTGCAAACGAACAAATGTGGCGTCAGCTCAGAGACCCTCCCAATCCAATACGTCTCACATGAATGGTCACTATAGTGAGATAGCGAGGGAGCCCAACAATTATCGAATATTTACCAAACCGTCTGGGAATATCATTCACCGTGAGAATAAAATAATAAAAAATAATAATGTAACATTAACATAATGTAACAATTTAGTGAAAAAATAATAGACCAGGAGCACAGGTAATGTGTCACTGATATAAACCAAACTGATTAAAGAAATCAAAGAGCTAAAGAAACAAATCCAAAGTAAATCTAACTAAACTTGCTTCAATTAACTTTATTCAGCAATGGGATGTCTTTAATCGAAAGCCATAAATTGTACAGGCACATTAACTCAGTACTGTGTTGACTGATATGACACACAGCTGGGATCTGAAAACTGGTTACACTTCAGATGTCACCCTGGCACAAAATTGAAACCAGGTTTATTTTTTTCCGAAGCTTCCTGGTGCAACAGATCAGTGCAGTTAACTCTTTCCTATCCTGAATGCACTTCCAAACTTTGGCACACCCCACAACTTACGACACATGTCTGATGTTGAACTTTTAGAGTTTGAGAAGTAAATGAAAATAAATTCTATTTACAGGCTTACAATTGGTTGTACATTTTTGAAAAGTATTTCTGATTCCCCCCCCCCCCCCCCTCACTTGTGCACAAACAGTACCACCACAGATTGATATGTCATCGTGACGTTATGATATTTCCGGGGTCCACACATCATCTCATTTGGATAAATTTTTTGTTAATCAACTTTCCCAGTTACCCCCTTTAAAAGTGGAAGAACGCTCTTTTAAAAATATACATGATTTGTATTCCGCCATTTCAAGCCTGCCATGATCTATCACTCAGAACGGAATTTTAAAAAAATTTTAGAGTGTCCAATCATTTTTACCAATTAAGGGGCAATTTAGCATGGGCAAGCCACCTACCCTGCACATTTTTGGGTTGTGGGGGCGAAACCCACACAACCACGGGGAGAATGTGCAAAATCCACATGGACAGTGACCCAGAGCCGGGATCGAACCTGGGACCTCGGCGTCGAACCTAGGACCTCGGCGCAGAATGGAATTATAACCCATTTCTGGGTCTGATTAACGCTACTTGGGGTTTATTCTTTATTTCCATACACTGATGCTAATGGAGACTTGATGAGTTTAAATTAATTAAATTCAAAGTGCGATCTTTAATAATTCTTTCTGACCCATTCCAGTTAACATGCTGATTGTAAAAAGAGAAACCGCCTAACACCCGAACCACAATGTTATTGCTCAGCTGTGAAGCATTTTGGGACATCCTACAGGTCAAGAAAGGTGCTACAAAAATGCATTTTTTCTGAAGGGAAGCATTTAGCTCAGGTTCTTAGTGGTATAGTTTTCACTGACAAGCAATTTAGCAACATCTGACAGGTGGCCATGATTCTACATTTCCCATATTTATATTGTCAGGGAGATTCGATGACCAGGGGGGGCCTCTACTCCAGTGTCCTGGTCTCTACACAGTCGTTGAGGCAATCTGCGACTAAACAATATCAACAACACTTTCCTGCAGAGCAGCCCAGAACTGAAGCTGAGAGTAGAATGCTTACAGTGCAGAAGGCAGCCATTCTGCCCATTGAATCTGCACCTACTCTCTGAAAGAGCATCCTACCTACGCCTACTCACCCACCCTATCTCTGTAACTTCGTCTCACCTGAATATCCCTAGATAGTAAAAGGCACAATTTTAGCATGGCCAATCCACCGAGCCTACACATCTTTGGACTGTGGGAGGAAACCGGAGCATCCGGAGGAAACCCACGCAGACACGGGGAGAAAGTGCAAACTCCACGCAGTCACCCAAGGCCAGAATTGAACCAGAGTCCCTGACGTTGTGAGGCAGCAGTGCTAACCACTCTGCCGCCCATAAAATCAACATGGAGAACGTGGGCAGTTTAAGGAGGTAGGAACTTCAATGCCCCCATTGGCACCAGACTGATCTCAGTTGCATTACACAGCACAAGCTTCAGAGATGCTTCTGTAATATAATCATGTCTAATGTATATACAAAGTAGCAATATACTTCATTATCAAATCACTAAAATGTCTTTAGCAGCCTCAATAACAGTGGTATCATTAAGCAGGAGGGGAAAATCCATGTTGATTAAACATCCCATCATCATTATTGCAAACCAGTTCTTAATCTGTTTGACTGAAATATTTACCTTTTCACATCAATACCCTCAGAATGCCAGCGTGTTGGAAAATTAGCTGACTTCCTTTTGAACTAATTTCAATACCACTCATTTCATTGACATTTCACAATTTCAAAGTTGTAAACAAACATTGTCAAACAGATGAACAGAAATTGGTAGTTCAAGCTGGTTAAATCTACTTTTGTAAAGTGCTTCTGAAAGTTAGAGGGCACCTGTACCTGAAACCCACCAACATATATAAAATACCAGCCTGAGCCTGCACGTGTTGTGTAAAATACTACTGACCTCTCATAAGTCAAAGGCAATTTAATCAAGTTACTTTCTTTTAACTATTTGCCCACATGGCCTGAATTTCCCATTTCATTGCCAATGTCCACTTTCCCTAAAATATCACCAGAATTCACTCCAAACACAGTCACTTTAAGTCATGTTCAAAAATTGTGGGTTTTAATCAAAGCTGTCTCACTTACCACGGTCACCATAAAAAAGTGTTTCTCTGGGTGTTATCTGATTCACAGTGTCACAGAGAGGTCAGCTCATACCCAAAGTCAAATCCAATCATTATCAATTTATATTGGTGTACCTGTGTGACTTAAGCCAGGCCCACCTGATAGGTAGGTCTCACATATAATCCAACAGAAACTCTACATTGCCTCAAGGTCGCAATCTCTACCACCCTGAGGCCATTCCTCAGGCCCCTAGATACCCATCACCTCCAATCACTTGCTGCACTCCTCCAATTCTGTCCAGAGACAGCTGGGGCAGCCATGTAAACCCAAATGAATCATCTGTCAAAACATGAAACAGATGTACAGCAGGGATGGGCTCGCCACAAAAAATACTGATCCATTTCCCAAAAAAAAGGCAGGCTTAGGCACCCCATAATGCATTGTGGGCAAGGTCAAATTCTCCAGACCAAAACAACCATTTCTACTGTGCATGTGATCGCCCCGCACACACAAACCAGCAGCCTCCTGTGCAAAGTGGCAAAGAGAAACTCGGGTTGTCACAGGTTGTTACTATTGCCCAGGTTCACTGTTGCTTCACACACACACACAAACAAGGTCATCAAGACCTTGGCCGTTTTAATTGAAAAGAAAATTCTCTTGCATTGGCATTTCTGGCACAGGTTAGACAGTCAAGATGTGGCATTTCGAGCATGGAGCTCTGCTCCAGAGTAGAGCAAATCAACTCACCTGAACTTTGTGAATCTTTTCTCTGCTTAGATGTCGGTTTGTCTCCTTCACTCTTGGATTTCTTTTTCTTGCGTCCTGACAATCTCAGCCAGCTCAGTGCCCTCCGCAAAGAGCCCGATTTTGACTTTTTCTTACTCTGCAAAGTTGCCTCCAAACCTGACAGGTCTTCCATCACGTTATCGACGGACAGCTTTTACCTGCTCCCAAGCTTATCGACTTTTAAAACAAAAGAGAGAGAAAAAAAACCCTCCTTGTTGCGCTGGGCCACAACAGATCGAGCAACAAACACAAAACTAAAACCCAACCGGAGCTTCAAATAGTTTCCACATCGGAAGGTTTTCTGGAAGCATTAACTTCAGTCCCGGAAAGCAGCGAAACCACTGAGCATTTTTCGAACCCAAAGCCGATTTTAACAGTCACTGAACAATTTCTGGCTTGCTTGACAGCACATGGTGCTCTCTTAATAAAGACACATTGAGCGTGGCCCAAGATTCAATATCATTCAGCTTCCTGGATCCCGTGCCCAACCTGGTCACCGACAAACTCCAGTTGTCGCTGAACAGGAAAATGTCAAAATACCTGGAAACGCAGCTCCAAACTGGCTTTACTTTGCTCTTCTCCAGATGCAACTAAACCAGGGAATGTCAATGCAGTTTGCTGACTCACATTAATCCCACATCATCCTGTGAATGGAATGGTGGTTTGAACTCCACCCTGCAGCCAGCAACCACGTCTGCTTTACTTTACAAGACTTGCAGAATCCTCCATATCATTGGTTCTTGCCCCTCCCTGATCTGCTGGCGGGGTCGTGGCACAGGAGGCGAACGAGAGGTCCAGCAAGTCTCTCTGTTCTCCAGCTAACCTTTTCCCAGGCACTAAACGATCCTGGACTGTCGGCCACTCCTCGACTGGGAAGTACTGAGAAACACTGCCATGAAATCTGACACTCCTCCACTGCATATATAGATTTCTACCCACCCTTTTTCTTTGAACAGAAAGGACAATAAAAGGCAGGAGTTGCTAAACCACACAACACTTTAGCAGTCGAATATTGTAACATTCAGTCCTGAAGATAAGTGCTATATCTAGATAATTATGTGTACAAGGTTGCTGCTACATACCTACATAGTTTCTTCGTGGCAGCACAGTTAACCTTTGCCCTGTTGAACAGCTCTGCTGTTGTCACATTAACACAGAATGAATTATTAGCAGAAACAGCTCTTAATTCCTTAACCTTTACAAATCCTTCCTTTGGATTGTTTTTGCTAAACTATCTTGTGTAAAGCGCAGTAAAGTACCATAAGACGCCCATGTCCGGTTCAAGCTATGGATCTCCCAGCTATAAAATGTATTGCAGAACTCCTCAGTATAATCTGTGTATATTGTCAAGTCTTTCAGGTATTTGGAATAATTTTGTTCAGTTCATTTAGCTTCAGTAGTCCATGTATTGTTCAGCATGAGTGAGAACAGTGCCAGGTGTAACATTTCGACTTCCTGTTTCCCCCCCCCCCCCCCACCTTGTCTCATTCCAGCAGGGTGGGCCACACCTGAGTGTTAGTTCTTTTGGCTCTTTGAAATTCTCCCCAGCTAAAATACTTGCCATTGTTGAAACATTTCACTAATGGGTGTAGGGGTTCAGTTATACAGCCAATGTCCAGTCAGTGTTAAGAAGTATGGTGCACATTAATATAAAAATGGAGCGCTAACTGAGGGGGCAGATCTTTGCACAAAGTCCCCTTCAGGGGATAATTCTGAGTTCATACCTGAAATGAAGCAACTCTTTATACGTTCCCCTGCATGAACATTACGGAAGTAATTTTAACCAAACCATCTGGTGTAAACGTCGGAAAAGGAGAAAGCTTTTTAACTCTTTGAGTCTGTTCCACCACCTTTCAATTGTATCAAGGCTGATCTGTAACCTAATTCCTACACCCACGTTTTCCCTATATCTCTTAATAATAACATTTACAGGATTATCATAGAATCGCTACAATGCAGAAAGAGGCCATTCAGCCCATCAAATCTGCACTAATCTTCCGAAAGAGCCCCCTACCTGGGCCCACTCCCCCACCCTATCCCCATAACCACACTGATGTGACTATCAATTCACTCGAGACATGAGAGGAAGTAAACTGTGGCTTTAATGGACTTCCAACTGAGCCTGCCTGCGACCAGAAGAACTGAGGGCAGACTCACAAGGCTGCAGCACTTTATACTTCCGGTAGTGGGAGGGGCCATGGGCGGAGCCACGGGTGGAGCCTTGTACAAGCTCCTCATCTCCCCCTGTGGGCAGAGCCGTGCAATGGCTCACAGACAAAGCCCACAAGGACACAATGCTATACGGTGGGAATTAAGCAATATACATTCTCCACATTCACCCCCTGTAAAAAAATCAAGTCCGGCGGGGGTGACGGGTCTACAGATTGAGCCGGTCCGGTGGGCGAGTCGTCCGTTGGGATCGGCGGAGCACTGGGGTTGCAGCCTCTTCGGATGGCTGGGTGATGACGGGCGGTGTGGGTCTGAGGGTGGACTCCGGGGGTGGTTCGTTCAGAGCTTCGTTCCTGACCGGTGTGACAGGCGAAGGGGGGCGCAGGAAACCTGTAGGTGTGGGGGCACAGGGCGTGGGGGGTCGGGTGGGGTGTAGTGTGAGGGGTACCTCGGCGGTGGTGGTGGTGGTGGATCCTTCAGGCGCCAGGCCCGGGAGGGAAACGGTGTCCTGACGGCCGTCGGTGTGTTCTATAAAGGCGTAGTGTGGGTTTGAGTGTAGCAGTAGTACCCTTTCTACCAGCGGGTCCGTTTTATGTGTCCGGACGTGCTTCCGGAGGGGAACCGGGCCCGGTGTCCTCAACCAAGATGGGAGCGAAGTCCCCGTGGTAGTGCCCCTAGGGAAAACAAATAATCGCTCGTGAGGGGTCTGGTTAGTGGCCATACACAGGAGGGATCTAATAGCATGGAGCGCATCGGGGAGCACCTCCTGCCAGTGGGAGGTTGGGAGATTCCTGGACCGTAGGGTCAGTAGGACAGTCTTCCAGATCGTCGCGTTCTCCCTCTCCACCTGCCCGTTCCCCCTGGGGTTATAGCTGGTAGTCCTGCTCGAGGCGATGCCCTTGTCGAGCAGGTACTGACGCAGCTCGTCACTCATGAATGACGAACCCCTGTCGCTGTGTACGTAGCTGGGGAAGCCGAACAGGATGAAGACACTGTGCAGGGCTCTGATAACTGTATGGGAGGTCATATCGGGGCATGGGATAACAAACGGAAAATAGGAGAATTCGTCTATGACATTGAGGAAGTACACATTTCGATTGGTCGAGGGGAGTGGCCCTTTGAAATCGATGCTCAGGCGTTCAAAGGGCCGGGAAGCCTTTACCAAGTGGGTTTTGTCTGGTCTATAGAAGTGCGGTTTGCACTCCGCGCAGATCGGGCAATCCCTGGTGATGGCTTTTACCTCCTCGGTGGAGAAAGGCAGATTTCGGGCTTTGATGTAGAGGGCGAGCCGGGTGACCCCCAGGTGGAAGAGGTCATTGTGGATAGCCTGTAATCGGTCGTCTTGCGCGCTGGCGCATGTGCCACGGGACAAGACATCTGGGGGCTCGTTGAGCTTCCCCGGTCAATATATGATGTCATAATTATAGGTGGAGAGTTCGATCCTCCACCTCAAGATTTTATCGTTTTTTATCTTGCCCCGTTGCGAGTTGTCGAACATGAAGGCAACCGATCTCTGGTCGGTGATGAGGGTAAATCTCCTACCTGCGAGGTAGTGCCTCCAGTGCCGCACGGCTTCCACAATGGCTTGAGCTTCTTTTTCGACTGAGGAGTGTTGAAGTTCTGAAGCGGAGAGGGTTTGGGAGAAGAAAGCTACTGGTCTCCCTGCCTGGTTCAGAGTGGCGGCGAGAGCGACCTCTGAGGCGTCGCTCTCCACCTGGAAGGGGACGGATTTATCCACCACCCGCATGGCGGCTTTGGCGATGCCCTCCTTGATGCAGTTGAAGGCCTGGCGGGCCTCTGCTGACAGTGGGAAGAGTGTGGTCTTAAATAGTGGGCGGGCTTTGTCCGCATACTGGGGGACCCACTGGGCGTAATAAGAGAAAAATCCAAGGCACCTCTTGAGTGCCCTGGGACAATGAGGGAGATGGAGTTGCATACAGTCCAGGTCAGGCCCCAGGACCCCGTTTTCCACGACGTAGCCGAGGATGGCTAGTCTGGTTGTGCGGAAAACGCATTTCTCCTTATTGTATGTGAGGTTGAGTTTCTGGGCAGTTTGGAGAAATCGGTGGAGGTTGGCATCGTGGTCCTGCTGGTCATGGCCGCAGATGGTGACGTTATCCAGGTACGGAAACATGGCCCGCAGCCCATACTGGTCCACCATTCGGTCCATTGGTCGTTGGACCACCGAAACCCCATTCGTGACGCCAAAGGGAACCCGGAGGAAATGGAAGAGGTGGCCGTCGGCCTCGAACGCCGTGTAGTGGCGGTCCTCTGGGCGGATTGGGAGCTGGTGGTATGCAGACTTCAGATCCACCGTGGAGAAGATGCGGTACTGGGCGATCTGGTTGGCCATGTCTGCAATTCTGGGGAGGGGGTATGCATCGAGGTGCGTGAACCGGTTAATGGTTTGGCTGTAATCAACCACCATCCGGAACTTTTCCCCGGTCTTTTTTTTTTTTTATAAATTTAGCGTACCCAAATAATTTTTCCAATTAAGGGGCAATTTAGTGTGGCCAATCCACCTATCCTGCACATCTTTTGGACTGTGGGGGCGAAACCCACGCAGACACGGGGAGAATGTGCAAACTCCACATGGACAGTGACCCAGGGCCAGGATTCGAACCCGGGTCTTCAGCGCCATAGGCAACAATGCTAACCACTGTGCCACCGTGCTGCCCGCTTTTCCCCGGTCTTGACGACCACCACCTGAGCTCTCCAGGGGCTGTTACTGGCCTCTATGACACCCTCACGTTGGAGCCACTGGACTTCGGCTCTAATGAATACCCTGTCCTGCAAGCTGTACCGCCTGCTGCGAGTGGCTACGGGTTTGCAGTTAACCGTGAGATGAGCAAAGAGTGGAGGGGGGTCGATTTTTAGAGTCGCTAAGCTGCATATTGTGAGGGGGGGCAGGAGTCCGCCAAAGCTGAGTGTGAGGCTTCTAAGATTGCATTGAAAATCGAGCCCGAGTAAGAGTGGGGCGCAGAGGTCTGGGAGTACGTACAGCTGGAAATTAGAGTAGCTGGCACCCTGTATTGTTAGGGTCGCAACGGTGCGCTCTTGTATTTGGACCGAGTGTGAACCCGAGGCGAAGGAGATAGTTTGCCGTGCAGGGAAGATAGGGAGCGAACAGCGTCTTACCAGGTCTGGATGCACGAAGCTCTCGGTGCTCCCGGAGTCGAAGAGGCACGGTGTCTTGTATCCGTTGATCTGAACGAACATCATCGAGCTCCTGAGGTGCTTTGGTCGCGACTGGTCCAAAGTGACTGCGTTGAGTTGCGGGTAGTCGGTGGCTCAATCAGCTGTGCTGGAGTGGCCCCGTGATGACTGTCCGCAGAGGTCGTAGTCGTCGAGGTGAACATCGGGTGATGGCCAAGATGGCGGCCCCCGTTGATCGCACGTGGCGGGCAATGAATAAGATGGCGTCCAAGGTGGCCACCCCCGTGGATCACACGTGGTGGACAGCGAGGAAGATGGCGCCCAAGATGGCGGCCCCCATGACTCACACATGGCCGGCTGCGTGGGAGAGGATTGCCAAGATGGCGGCCCCCATGAGTCGCACATGTCGGGCGGAAGCGGAGTCGGCAGACACGCTGCAACATTATGGGGTCTGCGGGCCTGCAAGTTGGGGGAGCGATTTCTCTGGACAGCGGGAGAGTTAGAGGGTTTCGATTTAAACAGGCTTACCTTAGCATAATGTCCTTTTCGACCGCAGCTGCTGCAGGTCGCATTGCGGGCCGGGCAGTGCTGCCGTGGGTGTTGGGGCTGACTGCAAAAATGGCACACTGGCGCTCCATAGTGGGTTGGTGGCCGCGCGGCGCAGGCCTGGTGCAGTCGCTGGTCGGGGGTCCATGATGGGGTCACGTGGTCTGTGGGGAATGAGTTCAGACTTTGAAACGTGACTTCCATTGAGGTTGCTAGCGCTACCGTGTCCTCCAAGTTCTGGGCCCTTTTTTCGAGGAGGCGCTGGCGCACATAGTTAGACCGGAGCCCTGCAACGTACACATCACGGACAGCGAGTTCCATATGCTGGGAGGCAGTTACAGCCTGAAAGTTACATTCCCGTGCAAGGGCTTTTAGATCACGCAGGTAGTCCTCTAGTGACTCTGCGGGGCGTTGGCGGCGGGTAGCGAAAATATGCCGCGCGTAAACTTCGTTTACAGGCCGCACGTATAGTCGGTCGAGCATAGCGAGGACCTCGGTGTACGATTCGTTACTGTTGAGTTGCATAGAGATGCGATGGCTCACCCGTGCGTGCAGTAGAGTGAATTTCTGCTCTTCAGTAGTAGCGGAGGTAGTCGACGCAGCCAGGTAGGCCTTGAAGCACTGAAGCCAGTGTAGAAAGATTTCCTTCGCTTCTGCAGCCTGTGGGTCGAGTTCTAGTCGATCAGGTTTGAGGGCTGATTCCATAGTCGTTTTCTTAAGTCTATTAATTTGATGTGACCATCAATTCACTCGAGACACGAGAGGAAGTAAACTGTGGCTTTAATAGACTTCCAACTAAGCCTGCCTGCGACCAGAAGACCTGAGGGCAGACTCACAAGGCTGCAGCACTTTATACTTCCGGTAGTGGGAGAGGCCATGGGCGGAGCAAAGGGTGGAGCCCTGTACAAGCTCCTCATCTCTCCCTGTGGGCAGAGCCGCGCAACAGCTCACAGACAGAGCCCACAGGGACACAATGCTTTACAGTGTGAATTAAGCAATATACATTCACCACACTCACCTGACCTTTGAACACAAGGTGCAATTTAGCGTGGCCAATCAGCACCTAACCTGCACATCTTTGAACTCTGTGTGAGGAAACTGGAGCACCCAGAGGAAATGCACAGACATGGGGAGAAAGTCAAACTCCACACAGACTGTTACCCAAGATCAGATACCTTTTTATTATATTCTGCTTAACTTTACCTTCTGTTAAAATAAATTGGCGGTCACTTATCAAGTAGAATCTTCCAATTCAAAAATCTGACTAAAAATATTCTCTCATGGAGATGGTGCCATTTTATTATTTACTTTGGGGATTAAGGGGATACTCTCATCATTCTGGGAAAGCCAGCTATGTTGGAGTAAAATTCTTGGGATCCATTCCCGGTTCCCCACCAACTGCCCTGAACTGGGGCAACATTTTAGGAAATCCCTGGGCAAACATGCGAAAATCCCCACCAGCATTCAATCTTGTAATAAATGCTGAGATCTGAACTAAAAACAGAAAATGCTGGGAAAATTCAGCAGGTCTGGCAGCATCTGTGGAGAGAGAAACAGAGTTCGCGTTTCAAATCCGTATGACACTTCTTCGAATCATAGAATAAACTAGAGATTGGTTACAGGACAGGAGTCCAGCAACCTCTCTGTAGGAGCAATAGCTCTGCATTTTCCTCCTTTTTAGACAATAATTTAGACAATAGTGTAGTCGGCACGATAGCACAGTGGGTAGCACTGTTGGTTCACAGCTCCAGGGTCCCAGGTTTGATTCCCGGCTTGGGTCACTGTCTGTGTGGAGTCTGCACGTTCTCCCTGTGTCTGCCTGGGTTTCCTCCGGGTGTTCCGGTTTCCTCCCACAAGTCCCGAAAGACGTGCTGTTAGGTGAATTCTCACTTAGTGTTCCGGAACAGGCTCCGGAAGGCTTTTCTCAGTAATTTCATTGCAGCGTTAATGGAAGCCTACTTGTGACAATAAAGATTATGAATTAATACAATTGCCTCTTGAAGGCCTTGATTGAACCCCAGTCAGTGCAGTACTCTCAGTCAATGCATTGCAGATCCTAACCAATCGCTCCAGAAATAAGCTTTTCCTCATATCACCTGCGTCTCTTTTGCCAATCACCTTAAATCTGTGTCTTCTGCTTTTCAACCCTTCCTCCAATGGGAACAATTTATCTCTATCTATTCCACCCAGACCCCTCATGACTTTGAACATCTTTGCTTCTTTAAGGAGAACAACCTCAGTTTCTCCAGTCTGTTACATAAAAGTTGTGAATCTTTTCTCCACCCTTTCTAATGCCATCCTTGCTAAAGTGTGGTACCCACAATTGGACATAATATCCCAGCTGAGGCCAAGCCCCAATGATTTATAATGTTCTTCACAACACTCTTACTTTTGTTCTCTCTGTGCTATTGGATTTCCTCCTTTGTTTCTCTATTTGAGAAAGCGATTGTGAGTTGGGAGATTTCCTCATGTTGTGATCCTGCCTCCTGGCTGACAGTGTCTTCCCACTTCCATTGATTGTCAGGGCCACCGCATTCTCAAACAGGCCAAAGATGGAAATATTGATTGATGGATGCCAAGGTGAGCAGCCTGTCTTCATTTGCTGAGTTATATCAATCCAGTTCTATAATAATAATCTTTATTATTGTCACAAGTAAGTTTACATTTACACTGCAATGAAGTTACTGTGAAAATCCTCTAGTCGACACATTCCGGTGCCTGTTCGGGTACACAGAGGGAGAGTTCAGAATGTCCAATTCACCGAACTAGTGCATCTTTTACCGGAGCACCCGGAGGAAACCCACGCAGGCATGAGGAGAATATACAGACTCCACACAGACAGTGACCAGGGCTGGGAATCGAACCCGGGTACCTGGCGCTGTGAAGCAACAGTGCTGACAACTGAGCCCTCATATACAAGTGTCAGGCAGCCTACCCGCACTCCTCGATTAGGTCCAAGATCCTGCATGCCTGTTAACCACATTCGCAACCTAATATGTTATCAGGTAGAAACTGACAATGGGCAAAACCGTATGGCCCAGTCGATCACAGGTGCAAATCCAATAATAGCCGCTAAATCTCACGAGTGACCAAAAACAGGATTTGTGCCAGCAAGATCTCAGTTTGAGATCTTCCCCTCACCCCCACTGGTGACATAAACATGCTGGACGTGAACATAATTTCCATAAATTTTTAACATTACTGGTCTTGACTCCATAGCACACAACGTATTCTGCTCCCCCGGCAATATGGCGTCACACCAGCGAGAATCACTACTGGTTTCAAAAAGGAAAGCAGTCGTGATGACCATACTGGGAGTCCACGGTGCCTGTAGCCCCCTGGGGTTGAGGGACATGCTTTGGAATTGCCCCCTGGCACTGCCAGGGCAGACTACCCTCCTCCATTGGGGTTGTTCCCCTTCTGTGTGTGTGGGGGAATTCCACCTATCCATGGGGTGGGGGCGGGGGCTGGACCACTTCTGCATGTGGGAGTGAGGGGTGTACCCCTTACACGCCGGGAGGGGAGGTGGAGTGGTCCGTTAGGTAAACTTGATGTTGGCATTTTAGGCCCCGCCCCTCCAGCTAGCGGTCAGATCTGCGCCAGCACTCCGAAATCACTCAGAGTGCCCGTTAAATCGGGCAGGAAAAGGCAGCACTGAAACCAGCGAGACTTACACAGCTTTCCTCGTCTGATCCAATTTTGGGTTGATTCCACCCAATGCCTTGCATGTCCATTTCAATGTCCATTTTTAAAGCCAGAAATAAGTGCCACAAAGCCAATTTCATAATATTACACCCCATGCTGGAATGGTGCCAGCGTGCACAGACATCCAATTGGTTGGGATGCTCTTCAGGTATCCTGGTGGCTGCCCCAGGACAAATGCAGGCTTCACATAATATGAACATAAGAACTAGGAGCAGGAGTAGGCCATCTGGCCCCTCGAGCCTGCTCCACCATTTAATGAGATCATGGCTGATCTTTTGTGGACTCAGCTCCACTTTCCCGCCTGAACATAATAACCCTTAATCCCTTTATTCTTCAAAAAAAAATTATCTATCTTACTCTTGAAAACATTTAATGAAGGAGCCTCAACTGCTTCACTGGGCAAGGAGTTCCATAGATGCACAACACTTTGAGCAAAGATGTTCCTCTTAAACTCAGTACTAAATCTACTTCCCCCTATTTTGAGGCTAAGCCCCCTAGTTCTGCTTTCACCCGCCAGTGGAAACAACCTCCCCGCATCTATCCTATCTATTCCCTTCATAATTTTATATGTTTCTGAAGGGAATAATATGGTAATAAGGGTCCTAGCCTGAATCAGGACCTTTTGTGATCTTGTACCTTAGTTTCATCCACTGTGATTGGGCATTAACCCAACATGCGTCCTAAAACCGACTTCTACCCCTAAATGACTCCATGGTATTTCCATATCGTGCTGCAATTCTGTTTAGAGCTGTGTGCGATATTTCAAAGATTCGTGGGGTATGTTGTTGAGAAATTTTTATAAAAACTGCTGAGTCGTGATTTCTCCACTTGAAGAGATTAGGGAAGTAGACAGTAAGACATTAAATTACAAAGCAGGGAGAAGATGGTGGCATAGTGGACTGGACATAGTAGTCACTGGACTACTAATCCAGAGCTGCAGACTAGTGTTTCATGGAACCACGACAGCTGGTGGCATTTAAATTCAATGAATAAATCCGGAATAGGAAACTGATCTCAGTGATGGTGACCATGATAACTCAATTCACTGATGGCCTTTAGCGAAGGAAATCTGCCACCCTGACCCGGCCCGGCCTACATGTGTCTCTGGACACAAAACAATGTAGCTGACCTTTAAATATCTTCTGAAAGGGCTGAGAAAACTACTGAGTTCATGGGAAATTAGGCATGACTGACAAACCTTGGCTTTACCAGTGACACATCCTCTGAAATAATGAAACCGTCCCAAAAATACAACATTAGCATAAGCACTGCTATCGCCTAAAGCTGTTAGGAGTTTATTAGACACGCCTTTAAATATCTGTCAGTCCAACCCTTTAATTATATTTGTGAGCAGAATCTTTCACCTTTGTATGAATATGAAATTTACATTTTATTTACAGCAAAGTCTATCTGGACTACCTTTACTCTGAAAGGTTGGAGTTTTTTATTGACAAATAATGTAAGTACATTTGAAGCTTTCTTTGCACTAAACATGAACATTCAATGATGGGTCGGAAGACAAGTAATCATTGCCAAGCGGATGCTCCAGTTTCTACACATGTTCAGGCAAGCATGAGAGATATCACATCCAGCTGACTTCCCCAGATTCACCAGGAAACCAACTGCTGTATTTTTAGGATTTGGAGGAGTGGGAATAGGCCACTCAGCCCCTCAAGCTTGCTCTGTCATTCAATAAGATAATTGCAGGACTGATTGTAACTTCAACTCCACACTCCTGCCTAACCCCCAATAGCCTTTCACTCTTTTGCTTATCAATGATCTATCTCGCTCTGCCATAAAAATATTCAAAAATTCTGTTTCCATTGCCTTTCGAGGAAGAGAGTTCCAGAGACTCACAATCCTCTGACAGAAAAAAATTATCCTCATTTCCATCTGAAATGGATGACCCCTTTTTTTAAAACAATGACCCCTAGTTCGAGATTCTCCCGCAAGTGGAAACGTATTTTTCACATCCAGCCTGACAATACCCCTCAGGATCTTAATCAAGCCGCCTCTTACTCTTCTAAACTCCAGCAGATACAAGCCTCGTCTGTCTAACCTACCCTCATAAGGTAACCCACCCATTCCAGGTATTGGCCTGGTAAATCTCTGAAATATTTTCAAAGCATTTATATCCTTTGTTTCAAAGGAGACTGATATCATGTACAGTACACCGATGTTGTCTCACCAATATTGTGCAAAACCTCCCTACTTTTGTATTCAATTCCCCTCACAGTAAACAATAACATTCTAATTAACTTTCCTAGTTGTTTGCTATACTGGTATACTAGCCTTTTGTGGTTCATGCATTAAGGCACCCAGATCCCTCTGCACCTCAGAGCTCCACAATCTCTCACCATTTAGATAATATGTTTATTTATTCTTCCTGCCAAAATGGACAATTTCACATTTTCCCACATTATACTCCATTTGCCAGATCTTTGCCCCTCACTTAACCTGTATAAAAGGTTGAGACCCCAGCACTGACCCCTGTATCACACCACTTGTCACATCCTGACAACCAGAAAATAACCCATTTACGCTCTATTCCTTGTTAGTCATCCAATCGTCTATCCAGACCTAGCCAGGCAGGTAGAAATGTGTTCTCAACCTACCAAGGGAAATTCTGAAGGGCAGTTTACAGAGATGTTTAAAGATTTTCCATAGAATCCCTACAGTGCAGAAGGACGCCATGTGATCCATTGAGTCTGCACCAACCCTCACCCTATCTAGGCCCACTCCCCCTCTCTATCTCCATAACCCCACCTAATCTGCACATCCCTGGACATTAAGGGGCAATTTTAACATGGCCAATCCACCCAGCATGCATAGCGTTGGACCGTGGGAGGAAACCAGAGGAAACGCACACAGACTAGGGGAGAATGTCTGTGTGGAGACAGTCACCCAAAGCCAGAATTGAACCCAGGTCCCTGGCACTATGAGGCAGCAGTGCTAACTACTGTGCCAAAAGGAAAGTATGATCCTTGTTGTCAAGAAGTGTTATTGCAGGACAAAGTGTTAAACATGAATGGAATACATGGAGGATTTAGGCCTATCTCTCTATACGAATGTATTTGAAAAGTGATTTGAAAAAGGAGGTAACTGTTGGAGTGGTAGAGGAATTGGCCATTGCAAGAGTTCAATTCATTTTAGGAAGTTCTATGGCTGGATCTGATATATTGACTATCCCCACAATGATAGAAAACCAATTCCAATACAATCAATGGAGGTTATACAAAAAGAGAATCCTGGATTGTTTCCAGACTGTGCATTGATGATGTCACAGGGGCACAAGCTTACACTGGAAGAGGAAGAATCTAAAGGGCAAGGAGAGGATATCAAACCTCAACTGGCTGGATCTATTTTTGAAAAGATTACTCTGGAGGTGAAGTTTGGTGATAATGAGGCTAAGGCGTTTCGTTAAGTTTCAACAGAAGAACCAGATTAAAACAGTTAAATCAGACAATTTGGGCGGAATTCTCCGACGCCCTGTAGGGTCGGGGAATCGCCCGGGGCCGGCGTAAATCCCGCCCCCCCCCCCACTTGGCCGGAATTCTCCGCCACCCGGGAATCGGCAGGGGCGGGGATCGCCCCGCCGGCTGGCATGCCCCCATGCCGATCGGCGGGCCCCCCACGGCGATTCTCCGGCCCGCGATGGGTCGAAGTCCCGCCGCTGTCAGGCCTCTCCCGCCGACGTGGTTTAAACCACCTCTGTGCTGGTGGGATTGGCGGCGCGAGCGGGCTCCCGTGGTCCTGGGGGGGACGCGGGGCGATCGGACCCGGGGGGTGCCCCCACGGTGGCCTGGCCGGCGATCGGGGCCCACTGATCGGCGGGCGGTCCTGTGCCATGGGGGCACTCTTTTTCTTCCGCCGCCGCCACGGCCTCCACCATGGCGGAGGTGGAAGAGACCCCCCCTACCGCGCATGCACCGGTGGTGACATCAGCGGCCGCTGACGCTCTGGCATATGCGCGGACTCACACCGGCCGGCAAAGGCCTTTCGGCCAACGCCGACGCCGGCCGGCGTAGCGCCAAAGGCCATTGGCGCCAGTCGGCGGAGTGGGAGCCACTCCGGCGTGGGCCCAGCCCCCAAAGGTGTGGAGAATTCCGCACCTTTGGGGAGGCCCGACGCCGGAGTGGTTGGCGCCACTCCGCTACACCGGGACCCCCGCCCCGCCGGGTAGGGGAGAATTTTGCCCCTTATTCTGAAACTGTATCGTTTTGACTGAACAGTTTCTGCGGGGTGTTCTGCAAGGCTGTTTTGACAGCATAATTTTGTTTACTTCCTGTTCAAGTATCTTTAAATTTTATAAATTATAAAGGTGTTATTGGAGTTCTATGTTCTATGTTTTTCAGTGGTTCTTCCTCTTCGGTTTCACAATTTTAAAAAACTACGATCAGTGAGACAGATCTCACTCGGTCTGGTTTGCTCAGTAATAACATCTCCTATGGTCGAAACAATGCTAATATGTTTTCCCCTACACCATGAGCTTTTATTATCCACAATAACCAACCCTTTTTGATGTGGCATCTTATCAAATGCCTTCTTGAAAATCCAAGTACAGCACATCCACCAGTTCCCCTTTATTCACTTTGTTAAGAACAGGAGTAGGCCATTTAATAAGATCATGGCTGATCTGAGGCCTAATTCCATATACCAGCCTTTGGCCCATATCCCTTCATGTCTTTGCTTAATAAAATCTATCTCGGATTTAAATTTAACAACTATTCTAACTTCAACTGCTGTTTGTGGGAGAGAGCCCCAAAACTCTACTACCCTTTGAGTGAAGAAGTGGCTTCCAACATCTCTCCTGAACTGCATGGCCCTAATTTTTAGACTATGCCCCCCCCGTTTTAGAATCTCCAACCAGTGGAAATAGTTTATCTTTATCTACCCTGCCAATATCTTAAATAATTTTGATCAGATCACCGCTTAATTTCTAAATTCTAATAAAAATGTGCCTAATTTGTGTAATTTCTACTCGTACCTTAACTCCCAGGTAGTCCAGGTACATTTTAGTAAATCTACGTTGCACTCCCTCCAAGGCCAAAACTCCTTCCAAAGGTGTGGTGCCCAGAACTGCTCACTGTCCTCCAAGTGGGGCCTAACCATAGTCTTGTACAGCTGCAGCATAACTCCCGTGTCTTTATATTCCAGTCCTCTAGATATAAAGGCTAGCATTCCATTAGCATTTTTGATTATTTTCTGTTCTTGCTCATTGCATTTTAAGGACCTATGCACCTGAATCCCCAAGTCTCTTTGGACATTCACTGTACCTCATCTCTTTCCATTTAGGAAGTACTCTGATCTATCTTTTTCTGGTCCAACATGGGCCACTCACAGTTGCTTACATCGAATTCCATCTGCTACAAATTTTCCCATTCACCTAGTCTGTCAATATCTCCTTCCAGTTTTATGCTATCATCCAGGTTGTCTACAATGCCACCTAACTTTGTATCATCAGCAAATTTGGATACATGACTTTCTATGCCCTCATCCAAGTCGTGAATGAATAGTGTGAATAATTGAGGCCCCATCGCAGATCCCTGTGGCACACCACTAGGCAGCTCCTGCCAATTAGAGTATTTACCCATTATTCCCAATCTGGTTGCCTGCCCCTTTTCTGAACCATGTCAATAATTTGCCCTCAACTCTGTGGGCTTCCGCCTTAGTTTGTTTTTATAAATTTAGAATAACCAAGTATTTTTCTTTGCCAATTAAGGGGCAATTTAGCGTGGCCAATCCACCTAAGACGCACATCTTTGGGTTATGGGGTGAAACAAGACCGAGCAGCACTTAAACAACACTTGCTCAGCCACCCCCAGCTAGCTCGCAACAATGGTACCCAGAGGACCGACCCCAAGATTCAGGGATGCAGATATGGCCAGGTTCCTAGATAGTAGAAGCTAGGAGGGATGTCCTGTTCCTCCAAGGGTTCTGGAGGGTCTGCCACAGGGATGAGGTGGCAGCAGCTGTGAGCGCCAGAGGTGTGACCAGGAAGACTGGCTTCCAGCGCCAGAAAAAGGTCAATGACCTACACCAGGCAGCACGAGTGAGTAGACCCCAACACCCCCCCTGCCCAAAAACCTTTCCGCCCCATGCAAGCATCCACCCCCCAACTCTCCATGCGACCCCCGACCCTCCCTCCACCTGCCCTCTCCCTACAACCCCCCACCCCAAGCTTTCCTTCACACTCCCCCCACCATTGTGAACCACATGTGTGACTAATGATGCCCTCTCTGTCTCCCCTCAGGCAAAACTCTCTCATGATCACTCATTGGGAGAGGGCCCAACCTGGGAATCCTCACCACCTTCGATGAGCGGCCCCTGGAGGTGACCGGGGTGGCTGAGGACAGAACGGTCACCCAGGCGGAGGCTGGCAGACACCGCAGAGATGCGGAACCACCGGGCCCCAGCCAAAGGACCTGGCAAACTTGAGTTGTTATTGGCCTACCGACTGACCCATCTCTCCTACTGATCACATGTTCATTCTCTCACAGGTCCTCCAGCTGACAGTGCAGGCCCATCTCAGGTCCCCTCTCCACCTTCCCAGGGGAACACTTTAGAGGAGAGCTCCTAGGAAGACACGATCGAGGTGTCACAGCTGTCATCCTCACCCTCCACCAGCACACATACAAGCACCTTAGGGGGAAATGTTTTGGTGAACACCATACAGCTGTTGATGCACATCAATTGGAGGTACGAACCCCCAGGCGAGACAACAGTCGGAGGTCTGCTGGATCCCAGGGCCCAGCTGGATCCCAGCCTGATGCGGAGCCGGAGGAAGAGGCTTTCCTAGAATTGATGGAGACGTTAGGGTGTGGCCGTGACATTCAGAGGGAGATGTCAGCAGCACTCCAGCAGGTTCATAGCCAATTGGAGAAGTCCCAAATGCTACAGGCGCTAGCAATGCATGGCACCGAGGCCAACACTGCTAGGATGGCGACTGCAGTGGAGAGCCTGGTGCATGACAGCACCGTAGCATAGTGGTTAGCACAATTGCTTCACAGCTCCAGGGTCCCAGGTTCGATTCCCGGCTTGGGTCACTGTCTGTGCGGAGTCTGCACGTTCTCCCCGTGTGTGCGTGGGTTTCCTCCGGGTGCTCCGGTTTCCTCCCACAGTCCAAAGATGTGCAGGTTAGGTGGATTGGCCAGGCTAAATTGCCCTTAGTGTTAGGTGGGGTTACTGGGTTATGGGGATAGGGTGGAGGTGTGGGCTTGGGTAGGGTGCTCTTTCCAAGAGCCGGTGCAGACTCGATGGGCCGAGTGGCCTCCTTCTGCACTGTAAATTCTATGAAATCTACGACATTGGCACCATTAGTGGAGGGGTCCAAGGTGTCACGCAGTCAGTGATGGCCATGGCTGAGGGTCTCGGTAGAATGACCGTCTCGCTGGGGGATGTCACCCAGTACCAGGCTGACATTAATGAGGTTCTGCGGGACATGTCCCGCTCTCAGATGGGAATGGCTGAGGTGCTGCAGAGCACAGCCCAGTCACGGAGGAGCATTGCCGAGGGCATTGACACGATTGTGCAGACCATGGGGAATGCCAGGTCTGGCAGAGCCAGATGATGAAGGGCAGCCGGGGCTCGAACCAGCTGCTCCTCCATCCCAAGGTGAATGCCAGGGCCCTATGGGAACGGACCGGTAGGAGCTGTGCTGGTTGAAACCTGCACCCATCCCATGGAGTGGTGACGCTGGCCACCCGCTCCCCCAAGTTCCACCCCTCTGATAAGGCCGCATCTCAAAGCCAGCACAGGGGACAGGGCGGCACAGTTGTGCAAATGAACTGGTCCTCCAGCCCCAGAGCCCCTAGAGGTCACCCGGCAGGGGCATCGAAGGCCACGGGACATGGTAAGCAGCTGGCTGTCTCCACCCCTGATGTGCATCCTGGGGACATTATGGCACATCCGGGAGGAGGCAAGCTATCTGGACGCTTTGTTTCAAGAGGCAGTCACACCAGGCATCTCAAAGCTGGCCAGTGGTAAGGGACAGCAGATTGTGACTGCAAGTCATGCAGGTAGATGGATCCTGAATTCAGAAACGGAGGAACCTCAGCTCTTGACCTTGTCAAGTATTAGGTACGTGTTCCCTGTGTGGATGAGGAAAAGGACTGTAGGGAGGATAAGTAAACTGACCACTGCACCATGGAACAGGAGGCCATTCAAGCGGAGCAACAAAAAGATAAGTGGTAGTTGTAGTGGATTCCATAATTATGGGGACTGATAGCATCCTTTGTAAGCAGGACCAAACTGCACTGCACTGTAAATTCTATGTCTATGTCTATGTCTGAGAGTCCCACATGGTATGTTGCCTATCCAGTTCCAGGGTGAAAGACATCTCTAACCAGCTTCAAAGGATATTGGAGGGAGAGGGAGCATCCAGTTGTCATGGTCCATGTTGGGACAAACAACATAGTCAAGACTAGGAAAGAGGACCAGTTTGGGCAATAACTGGAACAAAATTAAAGCACAGGTCCTCAAGATTTATAGTATCTGAATTATTGCCCAAGCCATGTGTAAATTGGCATAGGGATGAGAAAACTAGGCACTTCACGGTCAGGTATTCCAGGTGCGGGGATCAGTAGGTTGCTAGGGTCGCCACATCCAAGCACCAGACGGAATATGACGCGGTGCAGTCAGCCCGATGAATGGACATGGGTGCGATCAGGCCGGGGGTGTCCTGCGCTGGTGTTGGGTGGAGTGCGAGGACCCCACCCATCCCATAGTTTGTTGAGTCTTGGGTGGAGGGTGGGGAGAGATCAGGGTTCTCTGAGATCATGATGCCATTTTAAAATGGCGTCGAGATCTCTTGCTACACTGAGGAGTTCTGACGTGCATAACTCCTCAGTGTACAAAACGGGCCGATGTGCAGCCTCAGCCTCGCATTCCCCGTTGAGGACCCTTATCAAACACAAGTCGCGTTTTATAGCTTTGCGTTTCTCAGTGCTACAAGCACCGGGAAACACGCAGCTAAACACGCTCGCTGTGGGTCTTTGTTCCCACATTTACCTTGAATGGTCTCACCACAGTGAAGCTCAGCTGTTGGTAAAAAAAATTAACACTGCAATAAAAGTGAATTCAATGTTGAAACAATAGGTTTCTGTGGCGAGCGAAACTTGCAAAATGGCACAATAAACAAAATTGCATCAGACATTTTTTCACTTTTAATTTAAACAGGAAAAATGTTGGTTAAAGTTCATTAGTGCATCAGGAGAACATTATGAAGTCCACAACAGAATAACCACATCATCTGGGATTTGTAAGATGTGGTCAAAAATAGCTAAAGGAGTAAATACATTTTTTCACATCAATGGGGATTCTCAACAATACAGGAAAACGACTGAAGTTGTCAGAATGGCCATGCTTTTCCAGTCTGTGTTAGGAACCCATCCAGAGAAATTTACAATCGATGGCTGTCTCGGATTAAGAACATCGGAATCGCCACAAGTCACGAGTCAGTATCCAGCTACGGTTAGAAAGTGCATGTTGCCCACGAACAGAGAGGTCGAACCCCAAAGCAGGGAAGACCTCAGCATATTCATGGAGCAGATGGGGGCAGTGGACCCATGGCAGTTCGCCCACTCAGGGGAGACGGAGTTCTCCTTGTCCCAGGTCCATAATGTATATGCCCGGATTGACTTATTTGTAGTGAGGAAATTGGTGCTTCCAGGGATAGTAAGAGCAGAGTACTCCGTAATCTCTGACCACGCTCCACACTACAAGGATGTGAGACGGGGCATACCCAACATTCCCCATGGAGTTTGGACACGACCCTCCTGGCCGACAAGGCTTTCAATGAGAAATTATCACGGGCCATAGACGAGTATGTTACTAGGCCTCACCCTCTATGTTCTGGGAGGTGCTGAAGGTTGTGATCAGGGATGAAATTATTGCCCACAAAGCACAAAAAGACATAAAGGTTGAACCAAATTTATTCTAACACAAAAGCGAAGCCTCACCCATGGTATGGAACACTAGTGTCCCAGCCTGGGATTAACAGGAACTCACAGTCCTGGCCTGGGATGATATTTAAAAGACTCGATAATGAGTCCCAGCTGGATGGGCCTCAGCCCGTTACCATGGGAACCCGTACTCAACAAGCCCCACAGGGAGATCAATGAATGATTCCTCATGATCCTCGTGAGGGTTATCACACTGGACTGTAAATTGTTTAATCTACCCTCCCCCTATTTGTATGTCTATATGACAATTTCAATTGTCAGTGTCATAAAGCATAGAAATAGGCCCTTCGGCCCACCATGTCTATGCTGACCGTCAATACCAATCTATACTAATCCCATTTGCCAGCACTTGGTCCATAGCCTACTATGTCTTGGCGATTTAAGTGCTTATCCAGGTGAGACTTAAATGTAGAGAAAGTACCTGTCTCTCAGGCAGCACGTTTCATATTTCCACCACCCTCTGGGTTTCCTCAGATGTCCTCTAAACCACTTACTCCTCACCTCAAACCTATGCCCTCTGGTCTTAGGCACCCCGACGTAAAAGATTCTTCAATCTACCCTGTCTATGCCTCTCATAATTTTGTATACCTCCATCAGATTCCCCCTCAGCCTCTACTCCAGGGAAAAGAACCTCATCCTCTCCAGTCTCACCTCATAGCTGAAATGTTCCATCCCAGGCAACATCCTGGTGAATCTCCTCTGCGGCCCCTCCACAATTTACCAGATGATAAATATAAGTCTGTAGCCTAAGACTATCCTCCTCACTATCAACAACACCACCAATTTTCATGTTATATTCAAACTTACTAATTATACCTTCTATATTCACACCCAAGTCGTTAATGTATGTAAAACGGCAAGGGTCCCAGCATCATTCCCTGTGCTACACCACTGGCCACAGGCTTTCAAACATAAAAACAACCCTCCTCGATCTCCCTTTGCCTCCTACTAACAAGCCAATCTTGGATCAAATTTACCAACTTGTCTTAGATCCCATGGGATCTAACCTTTTGGATCAGCCTTCCATGTGGGGTCTTGTCAAAAGCCTTATGAAGTCCATATAAACCACATCAATTGCACTACCTTCATCAATATTTAGTTACTGTAGAATCTGCCAAAGTAGCACGGATGGACCATGAAGGTAAAGAACAAAAGTAAGGTTTATTTACGCTATACAAGAATCCTCACTCCCCAAAGGGTCTCCCTCCTCGAACTGCACACAGGTTGGGGTTTTTATACTGTTTAAGGGAAAGCCCCAACCCATTTAGAACAAAGTACAGCATAGGAACCCAAAACATTCTACACTTCAGGGGACTGTGTTCCTCTATTCCCTTGAATTTCATGTATTTGTCAAGACGCCCCTTAAACGTCACTATCATAGATCATAGAATTTACAGTGCAGAAGGAGGCCATTCGGCCCATCGAGTCTGCACCAGCTCTTGGAAAGAGCACCCTACCCAAGGTTAACACCTCCACCCTATCCCCATAATCCAGTAACCCCACCCAACACTAGGGGCAATTTTGGACACTATGGGCAATTTATCATGTCCAATCCACCTAACTTGCACATCTTTGGACTGTGGGAGGAAACCGGAGCACCCGGAGGAAACCCACGCACACACGGGGAGGATGTGCAGACTCCGTACAGACAGTGACCCAAGCCGGAATCGAACCTGGGACCCTGGAGCTGTGAAGCGATTGTGCTATCCACAATGCTACCGTGCTGCCTGTTACTGCTTCCACCACTTCCTCCAGTAGTGAGTTCCAGGCACCCACTACCCTCAGGGTAAAAAAGCTTCCCTTGCACATCTCCTCTAAACTTTGCCCCTCGCACCGTAAACCTATGTCCCCTAGTAATTGACTCTTCCATCCTGGGAAAAAGCTTCTGACTATCCACTCTGCCCATACCACTTACATTATCGTAGACTTCTATCAAGTCGCCCCTCAACCTCTGTCATTCCAGCGAGAACAGACAGTTTATCCAATCTCTCCTCATAGTTAATACCCTCCAGAGAAGGCAACATCCTGGTAGGCCTCTTCAGTACCCTCTCCAAAGCCTCCACATCCTTCTGGTAGTTTGGCGGCCAGAATTGAACACTATATTCCAAGTGTGGTCTAACTAAGGTTCTATACAGCTGCAGCATGACGTGCCAATTTTTACCGGAGAAGTTCATACACAGGAGGGCACAGGGAATCTGATAGTTCTTATTCTGTGACCTTCTATGCTGTGACCTCCGTGAGGGTTATTTACGTTTTCAAAAAACTCAATTAAATTAGTTAGACAGGATCTACCACTAACAAATCTTTGCTGACTATCCTTGATCAATCACTGTTTTCCAAGTGTTGATTTATCTTGTACCCCTGATTTTTTTCCCATTAATTTCCCTACCGCTGACATTAAATTAATTGGCCTGTCACTACCTGGCTTGTCCCTGCTGCCCTTCTTGAATAAAGGTACCACATTAGCTATCATAGAACCATAAAATCCCTACAGTGCAGAAGGAGAACATTTGGCCTATTGAGTCTGCACTGACCCTCTGAAAGACCACCCTCCTCAGCCCACTCCCCCGCCATATCCCCATAACCCCACTTAACCTGCACATCTTTGGGCTGTAGGAGAAAACTGAAGCACCCGGAGGAAATCCACGCAGACACAGGGAGAACATGCAAACTTAGCGCTGACAGTCACCCAAGACCAGAATTGAACCTGGATTCCTGGCGCTGTGAGGCAGCAGTGCTAACCACCGTGCAGCCCTCCAGTCACCTGACACTTCACCACAGCACGGTGGCAGAGTGGTTAGCACTTAGCCTCACAGAGTCAAGGACCGGGGTTCAATTCTGGCCTTGGGCGTCTGTCTATGAGCCACAGGGAAAAATATTCGGAGTGGGACAAGTAATGCTAAAAAGATAAGCCTAAAAGCTTTTTGCCTAAACGTGCAGAGCCGTCACAATTAAACAGATGAACAAATCGCGCAAATAGATGGGTATGATATAATCGGGATTACGGAGACATGGCTGAAAGGTGATCAGGGATGGGAACTGAGCATCCCGGGTATTTAGTATTTAGGAAAGACAGTCAAAAAGGAAAAGTTGCATTGCATTTTTATCTTTAAATTTAAAGTATCCAATTTTTTTTTCCAATTAAGGGGTAATTTAGCGCAGCCAATCCACTTACCCTGCACATCTTTGGGCTGTGGGGGTGAGACCCATGCTGACACGGGGAGAATGTGCAAACTCCACATGGACAGCAACCCTTCAGACAACTTCAGAGAGTCGTGAACACCACCCAGTCCATCACACAAACCTGCCTCCCATCCACTGACTCCATCTACACCTCCTGCTGCCTGGGGAAAGCGGGCAGCATTATCAAAGACCCCTCCCACCCGGCTTACTCACTCTTCCAACTTCTTCCATTGGGCAGGAGACACAGAAGTTTGAGAACACGCATGAACAGACTCAAAAACAGCTTCTTCCCAGCTTCTTCCCAGACTCCTAAATGAGCCCCTTATGGACTGACCTCATTAACACTACACCCTCTATGCTTCATCCGATGCCATTGCTTATTTGTATACCTCGTATTGCCCTATTATGTATTTTCTTTTATTCCCTTTTCTCCCCATGTACTTAATGATCTGTTGAGCTGCTCGCAGAAAAATACTTTTCACTGTACCTCGGTACACGTGACAATAAACAAATCCAATCCAACCCAGGGCCGGGATCGAACCTGTGTCCAAGGCGCCATAAGGCAGCATGCTAACCACTGCGCCACCATGCCGTCCCGGAAAAGTTGCATTACTGATAGAGGAAGTTAACGCGATAGTGAAGAAGGGTATTAGCTCCAAAAATCTGGAATCTGTATGTATCGAGCTGTGAAACGCCAATGTTGAGAATGGCATTAAACAGGAAATTAGATATGTATGCGATAAAGGAACATCTGTAATTATGGGTGATTTTAATCTACATGTAGAATGGGCAAATCAAATTTTTTAAAAATATTTTTATTCTCCTTTTTAACATTTTCATCCAAATGTGCACCCACCAACAAACAATTAATGGTAACAAACACAATGTTAACCTCCTAGCCAACAATTCCTCCCTCCCACCAACCCCCAAACAATCCGCAACATTTTAAATACAAACATCACCAACAACATACACAGTCCAACCCCCCCCACCCTCCCACCCCAACCACCCTCACTAATGTTCGATGCCATCTAATTTTTGAAAATGCATAATGAACAAAGCCCATGAATTGTAGAACCCTTCCATCCTTCCCCTCAACTCAAACCTCACCTTCTCGTATGTTAAAACCACCAACAGATCCCCCCGCCATGCCAGGGCACAGGGTGGAGAAACTGACCTCCTTCCCAACAGGATCCACCTTCGGGCAATCAGCGTGGCGAAGGCTAAAACATCTGCCTCCGTACCCGCTTCCAACCCCGGCCAATCCAATACCCTGAGTATGGCCTCCAGAGGACCCGGCTCAAGCTCACATGTACCATCTTTGAAATTACCTTGCCATCTTCGAAATTACTCTGAGAATGGGCAAATCAAATTAGTCACAATACCGTAGAGGAGGAATTCCTGGGGAGTGTATATGGGATGGTTTTCTGGACTAATACATTGAGGAACCAACTAGAAAACTGGCCATCCTAGACTGGGTGCTATGTAATGAGAACGGAATCATTGGCAATCTAGTAGTGCAAGACCACTTGGGTGGAGCAACCATGATATGATAGAATCAAGATGGAGAATGAAGTAGTTGATCCTGAGACTAGGGTTCTGAATCTTAATAAAGGAAGCTATGATGATATGAGGCGCGAGTTGGCTATGATTAATTGGGAAACATTATTTAAAGGGATGACGATGGATAGGCATTCAAGAAGCGCTTGGGAGAACTGCAACAATTGTTTATTCCTGTGTGGCACAAAAGTAAAATGGGAAAGATGGTGAATCCATGGCTTACAAGGGAAATTAGAAATAGTATTGGATCCAAGGAGGAAGCATACAAATTGGTCAAGAAAAACAACAAGTTTGGAGTATTGGGAGCAGTTTAGAATTCAGCAAAGAAGGACCAAGGGATTGATAAAGAATGGGAAAATATGAGTCCAAGAGTAAGCTTGCAGGGAATAGCAAAACTCACTGTAAAAGTTTCTACAGGTAGGTGAAGAATCATAGAATTTACAGTGCAGAAGGAGGCCATTCGGCCCATCAAGTCTACACCAGCCCTTGAAAGAGCACCCTACTTAAGCCCACACCTCCACCCTATCTCTGTAACCCCATCTAACCTTTGGACACTAAGGTGCAATTTAGCGTGGCCACTCCACCTAACCTGCACATTTTTGGGCTGTGGGAGGAAACCAGAGCACCCGGAGGAAACCCACGCAGACACGGGGAGAAAGCGCAATCTCCACACAGACAGTCACCAGGAATTGAACCCGGGTCCCTGGAGCTGCGAGGCAGCAGTGCTAACTGCTGTGCCACCGTTCACAGTGGTTAGCATTAAGAGAAAGAGATTGGTAAAGACAAACGTCTTTACAGTCAGCAACAGGGAGATTTATAATGGGGGACAAAGAAATGGCTGAGCAACTGAATACATGCTTTGGCTCTGTCTTCACAATGAGGACACAAATAAGATACCAGAAATGTTGGGGAATGCAGTGTTTAGTGAGAGGGAGAAACTGAAGGAGATCAATTTTAGTAGAGAAATGGTGTTGGGGAAATTGATAGGATTGAAGGCTGATAAATCCCCAGGGCCCGATAATCTACATCCTAGAGTACTTAAGGAAGTGGCTCTAGAAATAGTGGATGCATTGGTGGTCATCTTCCTGGATTCTATAGACTCTGGAACAGTTCCTGCAGATTGGAGGGAAGCTAATGTAACCCCACTATTTAAAAAGGGAGTGATGAACCATCAATCGAACGCGAGACGAGTTGCTGTACAAAAGTTAGGCTTTAATAAGCTAGAAGTTAGCCCTGCGGTCGACTACAGTAAATGGACGACCGCCGTTTGTTCTGACTATTTATACCTCGGTATGGAGGCGTGGTTAACTCAGCCTCTCGACCAATCAGAGAGCCGTCACATGACTGGTCTCAACCAATCGGTCGAGAGGCACATGACCGACCAGGGCCAATGGTAAGCCGGTGTTCTGCACCAATGGCAGACAGCTATGCAAATCATACCACCACAGGGAGGTAGAGAGAAAACAGGGAATTATAGACCAGTAAGCCTGATGTCGGTATTGGGGAAAATTCTAGAATCCATCATTACAGATATTATAACAGAACACATAGAAAACATGGCAGAATCAGACAGAGTCAGCATGGATTTATTAAGGGAAATCATGCTTAACAAATCTTTGAGGATGTAACTAATAGAGTTGATGATGGGGAGCCAGTGGATGTGGTTTATTTGGACTTTTAGAAGACCTTTGACAAAGTCCCGATAAGAGATTAGCGTGTAAAATTAAAATGCATGGGATTAGGGCTAGTGTATTGAGGTGGATAGAAAACTGGTTGGCATTCAAGCAACAGAATAGGAATTCACAGGCTTTTTCAACATGACAGACAGTGACCCGTGTGGTAATGTAGGGATTGGTGGTAGTATCCCAGCTATTCACAATATATATCAATTATTTAGACGAGGGAGCAAAATTTAATATCTCCAAATTTGCAGATGACACAAAGGTGGGTAGGAGGGTGAGCGGTGAGGAGGATGCAGACATCCTTCAGTGAGATTTAAACAAATTTGAGTGAGTGTGCACATGAATGGCAGATGCAGTATAATTTGGATAGAGGCGAGCTTATCCACTTCAGCAGCAAAAACGGGAAGGCAGACGATTATCTGAATGGCCATAATTAGGAGAGGGGAATGTGCAACGAGACCTGGGTATCCTCACAGAAGGTAAGCATGCAGGTGCAGCAGGTTGTAAATAAGGCAAATGGCAAGCTGGCATTTGTAGCAAGATGATTCTAGTACAGGAGCTGGGATGTCTTGCTGCAATTATACAGGGCCTTGGTGAGGCCACATCTGGAATATTTTGGCCTTCCTATCTGAGGAAGGATGTCCTTGCTACAGAGAGAGTGCAGCAACGGTTTATCAGATTAATCCTGGGATGGCTTGATGGACGTAGAAGGAGAGATTGAGTCCATTAGGATTATATTCGCTGGAATTCAGAAAAATTGGGGTGGGGATCTCACAGAAACCTATAAAATTCTAACAGAACTAGACAGAGGAGATGCAAGAAGGATATTCCTGATGGTGGGGATTGTCCAGAACCAGGGGTCACAGTCTGAGGACACAGAAGAGACCATTTAGGACAGAGGTGAGGAGATATTTCTTCACCCAGAGAGTAGTAACAAAACCCATCCAACACATTAAACCCCCACCCATACATCCCCCGCCCTCCCCGCCCACCCCTCCCTCAGCAGTCAACAGCAATCGACTCTCCAAATCTCCAAAATGCAAAATGAACAAACCATAGCCAATGTGCTTCAATCGCTCCCCTTAGAGTAAATTTCACCTTCTCCAGGGTCAAAAGCTCTGGCAGGTACCCCCGCCACACCGAGACACAGGGTGGAGAAGCTGACCTCCACTTCAAAACACCTGTCTGCGAGCAATCAGCGAGACGAAGGCTAAAACATTTGCTCTCACACCTGGCTGCAGCTCCAGCCAGTCGGAAACCCCCAAATATGGCTTCCAGGAAACTAGGCTCCACATCAACATGCAGAACCCCCGAACTGGTGCTAAAAAAACACCCTGCAAACCTTTCCAACTTTGGGCAAAACATATGTACATGGTTCACAGGGCCCCTCCCACATCGCTCGCAGCTATCCTCTATCCCCTCGAACAGCTGGCTCATCCTTGACTTTGTCAAGTGCACCCTGTACACCACCTTCAGCTGTATTAGCCCCAGCCTTGCACACAAAGTCGAGGCATTCACCTCAAGAGCATCCCACACAACAATCCCTACTCCAGCGCCGCCCCAACTCTTCCTCCCACTTAGCCTTAACCCCCTCGGCTAACCCACTCCACAGACACCTTATCCTCCTCCAAAATCCTCCTGTAAATCGCCCCCCCCCCCTCCCGCCAAACCAAACTTCTCATTCAGCTCCAAGTTCACAAACCGCCCTCCCAGAAACAGATCCTTCATCTCCCTAATCCCCTTCTCCTTCCATCCCCGGAACCTCACATCCATCCTCCTCGACTCTAACCCATGATTTCCTCTAATTGGCATTCCCCGCTCCCGAACCACACCCCCAACCTAAAATACTGCCGAAACTGCCTCCAAATCTTCAGAGTGGCCACCACCGCTGGACTTACCGAATCATTCCCTGGTCCCAGCGCCGGCAACCCCGACCCCCTACATGAGCCTGCCTCCAACCTTGCTCACAAATCCCCCACCTCCCGAATCATCCCTGAACCTTCTCAGCATTCGCCGCCCACTAATAATATATCAAATTATGGAGGCCTATCCTCCCCAACTGCTGTACCTTCTGCAGTATTGCCTTCCGTATCCTGACCACCTTTCTTCCCAGACAAACAAAGCAACCGGCCTTCCACTCTCTTGAGAAAAAGCCTTAGGCAAAAAGACCAGCAGGCACTGAAACAAAAACAAGAATTGTGGTAAAATATTCATCGTCACTGCCTGTACTCCGCCCACCAATGACAGAGGAAGATTATCCCACCTCAACAAATCAGCCTTTACCCTCCCCACCTAAACTAATGAAAGTGAACTTCAGGAGGCTTGCCCAATCCCGGGCAACCTGCACCCCCAGATGCCTAAAGTGAGAAGCTGCCAGATGGAATGGAAACCCCGCCCCAGCCACGTCCCTGGGAGGAAACCACAAAGTACTCACTTTTCCCTCCAATTTCAGCTTATACCCAGAGAACATCCCAAACCTTTGAAGCAAGCCCATTATGTGCTCCACCGAGGAACCCGGCTCCGAAATATATTACAAGTCATCCACATACAACGACACCCTCACTCCACCCTGCCCCCCCCCCCCCCCCCCCACTATCCCCTTCCACAACCCCGAGCTCCTCAGCGCAATGGCCAAGGGCTCTGTAGCCAATGCAAGCAGAAGGGGGAATGGGGGACACCTGCCTTGCACCCTGGTGCAATGCAAAATTCATACCGTTCGTGTGCACGCTCGCCATCAGCTCCTCATACAGCAACTGCACCCATGCCACACACTTTGCTCAACCCCCTATTCATTTCTAAGATCCACCCGTATGGCCCCATTTGAAGAGCCTTCCAAGACATCCTTCCCTCATTACTGCAGTGATGGTCTCTTTTATCAATAATGCAATTCCTCCTCCTCTCTTACACCCCCATCTATCAAAGCATGAAATTGCAATACCTTGGAATGTTGAGTTGCCAGTCCTGCCCTTCTTTCAACCGTTTCTCAGTGATTACAACAGTATCATATTTCCATGTGCTGATCAACTCTCTAAATTCATCTACTTTACCAGACAGGCTCCTTGCGTTAAAATAGATGCAATTTAGCCTTCAAATCCTCCCATGTGCCTTTTCGGGTCTCCTCTGCCTGCTGGACTGACCTAGTTTTCCTTCTATATTTGATTGAATCTTGTTCCCAACTGTGTCCCATCCCGCTGCCAAATTAGGTTAAAACCTCCCCAACAGCACGAGCAAACCTCTCAGCAAGGATATTGGACCCGTTACCATTCAGGTGAAACCCACCCAGTTTGTACAGGCCCCACCTACCCCAGAAACTGTCCTAATGATCCAAAAATCTAAAGCTCTCCTTCATACACCATCCCTTTAGCCACATATTCATCTGACCTATCTTCCCATTTCTATACTCTGTCGTGTGTGGCACCGGACTTAATCCAGAGATTACAACTTTAGAAGTCCTGCTCTTAATCTACTATTATTATATTCCTGTTACAGGACCTCATCCCTTTTTCTACTTATGTCATTGGTACTGACATGTACCATGCCAACTGGCTGCTCCCTCTCCCCCTACAGAATACCCTGCAGCCACTCTTGGATACCTTTGACCCTGGCACCAGGGAGACAACATATCATTCGAGGGTCTCTTTGGCAGCCACAGAAATGCCTGTCAACTCCCCTTACAATCGAGTCTCCTATTACTAAAGCTTTCCCAGTCTTCTTCCTCCCTGCTGTGCAGCAAAGCCAACCCTGATGCAACAAACATGGTTGTTGCCGTCTTCCCATGAGCGCCCCCACCCCTCAACAGTATCCAACACGGTACATCTGTTTGAGAGGGGGCTAACCACAGGGGACTACCGCACCACCTATCTACACCTACTACCCTTCCTGGTGGTCACCCAATGCTTTTCTGCCTGTTCAGTGTTGCTCATGGTGTGACCAGCTTGCTAAACATGCTATCCACAATGTTCTCAGCATTCTGGATGCTCCATAGTGAGTCCATCAGCAGGTCCAGTTGCATAATGTGGTCATTCAAGAGCTGCAGCTGGACACACTTCCTGTGCACATGGTCACCAGAGACACTGGAAGTGTCCCTGTTTTCCCACATATTGCAGGAGGAATGTTCCCCACGGGGCTCAGCTCTCTTGCCATGCCCTTGAACTGGGCTCCTAGTTTCTCCTTTACTAGAGTACTGGTTGCAGGAGGGCCCTTCCTCTACTTCAAACACTAGCTACTCCAAAACTAATGTCCCTGAAAGAGTTAAAGAAGGGAAGAAATACCCACCTGATTGTTACTCACCAATCACGTCACTTTCTCAACAGTGAGATTGGTGACGTCTCACATCACTTTCTCAGTAGGGGTACACATCTCCAAAAATCTATCCTGGTCCACCCACGTCGACGCTACCACCAAGAAAGCACAACAGCGCCTATACTTCTCTAGGAACTAAGGAAATTCGGCATGTCCACATTAACTTTATAGATGCGCCACAGAAAGCATCCTATCAGGCTGCATCACAGCCTGGTATGGCAACTGCTTGGCCCAAGATGACAAGAACCTTCAGAGAGTCGTGAACACAGCCCAGACAATCACACAAACCTACCTCCCATAAATTGACTCCATCTACACCTCCAGCTGCCTGGGGAAAGCGGGCAACATAAGACCCCTCCCACCCGGCTTACTCACTCTTCCAACTTCTTCCATCAGGCAGGAGATTCAAAAGTCTGAGAATACGCATGAACAGACTCAAAAACAGCTTCTTCCCCGCTGTTGCCAGACTCCTAAATGACCCTCTTATGGACTGACCTCATGAACACTACACCCCTGTATGCTTCACCCAATGCCGGTGTTTATGTAGATACATTGTATAATTTATGTTGCCCTATTATGTATTTTCTTTTATTTCCTTTTCTTTTCATGTACTTAATGATTTGCTAAGCTGCTCGCAGAAAAATACTTTTCACTGTACCTCAGTACACGTGACAATAAACAAATCCAAAATCAAAATCAAAATCCAAATCCAAATCAAAATCAAAATCAAAATCAAAATCAAAATCCATATAGTGACATCACTTTGAGCTCTGCCACCAGCTCACCTTGCTGTTTTTATTCTGGAAAGTTCAGCTCAGCCCCGCTGCTTCCTCACAGGCCAGCTCCAAATTGTGATCTTATCAACTACAAGCAAACATCCAGTAACAATTACTCAACCTTATCCACAACTCACCAAATCAGTTCTCTCACTCACTGTTTGTATGAAACTCAACTGTGCTCCGCTCCTGCCAGGACCAAGACTAAACTCTGCGCTTACACTTTTCAGCTTCAGCTTCTCCCTGTTTTCACCCCACTCCAAAGGACTCTCATTTATCCCAGCCACACTGAAGTTGCCTCCTTTTTCTGGACCCCAAAAACAATGGTTTTGAAACTGGATTAAGCTAGTTGTTCAGTTAACCAGCTTCAGTTCAGGGGGACTCAGCTGGCTCCTGTTTCAGAAATACAACTAAAAGACACCCAATCAAAAAGAGCAGCGTTTCGTTACTAGATTAAATAACTAATTTTGTTTGAAATTAGCCCAGAAAATTAAGTTTAATTTCAATTTACCTCAAAGCACAAGATGGCGCCGGAGCGTGGTGCATCTCTTCGCATCTCTTATAATCGTACTAATCTTTTAAAATTTACCTTGTGTTGCCCTATTATGTATTTTCTTTTTGTTTTATTTTATTTTCATCTTCCAAATGATCTGTTTGAGCTACATGCAGAAAAATACTTTTCACTGTACCTCGGTACACGTGACAATAAACAAATCCAATCCACTGAACCCCCTGTTTTCATGCAACTCCATAGCACTCCACAGCATTTAGCCAAGCAGCACTCACAGTGCTGTGTGTGTGAAAGTCAGAGCAAATTCACTATTGTTTTTAAACTGAGTTAAGCACAATAAAAATGATCCAGTTCCTTTCAAAAAGCTCAAGCAAACCTGTCTGTGTGTCCTTTATACTCACAGAACATAAACAACTAAACTCTCTGAATTGGCAGGCATGTCCTTTCAAAATACCTGTTGCAGTCAAACAAAGAGTGAAGAAAGAGGGGAGGCTAGAACCATCCCACCACTCCAAACCTGATCATAACAACATCATTAATGTGTAACTCTCACCAACAAAACTAATATACATACTTCTTAATTACAGATTAGATCTCAGCTTTGTGTGTAATGCTGATGATGTGCCATGTATTGAAGCTCAATGAACAACCACTTGTGTTTATTGGATGCTATGCAGAATACAAGAAAATTATCCAAAAAGATAAGCAACAAACCACAGGGATTACCCAAGTAGGGAAGTGTAACGTAACAAAAGTTTAATTTCCTCGTAACCCACATCTCAAATTGTATTTAGCTCTATCTTGGAAACATCGCTTTTAGTGACAGACATTACTTGCCACCCCTACCCCTTTCCTGCTGGCTCATCTCATCAATCTCACAGATAGAGAGAGAGAAAATGTGGGAAACATTTCCAAGCACAGCACATACCATGAATTATTTTGAAGCCAGTGACTGTTGCTATGCGGGCAAATTCAGCAGCCATTTTACACATGGCAGGGCCTCAATCAGCACTGACGTGGAATGGTTTATTCAAGAAAGACAGGAAACACATGGGTGACATGTGGCGCAGTGGATAGCACCGGGACTGCGGCGCTGAGGACCCGGGTTCGAACCCTGGCCCTGGGTCACTGTCCGTGTGGAGTTTGCACATTCTCCCCGTATCTGTGTGGGTTTCACCCCCACAACCCAAAGATGTGCTGGTTAGGTGAATTGGCCACACTAAATTGGCCCTTCCTTAATTGGAAAACAAAATAATTGGGTACTCTAAATTTATAAAAAGGAAAAAAAAGACAGGAAACATATGAAACTCATCTTTGAATAATGGTGCGACATCTTTCTCATTTTAGCCTTAACCAAAGGATCATAGATTATCATAGAATTTATCATAGAATTTACAGTGCAGAAGGAGGCCATTCGGCCCATCGAGTCTGCACCGGCTCTTGGAAAGAGCACCCTACCCAAGGTCACCACCTCCACCCTATCCCCATAACCCCACCCAACACTAAGAGCAATTTTGGACACTAAGGGCAATTTATCATGGCCAATCCACCTAACCTGCACATCTTTGGACTGTGGGAGGAAACCGGAGCACCCGGAGGAAACCCACGCACAAACGGGGAGGATGTGCAGACTCCGCACAGACAGTGACCCAAGCTGGAATCGAACCTGGAGCTGTGAAGCAATTATACTATCCACAATGCTACCGTGCTTCCCCTGATCGGCACGTCTGTCGCTCCTGCATGACCAGGAATCCACCCATTTTATTCACAAGTTCTGTTCGATTCAACATTCTGACTCAGAGGTGAGAATTTTATTAATTGAACCAGGTTGGCTATGGTTTAACAAGCTGAAATGTCCAAACAGGTTACTCTCAATGATTGTAGGTAAAAAGTATGTTGAAAATTACACAAATTTTGATGAATCTTTACAGACCTTTTTTATTTGGAAATGATTTGTATTAAACTTTTTACATTTCATACGAAAGAATATAAAAGACGTGAACCATAACAAAAGACTTAATCAAAATTCCATAAACAAACACTTTTTACAAAGACTCTCACCCCTACTGAACCACTCCAGCTGAAGCACTGGGAAGGCCGGAAAAGCTGCTGAACCCAGCTCCGTACCTGAAGGTACCTGTGCGAAATTCTCCGACCCCCCGCAGGGTCGGAGAATCGCCTGGGGCCGGCGAAAATCCCGCCCCCGCCGTGGCCAGAATTCTCCGCCACCCAGGAATTGGCGGGGGCGGGAATCGCGCCGCGCAAATCGGCGTGCCCTCCGCGGCGATTCTCCGGCCCGCGATGGGCCGAAGTCCCGCCGCTGAGAGGCCAATCCCGCCGCTGTGATTTCAACCACCTCTGGTGGCGGCGGGATTGGCGGCGCGAGCGGACCCCCGGGGTCCTGGGGGTGGGGGGCGCGGGGCGATCGGACCCCGGGGGGTGCACCCACGGTGGCCTGGCCTGCGATCGGGGCCCACCGATCGGCGGGCGGGCCAGTGCCGTGGGGGCACTCAGAATTCCGCACCTTTGGGGAGGCCTGACGCCGGAGTGGTTGGCGCCACTCCGCTATGCAGGGACCCCCCTGTCCCGCCGGGTAGGGGAGAATCCCAGCCCCTATCACTGAAAGCCCCTGGGTGGAATTCTCTGCCGGCAAGATGCTCCATTTTGCCAGCAGCCCGGGGGTTTCCCGACGGTGTCAGGCTGCCCCACAATGGGAAACCCCATTGACTGGCTGGCGTAACGGAGCATCCCGCCGACGGGGTGATGCAGAAATGTGCCGCAGCGGGACAGAGCATCCCACTGCATATTCCTCCTTTAACTCCAAAAATAGATCCCCCATCTCCTCCAGCCCTCTCTCCTTCCAAGCACTAAAAATGGCATCCAGCCTTGCCGGCTCGAATGAGTGATTGGCACAGATGGGCACCAGCCACAAGGCTGCCCCCAATTCGAAATGTTGATGGAGCTTCCTCCAAATGTTTAGCATGGCCACCACCACTGGATTTGTGGAAGTTCGTCGGTAACACCGGAAGTGGCACCATTACCAACGCTCCCAAGCACATCTTCCTGACTGACTCCGATTCCATCCATACCCAAAGGGCCCTTGGGTCCGCACACCACTCCAATACCTTCTCAACGTTAGCTGCCTCCTGCCTGTCTCTCCCTCTGAAGCAACCCCCCCCCCCCTTCGAATCCTTGGGACCTTGCCCACCCTGATAAATTCAGCAATAAGCCACCTCATGAAATAGCAATTTGGGCAGAAATACCGGGAGGCACTGGAAAAGGAGTAGAAATCTAGGCAATATATTCATTCAAACCGAATTAACTCGGCCCGCCAGCGATTGCGGGAGACTGTCCCACCTCTGCAGATCGGCCTTGACCCTCCCCACCAAGCCTGTAAAATTCAGCTTCCATAGCTGTCCCTCATCTCCTGCCACCCGTACCCCTAAGTACCAGAAGCTGGTCCATGCCAATTGAAATGGCGACCCCTTCAGTCTAATACCCTCTCCCCCTGCCCATAATTCAAAACATTCACTTTTCCCTATATTCTTATAACCAGAGAAAGCCCCAAATCGCTGCAAAATCTCCATGACGTTCCCAATAGATGTCTCCAGATCCCTGATGTTAACAGCAAATTGTCAGCATATAACAATACCCTGTGCTCCACCCCCCCTAACTATCCCATTCCATTCCTTCGAGACCCTCAGGAAATCCTGGACCCATCCCCAAAACTCTCCAATACCGTGAAGAGGTATCCCCACTCCACCCGATCAAACACCCTCTATATGTCCAGAGAAACAACAATCTTCGGAACTGCACTGGTCACAAGAGTGAGCACCACGTTCAGCAACCGCTGCACATTTGCTGACAACCTCCGTCCTTTCACAAACCCTGTCTGATCTTCCCCTATCAACTCCGGGATGCATGACTCCAGTCTTAAAGCCAACACTTTGATAAGCAATTTGGCATGTACATTCAACAGGGAGATTGGACGGTATGACCCACACTCCTTGGGTTCGTTATCCTTTTTCAAAAGCAGCGAGATGGACTCCCCCAATGTCCCGGAAGAGCTGCCCGCTCCAAGGAGTCCCTAAACATGCCCAGTCACAATGGACCCAACTGATCCATGAAATTTTTATAAAACTCCACCGGGAACCCATCCCGCCCCGGTGCCTTCCATGATTGCATCTGCTTCAACACTCCCTGGATCTCCTGCAAACAAAGTAGGGCCTCCAACTCCTACCGCAGCTCTTCCCCCACCTTGGGGAATTCCAGACTCCCCAAAAACTCTGCCATCCTGCGTCCACCTATTGGTGGTTCCAACCGATTTAACTGCTCACAAAAAGCCTCGAACACACGATTCACCTTCTCCAGACTGGAGACCAAATTACCCTCCCCGTCGTCAACCTGAACAATCTCCCTGTCTCCTCCCACCACCTCAATTGTTAAGCCATAAGCCGACTAACCTTCTCCCCATATTCGTCCTGCCCCTTTTCTTCGTCTCAACGCCGCTTTGTCCATTGACAAAGTCAAACTGCATTTGCAGTTCCTTCCTGCACATCAACAATTCAGGGGTCAGATCCCTCGCATATCTACGAACCATGTTTCAAATCTCATCCACCAAGTTCTGTTGCTCCTCCATTGCTTCTGCATCAACATGTGCCTTAATTGCTATAATCTAGGGGCTGTTTAGCACAGGGCTAAATCGCTGGCTTTGAAAGCAGACCAAGCAGGCCAACAGCACGGTTCGATTCCTGTAACAGCCTCCCCAAACAGGCGCCGGAATGTGGCGACTAGGGGCTTTTCACAGTAACTTCATTTGAAGCCTACTTGTGACAATAAGCGATTTTCATTTCATAATCTCTCCCCCGATTACCACCTTCAATGCCTCCCGCAGAATCGAGGGTGAGACCGCACCGTTAATATTATACATAATGTATCCTGTATGGCCCTCAAAATCCTCCCACAGACCACCCAAATTTGACAACAACTCAACATCTAACCACCAACCCTGCGAAGCTCTTGACTGACTCCCAGTATTAGGCTCACCCAATGGGAGGTATGATCTGAAATCACTACAGCAGAATATTCAGCCACTCTCACTCCTGCTAGTAGAGGTCTACTTATAAGGAAGTAATCAATCCGCAAATACACTTTGCATACCATGGAGAAAATATGAACTACCTCTCTACTGGGTGCGCAAACCTCCACGTGTCCACCCCTTCCACCTCTTCCATGAATGTGGACAATACTCTTGCCATCGCAACTGGGGCCACTGATCTTGGCCTTGATCGATGTGCCTTCAGGTCCAGCACACAATTCACATCACCCCCATAATTATCTGGCGAGTGTCCAGTTCCAACATCGCCTCTTACCAACCGTTTCATGAAAGAAACATTGTCCCAATCTGGGGCATATACATACACCAGTATTACTAGTTTCCTCTCCAAGACTCCTATCACTAACAAGTAACACCAACCCTCACACCCCCCCCCCCCCCCCACCCCCGATCTGCCGTCACCTTCTCCACGTGGAGCCGAACCCGCTTGCTGATAAGAATCGAAACCCTTCGGGCCCTGCTGTCGAAATCCGACTGGGAGACACCTAGTTCACCCAGGTCTTCCAGAGCCTAACCTAGTCTTGTTCCCACATATGAATCTCTTGCAAAAACACCACATCGGCTCTCAGACTCTAGATGAGTAAAAACCCTGGCCCTTTAACTGGTCCCCCAGGCCTTACACTGTCTCGGTGACCAGCCATGTCAGTGTCTTCGCACCTTCCTGCAACCTCAAGCCAGCCATTACCACTCCGGTAGGTCAAACACTCCTCAACTTTTTTTTTAGAAAATATTTTATTGAGGCATTTATAATTTTGACAGTTTTACACATCATAATTTCAACAGAAAGAAAAACACAACCATATAACCAAAAACCCCCCCCCCCCCCCTCCCCCCCCCCTCCCCACTAGTGCAAACTCCAGCCAACATGGCTTACACAAACAGTGCCACTTTCCCCAACCACCCCTCCATTGGTTCTCTTGCCCTTACTCGTCTCTCAAACACTCAACAATACTCAGGCCCCTGGCCCACCGAAGAGACAAAAAAAATCTTCTGATCACTTCTAGCCCTGCCGCCCCTTCTTCCACACCCCCAGGTTGGTAGAGACCGTCCCGCCTACATTAGCCCCTTTCTCCTCCCAACCAACCATACTAGATCCATCGAGCCTTGTCTAATTGGCCCAATAAGCAACAGCGCAACCCCCCTATACCACTCCCATTAACTAGCCTAACTCTTTGCGCTAGCAAGGTGAACCCCCACCGCCGAGTCCAATCCCCAAAGACCACTAAATCCAAGGCCTGTGATTCCCATTCTCCCATCCTTGTCCACCTCCTACCATCCCCCATAGATCTAATTCCTATAGCAAAAAGAGATGAGCAAACAGAGAATGCCCTCCATCATCAACAAACAAACACCATGGCCAGAAAGAACATGACAAACATGACCCATGGTATTACACTATATTACAATTACCACAGTTCAGCTTATACAAAAAGAGAAAAAAACACTAACATAACTCCCAATGTAGCAATATTTACAGTTACCCCAGTACAAACAGGAAAAATAGAGCAAGAAACAGCCAAACGGACCAACCCTCCTCAACACACTTCCCAGTCCTCATTCCTTGACAAAGGCCTCGGCTTGCTCCGTTGAGTCGAAATAGTGATCCCTCGAGCCCACCGTGACTCTCAGTCTTGCTGGTACACCACTCCAAACTGCACACTGCATTTGTACAGCACGGCCTTCACCCTGGAGAAGGCTGCCTTTCTTCTCACTAATTTGGAGCCAATGTCCTGGTAAATGCGCACCATGTTGCCGTCCCAGTGGACATTCTGTTGTTGCTTGGCCCAGTTCAGGGCGGTTTCCTTCTCCTGATTACTGTGGAATCTAAAGATTACTGCACCTTTGGCTTCTGTCGCAGGGCCTGGTGCGCCCTGTCTAATTCCAGTGGAGTAAATACTTCATCTCCCTCCACCAGCTGAGAGAGCATCATCAAAAAAATATTCTATTGGCTTTGCACCCACCAATCCCTCCAGCAGGCCCACGAGTTTAAGCTTCAAGCGCCACGACCTGTCCTCCAAATCATCTATCTTGGTTTTCGGGCCCTTGTTTCTCGCCACCAGAATCTACACTTCGGCTTCCAATGAAACCAGTCAGTCCTCGTGGCTGGACAGGGCCTCTTTGACACCCTTTAGTATCTCACCCTGCTCCTTCACAGCCCTGGTAACTTTGCCAAGCTGTTCCCGGAGCGGGCCCCACGCGTCCCCGACGGGGTCTTTAAACGACTCCTTAAGTTCCCAGCCTTGCCTCTCAAACCTGCCATCCATTTGTCTCCCAAATCTTTCAAATTCCTGCGCTATTGCCTTCGTTAAGGTTTTTAAAGTGACAGGAACCGCCAATTCCTCCACCATCTTGTCCCCCTTGTGGTCTTTTAATGGGCTCCCCGCCTAAGATTTCTTCCCCGCAGCCTGCTTCAATGCTGTTTTTGACATCCTCTCAGCATTTCAAGCTTTCTCCCTGGTATTGTGGGCCAGGGTTTAGAGAACGCTAAAGTATATCATGGAGTTCACCTGACCCACAACTTTTAATAGATTTTGGTTATGGGGAGCACAAGGGCCCACTTTACAGGTGTGATGCAACAGAGAACCCAAAGTATTTTTAAACAAAAACAATGTTTATTCTATGAATCGAGTTAACATTTTATAAACACACAGTAAACAGTTTATCAACTATCAACCCTGATAACTCCTCAAAAGATACAGTACTCTATAGGTAACCCTTAATAACTTTCCAAACAACATCCATAAGTCAAAAAACTTTGCATTCCCTACAGAAACAGGTATTACTTTGAAATCATCAAGTGATCTGGAGACATTATTTAGATTGCAGAGAGAGAGATCAATACACACATCTACTTGGTTGGCTCTCCAACTGAAAGAGAAACTAAACACAGAGCCAAAAACAGCTTCCAGCTCAAAGCAAAAGTAAAAAGCAGAGCAGAGCTCAGCTCCGCCCACACAATGACATCACTGCAGCCACTTAGGAAGACAAACAGTTCTTAAAGTGACAATCACATGACACTGGTAAGCTTCTGGGAGAAAGCCCGAAAAAAAAATCCGATCGAAAAAGGACCAAAATATTGGGACCTTAGTGGGAGCCAATTTTATGCATCCTCCCTCCAAAATCACCCCCCCCCCCCCGAATCATTACAGACCTGAGGCATTGAACCTGTTTTGCACACCACAGATACTGTCTGACCTGCTGAGATTTTCCAGAATTTTTTATTTTTATTTGGAATATTACACAATTATTAAAATTCTAATCAATCACAGTTCCTGAGTAAAGCAGGTTTTATTGCCTCTCAGATTTGCCTCGTAACATGTAGACAGTACCCGTCAACAAAAGTGGCTTATACACATAACCTCTGAGGACTGCCATGAGTGGCTATAAAAGGCACTGAGTGATGTGGTAAACACTCAACCTCTCAGGGTGTTTGGTTTACATCACAGGAAAATATTAATTTGGCATATAAGCTCATATTACACCATATTTAAAAAAAGGTTACTCAGTATAATACAAACAAACACACCCATTTGGCTTTCTCGCACTGGAAGACAATGGGAGTGTGGCAGAGCAGAACAACCTGAGCAAACACCTCAGATCTATGCTTTTCAGAGGGAGAAGTGTAGGTGTATGTTTGGCTAGCATTTCTTTGCTTCCAGCTCAATGGCACCTGATATTCCGAGTATTGCAATATAAGAACTAGAGGAAAGCATTTAGCACTTGAACCTGTCTCACTGTTCAATTTATGGCTAATCTGCAGCCTTAGTCCATTTACCCATCTTTGTCCCATGTCCTATAATACCTTTGAATAATCAAAATCTATCAATCTCAGATTTATAATTCACAATTGAGCTAGCATCAACTGTCATTTCAAACTTCTACAATCTCTTGTGTTTCCTAATTTCCCTCTGAAAGGTCTGGCTCTAATTTCTTTAGGTGATGGCCTCTAGGCCTAGACTGCCCAACCAGCGGAAATTGTTGGTCTCTATCCACCCTATCAGTTCCCCTTCACATCTCAAAAAATGCCATCAAATCACCCCTCAACATTGTAACCTCCTTGTTTCTTTTAAAACCATTTTTTCAGAATTATGCTCAGTTTAACCATTGACAATTTATTTTGCCATTTTTCACTCAACTGTTGGTTTGTTGGAATCTATTTGATCAAAGTATGTGGAACCAGGGTTTCACAACAGCAAACATGAATTGATTTTCAATGATTCTGCATTAATTACTTCAATGTAAATATGTTCTAAAATTCTAGTTGGATGGAATACCTTGTACATTATGTGGTCCTAAGATTAGTCGATACCCAATCCCAAATCAGATGTATTAATAGGTAACGGTATCACAAAATACAAAAACCAATGCAAATGTACAGATCACAAGGAATGGGTCATTTGTGTTATGAAATGGCAGGTGGTAATTGCTGAGCTGCCCAAATCCCAAAGGGAAACTTGCACAAATCACAACAATTAACAATCTGTATTGTATCATGAAGTGGTATCTGCACTGAGGTCTGGATCAAAATTTTCAAAACCACTTTTGCGATTATAAATATTTATTTTTTTAAAAACTTAAACGCACTAGATTACATATACACAGTTAACAATAGTTCTGCAAATATTTCTCAAAAGACTTCTAATTTGTTAAACTAAAAGCTAAACACCCCTGAGGGCAACAGTCCTCATAGATTTTCACTGTAAAAATTCCAGTAAGGTTACCACAACTGTTGTTACAGGAAAAGTAATTCACAGGCTTATCCCTCTCACTCGATACTGGAAAACCAAAGCTTGTATTAAAACCTAACAGGCACAACAATTGTCTTCTTGAGGGTGGCTGCAACTGTTTTCTTCACATGTCTGTTCCAGAACACATGCTCTTCCGGATCTCATGGCCAGACCCATCTATTCAGCCTTCAATCTCTCTTTCAATAAGTTTTTCCTCTTTCATTTTCAAATCTACTGTTTTTGCATCCCTTTGGAAGTTCCCATTCCCAGATTATATAGATCTTTGATGTTATCTTATATAGCCACTATTTTTGGGTAAAAATAAACTTGATACCTGGCTTCATTAATTTACAATTTTTGCCAAATTGTACATTTTCCTTTTAGAATGTTTTAATATAAATTTAGAACATCCAATTATTGTTTTCCAATTAAGGGGCAATTTAGCATGGCAAATCTACCTACTCTGCACATGTTTGGGTTGTGCGGGTGATACCCACACAGGCATGGGGAGAATGTGCAACTCCGCACAGACAGTGACCCGGGGCCATGATTGAACCCAGGTCCTCAGCACTTTGAGGAAGCAGTGCTAACCACTGTGCCACCATGCTGCCCCTTTGAAATAGAATATTAACTTCAAATCACTCCCTCCTTAGCTTCCTAATGTGAATTTCCATCCATGCTGCTCCCTGGTAATCCATTTTAGCCCTGTTCATCTTCACTTCAAAATTCATCCTTTCATACCAAACCTCTTTTTTGATGTCTAACCGTCTTCAGTATAATTAAATTAGTCACAATCACACGCACACACACACATACACACATGCCTGTTTCACAGTATTCCACAGTGATATTGGGAAAATATTGAGAAATATATTTAATTATACTTGTTACAAAGGGCTGAAGGATTACTGGATGAATGGCAGGAACAGAGTGATGGGACTGCTCAGACAGTGATCACAAATCCGTGAGAGACACCCATCCATATTTGTAAAATTACTTATTCATTAATGGCAACAATGAGGCTCCTAGTGTGTTTCAAGATGGAATACAGGACTTCAATCTGATAAAAGCATCAGTTAGTCAACTGTAACATGTTGCTATTCCCATGTGCTGCATCATAAGATCTTAAAAAGCAAAGTTAAGCTCATTATAAAGGAAGCTCTTGGTGGGGATTGTTCCTGCAGCTGAAAAGTACATGTGGTTCAGGTGTGGAGTTATAAAGCAGTGAACAACTCATGCATCCATTGCATTTACCCAGATTGTTGTATGGTGTGGCAACTGGGAGGGGAATCATTCACACCCAGCTCAATCTCTTCCATAGGTTATTGGTGTAGAATACTTTCAGACATGCAGCAAAGTTCTCAGATAATGGAATCTAATTTCAAATCTTTGCCTACTATAGCCAGCTTCATACTCGCTTCACACTTTTTGGAAGTCCACAAACACACTACATCAATTGCATTACCCTGTTCAACTGCATCACCTTCTTCAACTGCATCACCTTCTTCAACTGCATCACCCTCTTCAACTGCAACACCCTCTTCAACTATATTACCCTCATCAACTGCATCACCCTCTTCAACTGCATCACCTTCTTCAACTGCATCCCCCTCTTCAACTGCATCACCCTCTTCAACTGCATCACCTTCTTCAACTGCATCCCCCTCTTCAACTGCATCACCCTCTTCAACTGCATCACCCTCTTCAACTGCATCACCTTCTTCAACTGCATCCCCCTCTTCAACTGCATCACCCTCTTCAACTGCATCACCCTCTTCAACTGCATCACCCTCTTCAACTATATTACCCTCATCAACTGCATCACCCTCTTCAACTGCATCACTCTCTCCAAATCTATTAACCTCTTCGACTGTATTACCCTCTTCAACTGTATCACCCACTTGAACTATATTACCCTCATCAACTGCATCACCCTCTTCAACTGCATCACCCTCTTCAACTCTACACCCTCTTCAACTCTACACCCTCTTCAAATCTATCACCCTCATCAACTGCATCACCCTCTTCAACTGCATCACCCTCTTCAAATCTATCTCCCTCATCAACTGTATTACCCTTATCAACTGTATCACCCTCTTCAACTATATTACCCTCATCAACTGCATCACACTCTTCAAATCTATCACCCTCATCAACTGCATCACTCTCTCCAAATCTATTAACCTCTTCAACTGTATTACCCTCTTCAACTGTATCACCCACTTCAACTATATTACCCTCATCAACTGCATCACCCTCTTCAACTGCATCACCCTCTTCAACTCTACACCCTCTTCAACTCTACACCCTCTTCAAATCTATCACCCTCATCAACTGTATTACCCTTATCAACTGTATCACCCTCTTCAACTATATTACCCACATCAACTGCATCACACTCTTCAAATCTATCACCCTCATCAACTATATTACCCTCATCAACTGCATCACCCTCTTCAACTGCATCACCTCTTCAACTGCATCACCCTCTTCAAATCTATTAACTTCTTCAACTGTATCACCCTCTTCAATGGCATTAACCTCTTCAACTATCTTATTCTTATCAACTGTATTACCATTGTTACGAACCATGTTAATGTTACCTGCGAGGGTATCCCAGCTTCAAACATCTGTTCGCTCAAGAGTTTATTTTTGTTTTAGGAATATCTTGAAGAGTCAGATGAAACCCCACTGAGAATAACAGGTAACAATTATTAAAGACTATTTATTAAATGAAAGAAAAATCGAATGCACATGAACAGATCAATGCTATGCTAAGACAATTAATTATGTGAATTACTAAACACAACACACAGTTAACTTGTTCCAAAATATATCTTCAATCCTGAACTCCTTAAGACTTTCTCTTTTCCCGAAACAAAATCCAAAATAAATTGATCTATAAGTCAAAACCAGCTTCTAGTTACCACACAATACAGGGTGGATAATCAAGTCTGGGTAATGTCTTGTCTTGGTCCAGTGAAGATATTTAGACTGCCTTTCTGGTGGTTTTCTTCACTGCTTTGGCTCTAAGACTTAGAGGCTGTTTAGATGTAAAACTAGCCAACATGCGGGCTAATATTTGGGGTTTGGTGGGAGGATGGGATCGTTGTTATTGATATGGGGATTGACATATTCGTTACTGATTATTGTTTATTGTGGTGGGTGTAAATTTGGGAGAAAATGTGAAAAAGGAAGAGAATAAAAATATTTTTTTTAAAGATGTAAAACTAGCCCCCAGGTGGCTAGATGTAAACTGTGCTAACTGCTTCTGAGGACACTGGCAATTGTCCCATGTCTCCCCTTTTATTCTGCATTTTGTGTATTTGGCTGTCTGCCCCTCTCCCATTCCTTGATTCTAGAAATTGCCATGTGTATACGTCACTAACCTCCCAATCGTCTAGGTAAGCTGTTTCTACCAATAGACAATTCACACATGATTCTAGCTCTATGCCTGCTAATCTCATTACTGGGAAAGATGCTTTTCATCTGGCCTTTTAAATACTGGCTACTGCTGTTGCTAGGCAGATTTCTACCTGTTGCTGGGTTGGTCGCATCCTATTATGCCTTTTTAAATCTATGGCACCCTCATCAACTGTATTATCCTCATCAACTGTATCATCCTCTTCATCTGTATTAATCTTTCTATTACTCTTCATCAAAAAACAGCAGCCAAGTTAGTGAAATACAATTTGCCCGTAACAATCTGGGCTGGCTTTCCTTAATTCATCTGTCTGGGATTATCATTTCTAAAAGTTTTCCAGCCACCGAGGTTAAACAGACTGGCCTATAGTTGCTGGATTTATCCTTTTTTCCATTTTAATGAGAGTGTAACATTTGGAATTCCCCTGTCCTCTTGCACCATTCTTAAGGTTTTAGGAGGATTTAAAAATTATGGCCAGTGTCTCTGCCATTTCTACCCATATTTCTCACAGTGTCTTCAGATACACCCCATCCAGTCCTGGAGAGTATGGCCAGTAGTTCTAATACCTCTTCTTTATTAAATTTAAACCCATCCAGTGTCTGAACTATCTACTCTTCAGTCCAAATAAGCAGCATCTTATTCCTTGTTAAATCAGATGTAAAATGCTCATTTAGTCCTCAGCCATACCCCTGCCTCCATGTGTAAATCCCATTTTGGTCCCTAATTGGCTCCACTCCTCTTCTTGCCACCCTTTTATTATTTGTATGTTCATATAGGACTTTAGGGTCCCATTTTATGTTCCATGCCAGTCTCTTTTCATATTGGGCGCAATTCAAAAAATGTCTAATTGTTGTCACTGGCAGGAAAAGCAATTCCCAGCAGGTAGGTCAGCACAATCCAGATCTCAATCCACCCACTGTTGGAGCCTGAGGTGATTCCTGCTGGGAAAGCAATATGCGGGATTGAAAGATGTCTCCAGACAACCTTACAGAACATCCCCCCCACCCCCCCCCCACCCTTACTCACTGGCAAAACCCTCCCCCATTCACTGACATCAGGGTGCCCCCCCCCCCCAATCGCTGCTACCACTGCCCCCACCCCCTCACAAGTGAGTGAAACCCTGCTATTAGGTCGCCAAAGCCCCTCTTTCAGGCCCCTCCTCTTTGTGCCCCTTTCAGACTCCACCTCTTGACAGTGTCAACCTGACAGGGAAACGTGGAACGTCAGGATCATGGATCCCATGGACCATTTTAAACTATTTCCCACACGGAGCTGGCAGACTGGGAGGGGTTCTTGGTGGATATGAAGACGATTACAGAGTGAAGTGGGGTTGTCGGAGCACCAACAACAAGGTGGGAGGGAATGGCCAAGGCATTGCGGGGTTATTGGATCACAGGGATCTCCACATTGTGGGAAGGATGGGGCAGATTTTGGCAGGAGGTTTGATTGGGGGGAGGGAGGGATGTACTCCTGCTCCTCCTACCCATTGCATTTGCTGGAAGGAATATTTCGCTGCTGTAGCTCCTGCTCCTTATAACCGGAGTTTCCCCAGTCCGGGAAAAATAAATTTGGCTCAGCCATTAAATTAACTGACTAGAAACCTCATTCAAATATTCACATTATATCCTGCCTCTCCAGAGCAAATTATTTAGATATTCCCATCCTTTATGAATCGGCACGTGAGTTATTCACAGTGAGTTAGAGTCATATTGCACAAATTCGCCAATTTAATCACTTCCATGTTCCTGTTCCACCCACCGTGTGGGAGAAGGGAGCAGAGTTACAGTTCCCCCCATTCTTTTTGCAGATTATTTCACATTTACCCTCCTTCGAACTATCAAGGTTGCATCCTTTGGTTCTGGGTGAAATAGCTGGGCCTAGTTAAATTTATCCACTCCCTTTAGAATTCTATGCCAAACATATTGGGCGCGATTCTCCACAAATGCGGCGAGTCGTAAAGGCTGCCGTGAAACTGGCCGTGTTTCACGGCAGCCTCCGCGCCCCCTCCCGGGACCTGATTCTCCCCCCCCGGGCGGGGCTAGCAGCGGGGCCCCGTGAACCACAGCATCGCGGCCTTAGCAACCGTCGCTAAGTCCACGTGCCAAGCGTCACGCCGGCTGACGCGCACGATGACGTCAGCCGCGCATGCGCGGATTGGACGGCTCCAACCCGCGCACGCGCGGGGCCGTCATCTCCCTCGGCCGCCCCACGGACTGATCTTGCGGGGCGGCGGAGGGAGAAAGAGTGCGTCCGTTACGGATGCACTGCCTGCGATCGGTGCCCACCGATCGCGGTCCTTCACGGGCCCATGTCCCCCTTGGCATGGCCGTGGTACTGCCGTGCCAATCGGGGCCCTGGATGCCCAGAATGGGCAAGTTGCGGCCATTTTTACGACGGCAGCAAGCAGGTGTGTTGCTGCCGTAAAAACGGCCGTAAAGGCCTGGGAACTCGGCCCATCGGCCTGGGGAGAATCACTGTTCGCCGTAAAAAACAGCGAGCAGCGATTCGTGTCGTGGGGCGGCCATGGAGGGCGTGAAAAATGTCGGGGACGCCCTCCCGCTATTCTCCGACCCGTCGTGGGCAGCGGGGAATCGTGACCCGAGTTGGATTCGCCAACGCCGAAATCGCGTTTGGGAGAATCCTCGTCTACATCGGAATTGGGGGCAGTGCCATTTTTGCGATGCTCCGCCCCCTCAAAAAAGCGTACTTGGGGAGTACGCTACATGCCGTATGGATGGCCTTAGGACATCACCTGAGGCCCTCCCCCAATGCTCCGCCCCGATGGGCTGATGGCGTCAGACCTGTGTGCTCAGGGGGGCAGTTTTTGACAGGCCGGATCTGCCCGTGGTCGACACCATGTTGCATGGTGCAGCTGCCACAGGCTGCCGCCGTGCGCATGCCCAGCCACGGACCCGGCCATTCTCCGCCCGTACGGAACGCCTCTCAGTCTGCCAGCTCCGTGCGGGAAATAGTTAAAAATGATCCATGGGCATTCGTGTCTCTGACACTCCAGGTTTCCTTGCCAGGTTGATACTGGCAGGGAACACCAGGGGGTTTACGCTGCGCGGCTGCTGGCCCCCCACTGGATGGAGGATTGGTGCGGGGGTGGCGCCGACGTTCTGGTTGTAAGACCAGACGGATCCTGCGGACATAGCCGCAGGATCAGAGAATCCAGCCCCATGTTCTCTAAATCTTCTCATTTCCAGTAATAACATGCCCAATTTACATATTGCACCTCAGTGTTCAAGCGCAACTTGAACATACAAACTTGTAATTCAAAGACAGGCGTGGAAAATCAAACTGCCAGTTTGAAAGAGATTTCACTCAATGCTTTTACGTGGTTAGATATTTCCAAAGCTTAAAGCTTTGAGCTGTTCTTTCCGGGTATTTACCAAACAACGGACGAATCAATGGCCTCATTGTGCCCGGCTTGGTGTCGGAACGAGGCCGTTGAATCTCGGGAGGGAGCTCTCGCGAGATTTGAGACACTCGAAAAGTCTCGCCAGGTTTAATGGTGCCTTGCAAGACCTTGCGATCTGGTTCTCACTCTCACTGGCCGTGATCCAGAGCAGCATATTTAAATGAGACATTAGTCTAATTTGAATATGCATGTGCGGGAATGTTCTGTCGCCTGGGAACTAATGGCTGCACCTGAGAGACCTCGCCAGGACGCTGGTTTCCACAAAGGTGGGCCAGTCACAATGGCACCTGGGGGGGTGGTGGTCTCCCTGGCCATGAGAGACCCCCGGGTAGTGTGGGACAGAACAGGGTGGCACCCGACGCTGCCTCTGGCATCCGGGCATCTTGGAACTGTCAGGATGCCAGGTTGGTAGTGCCAGGGATTGGACCCAGGGGCCTTACCAGGTTGAGGGAGAGGTGAGGGGGTGTTCCCGAGGGCCTTCCCGGGGGAGCAGCCAGACAAAATGGTGCCCCGATCTGCGAGGAGCTTTAAGCTTGCCTGCGGCAAATTACTCTGGGCGGCCTTGGCAGAGAGAAACACCAAAGCCAAAAGAAAACAGCAAAGTGCTGTTAAATAGCGAGATCTTTCTCGGCACTGCGGCCTCCAGGAAACACTCGCTAAATGTGTCCAAAATTGGACAGATTTTTTTTTCCCAGTTTAATCGTGTCCAACATTGAACCAGCATAGTGTCTTGCATGGCCACTAGTTACAATACTGTCAGTGTGTTCCATCATTAACAGGCAGCTCAGTGTAGACAGGAATATGTATTTATTCGTTACTCAGGCCAGGCCTGGTCCCTGAGTCTCAGCTGCTCACTGAATAAACTTGCAGCTATGGAGCAAAATCCATTTCAACCTGTAATAAAGGAGTCTATATGTAAAAGTATATTTTCCACGCCTTGGGGCTATGTGTGTTTACTTTAAGCAATACAGATACTGTAACAGTGTGGAACAACCAGTCTGGGCACAACTCCATGAGTTTCTGTTTAACTAGCTACCAAACAATCAGTAACATCTATGGTGACAAACTTCAGCTAGTCAGATCCAGTATATGGTTCCAGTCTTCCTTTACTTTTTCCATAATATTCCAACTCCAGTTATGGTTTTAGTTGTTTATCGACACAAGCTCAAAAAATGAGAAACGGAAGTTGGGTTAACTGAACATTTCAACTTTGACTCAGCAGCAGTAATTGTATCCTGTCTGAAGTAATCGAGCATCCGCCCTACGCAGTAAAACTATTAGATTTACCTTCTATCCAGGTCAAAGACCGGCGACACGCAAGGTCATTTACATTAATCTTTTTAAAGAACAACTTTCCTGCTTTTTTAAAAATGATATTTACAATCATGAGAATTTATAAAATGTTTCCAAGGTCGCAATGGAAAAAACTATTTCTGGGCTGCATGGTAGCACAGTGGTTAGCACTGCTATTTCACAACGCCAAGGTCCCAGGTTCGATTCCCGGCTTGGGTCACAGTCTGTGTGGAGTCTGTACGTTCTCCCCGTGTGATGGAACCATCAATTCACGAGACACGTGCTTTAAGATATGAACAGTGGTTTTAATCTACTTACTACAGAGCCAGCCTGTTACCCGTTGAACTCTCGATGAACTGCAGGCTGGCTCTGGACACGGTTATTTATACAGCAGTCAAGGGGGAGCAGTCGTGGGCGGAGCCAAGGGTGGAGCCCTGTACAAACTCCTGAGCATTCCCAGCGCTACTCCCCCTGGTGGTCGAATAACGCTACTGCGCTTACAATGGTATTGGTAAATACAGTGTGAATTACTACGTTACATTCACCACATTCACCCCCTGCAAAAAAATCAAGTCCGGCGGGGGTGGTGGTCTACAAAGTAAGTCTGTCCAGTGGTCGAACTGTCCGCTGTGATCTGCGGAGCACCGGGGTTGCAGCCACTTGCGGTGGCTGGATGGGTGTTGTGTGCTGGGGTACAATGGCAGACTCCAGGGAGGGTTGTGTCCGAGCTTCATACTCTTCTGGTTCGACCGGGGACGGGGGGGCGCTGGGGGCTGGCCGGCGCGGGTGCACGGAACTGGTGGAGCGAGCTCGTGGGCTCGGGAGCGCGAGGGGGCGGCAGCATGGGGTGTAGGGTGAGGGGTCCTTCTGTGGGGGTAGAAGAGGCGCTGGATCCGGCGGGTACCAGATCCCGGAGGGATACTGTGTCCTGACGGCCGTCAGGGAACTCGACAAAGGCGTACTGGGGGTTGGACTGGAGCAGGCGCATCTTCTCAACAAGGAGGTCGGTTTTGTGTGCCCTGACGTGTTTCCTCAGGAGTACCGGGCCCAGTAGGACGGTCTTCCAGACCGTCGCGTTCTCCCTCTCCACCTGCCCGTTCCCCCTGGGGTTGTAGCTGATAGTCCTGCTTGAGGCAATACCCTTGTCGAGCAGGTACTGACGCAGCTCGTCGCTCATGAAGGACGAACTCCGGTCGCTGTGCACGTAGCTGGGGAAACCAAACAGGGTGAAGATGCTATGCAGGGCCCTAATGACTGTGTGGGACGTCATGTCGGGGCACGGGATAGCAAATGGGAAACGGGAAAACTCATCTACGACGTTTAGAAAGTAAATGTTCTTGTTAGTTGAGGGGAGTGGCCCTTTGAAATTAATCGTGAGGCTTTCAAAGGGCCTAGAAGCCTTGACCAGGTGGGCCCTGTCTGGTCTATAGAAGTGCGGTTTGCACTCCGCACAGATCGGGCAGTCCCTGGTGACCGCTTTTACCTCCTCGTTGGAGAAAGGCAGGTTTTGGGCTCTGATGTAGTGGGCGAGCCGGGTGACCCCCGTGTGGCAGAGGTTGTTGTGGATGACTTTCAGACTGTCAATCTGCGCGCTGGCGCATGTCCCGCGGGATAGGGCATCCGGAGGCTCGTTGAGCTTCCCGAATCGATACTTAATATCATAGCTGTAGGTGGAGAGTTCGATCCTCCACCGAAGAATTTTATCATTTTTTATTTTGCCCCTTTGCGAGTTATCAAGCATAAAGGCGACCGATCTTTGGTCGGTGATGAGGGTGAACCTCCTACCTGCGAGGTAGTGCCTCCAGTGACGAACAGCCTCCACAATGGCTTGTGCTTCTTTCTCGACTGAGGAGTGTCGGAGTTCTGAAGCGGAGAGGGTACGGGAGAAAAATGCAACGGGCCTCCCTGCCTGATTTAGTGTGGCTGCTAGAGCTACATCTGAGGCGTCGCTCTCAACCTGGAATGGAGTGGATTCATCCACCGCCCGCATGGCTGCTTTGGCGATGTCCTCCTTGATGCAGTTGAAGGCCTGGCGCGCCTCAACTGACAGGGGAAATTGTGTGGCCTTAAAGAGTGGGTGGGCTTTGTCCGCATATTGAGGGAACCACTGGGCGTAGTAGGAAAAGAAGCCCAAGCACCGTTTGAGGGCCTTGGGGCAATGAGGGAGGGGGAGTTCTAAGAGGGGGCGCATACGGTCCGGGTCTGGGCCCAGGACTCCGTTTTCCACGACGTAGCCGAGGATGGCCAGTCTGTTTGTGCGGAAAACGCATTTCTCTTTGTTGTAGGTGATGTTTAATTTCTGTGCCGTCTGGAAAAAACGGTGGAGGTTGGCGTCGTGGTCCTGCTGGTCATAGCCGCAGATGGTGACATTGTCCAAGTACGGAAACGTGGCCCGCAGCCCGTAATGGTCCATCATTCGGTCCATTGCTCGTTGGAATACCGAAACCCCATTAGTGACGCCGAAGGGGACACGGAGGAAATGGAAGAGGCGGCCATCGGCCTCGAATGCCGTGTAGTGGTGGTCCTCCGGGCGGATTGGGAGCTGGTGGTATGCAGACTTCAGATCCACCGTGGAAAAGAGCCGATACTGGGCGATCTGATTTACCATGTCTGCAATCCTGGGGAGGGGATATGCGTCGAGGAGCGTAAATTTATTTATGGTCTGACTATAGTTGACAACCAGGCGGAATTTTTCCCCGGTCTTAACGACCACCACCTGAGCTCTCCAGGGACTATTGCTGGCCTCTATAATCCCCTCACTGAGCAGCATTCGGACCTCTGATTTGATAAATACCCTACCCTGCAGGCTGTATCGCCTGCTACGAGTGGTTACGGGTTTACAGTCCTTTGTGAGATTGGCGAAGAGAGGAGGGGGGGAGATTCGCAGTGTAGCGAGACTGCAGATAGTGAGTGGGGGCAGTGGGGACAGGGGCCCGCCGAAGCTGAGGGTGAGGCTCTTAAGGTTACACTGAAAATCTAGGCTTAATAAGAGTGGCGCGCAGAGGTCGGGCAAAACGTAGAGTTGAAATTTTGAGTAACTAGCGCTTCGGATTGTGAGTGTCGCGGCGGTGCGCCCCGGATCTGTACAGAATGGGAGCCTGAAGGGAGCGAGATAGTTTGCCGCACGGGGAAAATGGGGAGCGAACAGCACCTTACCAGGTCTGGGTGTATGAAGCTCTCAGTGCTCCTGGAGTCAAAAAGGCATGGCGTGTTGTACCTGTTGATTTGGACCTCTGCCATCGAATTTCGCAGATGCTTCGGGCGTGATTGATCCAGGGTGACTGCGCCGAGTTGCGGGCCGCGTGACGAGCGCCTGGGGAGGTCGTACTCTTCCGATGAGTTGTCCGAGCGTGGAGATGCAGGTCGGGCCCGTGGATCGCATGTGGCGGGCGGCGAGGAAGATGGCGTCCAAGATGGCGGCCCCCATGAGTCGCACGTGGCCGGCCGCGTGGTGGAGGTTTGCCAAGGTGGCGGCCCCCATGGACCGCACGTGGCGGGAGGGGGCGGGGTCGGGGCATAGGCTGCAGCTTTTCGGGCCCCACGGGCCTGCGGGTGTGGGGAGCGATTACTTCGTGCCGCTGGGGAGTTGGAAGCTGGGGCCCTTTTTGTAAGGCACACTCTCGCGTAGTGGCCTTTCCGCCTGCAGCTGCTGCAGGTCGCGTTGCGGGCCGGGCAGTGCTGCCGCGGGTGCTGATTCTGGCCGCAGAAATGGCAGGCTGGAGCAGCCTGGTGGCTGGGCGGCCACGTGGCACAGGCCTGGGGGAGTCGCTGGTCGGGGGCCCATGATTGGGTCACGGGGTCCGCAGGAAACGAGGTGAGGCTGCGGAAGGAGACCTCCATCATGGTAGCAATTTCTGCAGTTGTTTCTAAATCTTGGGCCCTCTTTTCCAGCAGTCGTTGGCGCACATAATTAGACCTGAGGCCCGCTACAAAAACATCGCGTACAACAAGTTCATCGAGAGTTCAACGGGTAACAGGCTGGCTCTGTAGTAAGTAGATTAAATTGATGGAACCATCAATTCACGAGACACGTGCTATAAGATATGAACAATGGTTTTAATCTACTTACTACAGAGCCAGCCTGTTACCCGTTGAACTCTCGATGAACTGCAGGCTGGCTCTGGACACAGTTATTTATACAGCAGTCAAGGGGGAGGAGTCATGGGCGGAGCCAAGGGTGGAGCCCTGTACATACTCCTGAGCATTCCCAGAGCTACTCCCCATAGTGGTCGGATAATGCTACTGCGCTTACAATGGTATTGGTAAATACAGTGTGAATTACTACGTTACATTCACCACACCATGTCTGCGTGGGTTTCCTCCGGGTGCTCCGGTTTCCTCCCACAGTCTAAAGACGTGCTGTTCGGTGAATTGGACATTCTGAATTCTCCCTCTGTGTACCCAAACAGGTGCCGTAGTGTGGTGACTAGGGGCTTTTCACAGTAACTTCATTGCAGTGTTAATGTAAGCCTACTTATGACACTAATGACACTGTGACACTTATTATTATCTCGTGACCAGTTTCAACAGAATTCTAAAATCGAGTATCTTGTGACATCATTAATGGTTAGAATTCTGCTGCCGTTGGGATTCTCTTTTCCCACTGGCAGCGCAGCCCCGCCCACAGGTTTCCCAGCAGCATCGGGTGGCTGCAGTGAGAAATCCCATTGACAAGCGGAGGAAGATAGCCAGGGTAAGTGCTCCTTGTCTCCTCATACCACTCCCTCTTTCAGCTACCCCTCCCCATGCCACGCGGACCCCAAATGCTGCCACCTCGTAGGGCCCCACCACCCAACCTCCCACAAGCTTCCTCATCCCCCCTAGCACTCCCTTCCTCACAATTCCTGCCCCCTCACGCGCGGTGTCCACAAATGCCAGGTATCATCACCATCCCTGCTGTCTCGCTGCAGGATAAGCTTGCTCACAACCGCCACGAGTGAGCGAAGAGGCGAGGTGGCATGGCTGAGCTGAGGGTCCTGATTCCATTTGAGGAGGGAGGCCTGGGGCATGCAGGGGAGCAGCAGGAGCAGGTCTGTGCTCAGAGCGAGGTGAGCGGGAGAGAGAAAAGTGAGGAGCCTCTGTGCTTTCATTCATCTCCCAAACTCACATAAGTTCTATCTTTCCCAGACCTTTGCCCTTATCATGCACAAATACTGTGTCCCTTCCCTTGCAGAAAATTACCTGAGCAGCCAGGCCCATCCACCAACAGGAGGAGATGTTGGAGGAGGACAGGGTAGAGGTAAATGTGGCCAATTCGATCCAAAGTTGGCCTAGTAACAGGAAACAAAGGGTAGTGGTCGATGGCTGCCCTTGCGAATGGAAAGATGCTTCATGTGGTGTTCTGCAGGGCTTAGTGTTGGGGCCCCTGCTGTATGTTTTATATATTAATGATTTGGACTTAAACGTGGGGGGCATGATTGGGAAATTTGCAGACGACACAAAAATTGACAGTGTAGTGGATAGTGTAGAGGATAGCTATAAGCTCCAAAATGATATATGTGAGTTGGTGGGGTGTGCAATAAAGTGGCAGATGGGGTTCAACTTGGATAAGTATGTGGTGGTGCATTTAGGGAGGTCAAACAGTAAAAGGGAAAGTACAATAAACGGGAATTTTCTGAGAGGGGTAGATGAGTTGGCACTGTAGTTAGCACTGCTGCCTCACAGTGCCAGGGACCTGGGTACAATTCCAGATTAGGGTGACTGTCTGTGTGGAGTTTGCACCTTTCTCCCCGTGTCTGTATGGGTTTCTCTAGGTGCTCTGGTTTCCTTCCACAGTCCAAAGATGTGCAGGTTAGGTGGATTGGCCATGCTAAATTGCCCCTTAACATCCAGGGATGTGCAGGCTCTGCAGGGTTATTGAAGCAGACATTTCTCAAGTGTTAGGAAAGGATAAGATAGGACAGCATGGTGGCGCAGTGGTTAGCACTGCTGCCCCACGGAGCCGAGGTCCCAGGTTCGATCCCGGCTTAGGGTCACTGTCCGTGTGGAGTTTGCACATTCTCCCCATGTTTGGGTTGGTTTCACCCCCACAACCCAAAGATATGCAGGGTAGGTGGATTGGCCAGGCTAAATTGCCCCTTAATTGAAAAAAACTCTAAATTTAAAAAAAAAGGAAAGGATAAGATTGGTAGACCTTTTTGTTATTGTAAATTTTCTCAGAAACCACTGGCAACATTTGAGTGACTGGAGGGAAGGAGGTGTTCAAGCTTTTTCTCCATTTCCCACCCTGTAGGAATTTTTTAATAACTAATTTACATGATGTGGGTGTGGCTGGCTAGGCCCAGCATTCTTTGCCTATCCTTTGCTGTCCTTCAGAAGGTCTTCTTGAATCCACTGTGCTGTTAGTGAGGGAGCACCAGGATTTTGACCCAGCGACAGTGAAGGAACGGCCGATATATTTCCAAGTCAAGATGGGGAGTGACTTGGAGCGGAACCTCCAGGTGGTGGTGTTTCCAGGTATCTGCTGCCCCTGTCCATCTGGATGGTAGTGGTCATGGGCTTGTAAGCTGCTACCTAAGGAGCCTTAGTGAGTTCCTGCAGCGCATCGTGTAGATGGTACACATGGCTGCCACTGTTCGCCGATTGTGGAAGGAATGAATGTTTGTGGAAGGGGTGTAAATCAAGTGGGCTATTTTGTCCTGGAGGGTGTTGAGCTTCTTGAGTGTTGTTGGAGCTGCACTCATCCAGGCAAGTGGAGAGTATTCCATTACACTCCTGACTTATGCCTTGTAGAGGTTGGACAGGCTTTGGGAAGTTAGGAAGTGAGTAACTCGCCGCAGGATTCATAGAAACATAGCAGGAGAAAGCTATTCGGCCCCTCGAGCCTGCTCCACCATTCATTTTGATCAGGGCTGATCATCCAACTCACTAGCCTGTTCCTGCTTCTCCCCTTATCCTTTGATTCCATTTGCCAAAGTGCTATATCTAACTGCTTCTTGAAAACACAATGTTTTGGCCTCAACTACTTTCTGTGGTAGCGAATTCCACAGGTCGACCACTCTCTGGGTGAAGAAAGTTGTCTTCATCTCAGTCCTAAATGGTCTATCCCGTATCCTCAGACTGTGACCCCTGGTTCTGGATTCCCGCACAATCAGGAACATCCTTCTTGCACCAACCCTGTTTAGTCCTGTTAGAATTTTATAGGTTTCTATGAGATTCTCCCCTCATTCTTCTGAACTTCAGTGAGTATAATTTTAACGAATTCAATCTCTCCTCATACGTCAGTCCTGCCACCCCATCGGGAACATTCTTTCTGAATCTACCCTGTTAGAATACGAGATCCCTTCTGACTCTTCTAAACTCCAATGAATATAATCCTAACCGACTTAGTTTCTCCCCATATGAGAGTGCCGCCATGCCAGAAATCAGTCCGGTAAACCTTTGCGACACTCCCGCTAGAGCAAGAACATCCTTCCTCAGATAAGAAGACCAAAACTGGACACAATATTCCATGTGTGTCCTCACCAAGGCCCTGTATATTTTCAGCAAGACATTCCTGCTCCTGTACTTGAACCTTCTCACAATGAAGGCTGTAGTAATCCACAAGAAATGCAGATAAAAGCCATAGTATTTTTCCACCCGGAAGCCACAGTATTTATATTATTATGATCCTAGAACAGACCGAAATGGTTTCTGGGACACTGGACAAGAACACCAATATTTAATTTAACTTGTAAGATTGTGAGGGAAGGATAATTCGCCCCAGGATTCCACGTACAAATAGGGGTATGATACATTAAATACACTTAGCAGACCCAGAAATACTTGCCGTCAAGGGAAGTCTTGGATGAACCACTGTGAGAGAGAGATCCTTCAGGAACCATCATGCAGATTCTTGCCTGTGTCAAACTACGGGGCCTCACGGTAGCATGGTGGTTAGCATCAATGCTTCACAGCTCCAGGGTCCCAGGTTCGATTCCCGGCTGGGTCACTGTCTGTGTGGAGTCTGCACGTCCTCCCCGTGTGTGCGTGGGTTTCCTCCGGGTGCTCCGGTTTCCTCCCACAGTCCAAAGATGTGCGGGTTAGGTGGATTGGCTATGCTAAATTGCCCGTAGTGTAAGGTTAATGGGGGGATTGTTGGGTTACGGGTATACGGGTTACGTGGGTTTAAGTAGGGTGATCATTGCTCGGCACAACATCGAGGGCCGAAGGGCCTGTTCTGTGCTGTACTGTTCTATGTTCTATGTACTGTTTAACATACCAGCCTGTTCAGAAACTGCTGATCTGTCCACAGTCAAATCGTTAACAAAACTCAAAATTGAAACTCAACACCTCACTGCATCATCCCCTGGCTCCTCCCATTAACTACATCACCTTGCTAAAGCTAAACACAATGGACAGTATTCACTGTCGGCCGATGCCGGGGTTGGGTTTAAGGTTGGGGGTTAGGATTAGATGTGTTCTTGATTGTTGATTGTGTTCTTTTTACATTGTAAATTGATGCATCTGTTTTATATTATATTATTATACTATTTTGTTCAAATTAAAAACTTCTCAATAAAAATATTTTTAAAAAAGTTTTCAGATTGTCAAATGCCTGCTGATATTCTGATGTCCAGTGAAATTTCCTGTGCTTTTTCAGAAGTTCAGTGAAGTTTCACAGAAGTTCAACCATAGGAATGTTACATCACAGAGGGAGGCCATTCAGCCCATCTTTCCCATGCCAGCCCGAGGCCTCCCAGGTGCCCTTTCCAATCCCACCTTCCTGCACCAAGCCCATAGACCTGCAGTTTACAGCTATTAAGGTGCAGATCCAAGTACTTTTTAAAAGAGTTTAGGTCTCTGCCTCCACCACCAACTCGGGCAGCGAATTCCAGACATCCACTACTCTCTGCGTAAAATGGTTCTTCCTGACGTCCCCTCTACATCTCTGTCACTTATACTGAATCTATGTCCACTGGGTCTAGAATTCTCCGCCAAGGGAAATCATTTTATCCTGTCCACTTTATCTCTTCCCTTCATAATTTTGTACACCTCAATCATATCACCCTTCAGCCTTCTTTGTGCCAAGGAAAATAACCCAACCTTTCTAATCTCTCCATATAGCTACACTTTTCTACCCCTGACAATATTCTTGTAAACCTCTCTGCACCTGCTCCAGAACAATGGCGTCCTTCCTGTAACCTGGTGACCAGACCTGCACACAATACTCCAGTTGTGGCCTCACTAGTGTTTTATACAATTCCAGCATTATACCCTTACTTTTAATAATCTTGATTAGTGTCACAATTACTGTAGTCACAATTAACACTGCAATGAAGTTACTGTGAAAATCCCCTAGTCACCACACTCCGGCGCCTGTTCGCATACACTGAGGGAGAATTCAGAATGTCCAATTCACTTAACTAGCACTTCTTTCGTGACTTTTGGGAGGAAACTGGAACACCCGGAGGAAATCCATGCAGACACAGGGAGAACGTGCAAACTGTGCACAGACAGTGACCCAAGCAGGGAATTGAACCCAGGTTCCTGGTGGTGTGAAGCAAGAGTGCTAACTAACCACTGTGCTACTGTGACATCCTATTATATATTCTATACCTCTGCCAATGAAGGTGAGAATTCCATATGCTCTCTTTGTAACCTTGTCTACTTGAACTGCTGCTTTAAGGACTTGTGTACTTGTACGCCAAGATCTCTCGATTCATCTACCCCTCTTAGCATATTCCCATTTATTATGTCCTCCCTATAACTGCGAAAGTAACTGCTAAAAACTGCTAAACCACACTGCTAAAAGTTGATACAAATTCCTGGTAGAAACCACTCATGCCCAGAAATCTGAGAAGTTCTCTCCGTTGATGGTATTGTAAACGCCCCAGTAGCTTTCAGCTTCACATTCTGTGGGGCCATTTGACCAGGTCCAATGGCCTTATGTGACTTGAGGTTTCGCAAATTGACTTTTAGCCAAGTTTACCATCAATCCAGTCTCTTGTACTCGCTCGAATAATTCCTTTAAATGCTCCAAATGTCCCTCCCATGTTTGACTGAACATCACCAAATCGTCAATGTATGCAGTACAATTGTTTGGTCCAAAAATGACCTTGTTGGTTAATCCATGGAATGTTGCTGCCACATTCTTTGTTCCAGACAGTATAACTTTAAACTGATACAGACCATTTGGCATCACAAAAGCAGAAACTTCCTTCACCCTGTCTGACAAATGTACTTGCCAGTATCCTTTAAGTAGGTCAAGTTGGTAATAAAATTTGCTTTGCACCTTTTCAACAGTTCTCCAAACAAGGAATAGGATACAAATCTGATTTCATAACTAAACTTTTGTACAGTCCACACACAATCGTGTTCCATCTGTTTCTGGTACCATCAGAATTGGTGAGCTCCGATCGCTGCAGCTCACTTCAATGAGATCATTCTTAAACATGCTTTGAATAAACTTTTGTACCTGTGCCAACTTTTCTGGATGGGCGGTGAGCGCCGGCTGAACTGGGATCCCTGGGTGAATCCCATCCCTCCATGCCCCCTGCACCCCCTCTGCGGCCAGGTCAGACCAGTCCATCCCCTCCATCACACCCTTCTGACAGAGCACCGAGACAATTTGTAACGTTGTGAACAGGTGTTCAATGTGAACAAGTGAGCATATATATAAAGCTTTGTGCCCTATCGCTGAACGGTGTCCTGCACCCGTGCCCACTTAACTAGTGTCTACCTGTCTGACCTTATGAGCCCGAACTCTATGCGTAGGTGCATCCCCAGGCGGTACATCAAGAGTGGAGGCGGCCTGCTGTGGTTCCTGCCCTCTGACCTGGGTCCCCTTTGGCGGCCATCTTCTGATGTGACCGGATATGGATGGGCCAGACTGCTGCTTGGGTGTTCTATGTGGCGTAGTGCCACCCTGTTCTGCCCAGTGACCACGCGGTGCACCATGGACAGTGGGGTAGGGCCCAAGGTGCTGTGATGTTCTGGCACCCTGCGGGAGTCACCGGCACAAACCCCATCACCTCCTCCTCCCTCGGGGTACCCGATGGCCAGTGGGCTACTCCATGGGGTGGGGGTGGCACTGCAGCCACTGGCTGTGCCACCTCCCTTTGACTGTGCCCCGTTGGACAGCGCCAGGGCAATGCCACCGACACCCTCAGCCATGACCCGCTGTGACTGGGCAACACTCTGGAGCGTCACTGCAATGTCCAAGTGGTCCTGCTACTTGGCTGTCTGTGATAGGGCAGCCCTGTCCTGGGCCTTGGTTATCACCCGCACAGAGTGTGCAGGCCTTGGTCATGCTGGCCCATGGCCGAAAGCTTCTCCCTCACGGCCTACACCGCGGTGTTGGCCTGAGTGGCACGAATGGTGGGCACGAACTGCTCCTGCATGCGATTGGATTCCTCCAACTGCACATGCATGGCGCTGGATGCTCGCTGAAAACCCCTCATGCAGTCCCTTGCTCTGCAACTGCATCTCCACTATCAATGGGACCGTCCTTCACAGAAGCCCGAAACCCGTCAGGATGGCAGCTATTTCCTGGGGTCGGGCCACCCTCCAACCCTCCGCCTGCTCGGGAGTTCCTACCTCCAGCTGCGTACAGGATCAGCTGTGTGCTGCGCACCAGAGAGTGTCCCAGGAGCCACTTCACTAAAGTGCCGAATCGAGGTGAGTGTCTCTGGGCTGGTGGAGGGTGTTGGGGACAGCTGTGCCGGGAAATCTGTGTCGGCTGGGGTGTTGAGGGCTTCTCTTGGTGTCCGTTTCCTCCTCCTTGCTGCTCTCCTCTTGGGGTTGTGTTTGGAGTTGTGGGGGGGGGTGGCACCAGAAGGGTCGCCTCATCGGCAGGTAACACTGCAAGACACAAGTCATGATGCATGATTGGACTGCGGGTTGGGGTGGTGGGGGTGGTGGGGGTGGTGGGGGTGGTGGAGGGGCTGTGTGGGGGGGGGGGGGGGTGATGGAGGGGGCAGTGTGGGGGGGGGTGGGGGTGGTGGAGGGGGCAGTGTGGGGGGGGTTGGAGGGGGCAGTGTGGGGTGGTGGGGGGGCAGTGTGGGGGTGGTGGACGGGGCAGATTGGGGGTGGTGGAGGGGGTAGTGTGGGGGGGGTATGGAGGTGGTAGATGGGGCGATTTTGGGTGTGTGGGGGTGGGGGACGGGGCAGCGTGGGGGTGGTGGATGGGGCGGTTTTGGGTGTGTGGGGGTGGTGGAGGGGTTAGTGTGGGGGTGGTGGACGGGGCAGCGTTGGGGTGGTGGAGGGGGCAGCATGGGGGTGGTGGAGGGGGCAGTGTGGGGGTGTGTGGAGGGGGCAGTGTGGGGGTGTGTGGAGGGGGCAATGTGGGGGTGGTGGACGGGGTAGCGTGGGGGTGGTGGAGGGGGCAGCGTGGGGGTGTGTGGACGGGGCAGTGTGGGGGTGAATCCCAGCCCAGAGCACCGGCGAATCATGCAGGCTTGGAGAATCCAGAGCTCAGCCCGTTAATAGGATGAAGATGGGTCATTTAGACTCACTTGAATCCTCCCACTGTGGGGGGGGGGGGGGGGGGGGGGGGGGGTGCAAACCTCAATACCGCCACTGGCTGTCGATGTTGATGACATTGGATTCTCCTCAGACCCAGGAACTCTGCTACTGGCAGCGAGCGACGGAGAATCCAGTGCACTAACTACATGATACCCATTGAAAACTATACCTTCACCGGAATTCTCTGGAAATTCGCTGGCAGCGGGATTCTCTGCTCCAGCCAGCGGGGGACCCCTGTCCACGAGTTACCCGGTGGTGTGTGGTAGCTTCAATGGGAATACCCATTGACAGCGATGGGAAGAGAGAATCCTGCCACCAGCAAATGGAGCGCCGCCTCCAACTACCGAGAAACACACCGCTGAGAAGTTGGAGAAACCCGCCCCTTATTTCAAATATTTACCAATACAAATATAAATCCCTTAAAATTACCTTTGTTTTCCTAACACACCCTCAGAGTTGATTATCCGCCCCCACCCCCCCCCCCCCCCTCCCCCTTCCCTTCCACACGCTAACTCTGTTCAACTTCTTGCCTGAGGGCTACTGCTGTTGTTGGAGATTGAGATTCCCAACATGGGGACGGTTCTGATGATCGCGAGAGGGAGCAGTTGAGGTTCTCCCAGATCCACAGTCAGATGAAGATCTTCACTGCAAATTGTCAAATCTGATTTCAGTATTTTTGGCAAATCTGATCGCATTTGTCCAGTAGGAAACAAGGATGGGATTCTCCATTTTAGAGTCTAGGTTCTCCCACCAGCAGAAAACCAGGACTGGTCTCTGCTGGCACTAGGAAAAGTGCCCAGGAGCGAGTCACAGTCCTTCGCCATGAATATTTATACTTGGGAGAGACCATGTCGGATTCCATACAAATCCTGGTATCTAGCCGCCATTTTGAGCAGGCGGCCTGATCCCAGCATCCAGTGGCAGGTTCCCACAATTCAAATCCTGAACCCCCGGCCCACAAGGAGGGCACCCCCAATACCTCACAGGGGCATCCTCCCCCATCACGGAAATAATGGATTACCCCCAGCTTCCTCCTCAGCTCCCTCTCAGCCCCCCATGAACCACCCCATCAGCCCCCCTCAGCTGCCCTCAGCCATCCCATCAGCCACCCCATCAACCCCCATCAACCACCCCATTAGCCCCCCCTCAGCCACCCTCAGCCCACCCATCAGCCACCCCATCAACCCCCCATCAACCACCCCATCAGCCCCCCCCTCAGCCGCCCTCAGCCCTCCCATCAGCCACCCCATCAGCCTCCCCTCAGCCACCCTCAGCCCACCATCAACCACCCCATCAACCCCCATCAACCACCCCATCAGCCCCCCCTCAGCCGCCCTCAGCCCTCCCATCAGCCACCCCATCAGCCCCCCATCAACCACCCCATCAGCCTCCCCTCAGCCACCCTCAGCTCACCCATCAGCCACCCATCAGCCTCCCCTCAGCCACCCTCAGCTCACCCATCAGCCACCCCATCAGCCCCCCATCAACCACCCCATCAGCCTCTCCCTCAGTCACCCTCAGCCCACCATCAGCCACCCCATCAGCTCCTCCTTCAGCAACCCCTCCCTATCAGTCCCGCCCCTGGCATTGCCAATGGCGAACTGCTCCCTGGCACCATGGCACCTGGTAGCGACACCCATGCCTGGCATGGTGGACCCTGAGGGGGGGGGGGGGGGGGGGGGGGGGTCAGTCCACATGTCATGTAACACTCTGCTGCTGCCAGGGTGCAGAGGGAGTTCCCCAATTGTCCTAGTGGTTGGTTGTGTTCAGGCTGTGAGCGAAGAGTAGACTGCAGGATCTTTCTCCGGGATGGTGGCCTGGTCTGCTCCTTCCAGCCCTCAGCAATTTGAAGGTCACCTTTACCATTGTGATCTCTTCATCGCGTCATCGCGTCACGCACCATTGCAATGGCGTTGGTGCAACATTGGAAGGCATTCCGGCGATGCTCCAACCTGGTGGGCCAAGTTCCCGACCTCACGGTTGATGTGTAGTCTCAGCAGTCGGGAACCCCGCATGGAGGCTGTGGACTGTGTCCAGCGCTGCCACACTTGGCCGGGATCTGTGCCACTGGCCGGGCTGACTTCCGCGAAGGCTGGGGTGATTGGTGAGGGGTGGCCAGGGGGTAGCCTGTGAGATCGCGCATGGCGGGTTGGGTCCGAGCATGACCGGCGCCATGTTGCATGGCGCAACTGCTGCAGGTCATCACCATGCGTATGCACAGCCATGGACCCAGCCATTCTCCGGCTATTTTCGGCACAGAAGCCGGTGCCGGATCGGTGAGGGTTCGCCACTGATTCTGGTGTCGTAACGCGCCCGCAAATTCTCCGCTGGAGCCGGCACTTAGCTGCTAAAACGGAGAATCCAGCCCTACGTTTCTGAAACAGAGAATCTCGCCGCTTGGCTGCAAAGGTGCAATTAAAGCATCATAAAAGTAAGATCATAATTTATTTCAACCATGTATATTCTTTCCCTGAAATTGGGCGAATGGAAATTTGTTTATTCAAAGAAAGTTCCCTGGGAATATATAATTATAGACATTGGGTGGGAATCTCCATCCCTGGGAAGCCCAGAATGCGTTCCCCAATGAGTCGGAGAATTGGGCGTTGGGGCAAAATCAGGATTGGCGCCAGATGCTGGCCTGAAAGCCATTCTCTGACCCCTCGCTGTGGCCTGAAGGAGTTCCACTCCGCACGCCAGCAGGAGCGTGTACATAAATGCAAATGGTCCAGTTAGTAGGCCTGATGCCCTATGCTGCACCCACCCGTGATTCTCCATTCCTCGCGAGGTCTCAGCAATCGTGAACCCGCCCCTTGGCCCAGCACGAGGTCCACCCTGTCATGGCGGCCAGGGTGAATAGGCAGCACTGTGCCCCTGGCACCAACACCCGACCCAAATGCCCATAATCCCCCCTCCCTTCCCGACATGGGGTCGACTAGACCCCACCCTGCACCATTGCCAGCACCTTACCTTTACTGGCTGCCAAGGGTGGGTGTCCCTAGCCATGCAGGCCACCAGCCACGCCTGCCCCCCCCCCCCACCCGCCGCCGTGCTGCATGCGTCTGAATATATAACTCTGTGTGTTTCTGCTTCTCTTCCGCTCACCAGGGGGAGTCGCCCCATAACCACCATGAGAGGGAGCAAACTGGAGGGGGACTGCTGAACCTATGACCCCTCACAGCGGCTGGGCAGTGGGCATTGAAACTGATCAGTGGGCACAGAGACAGACAAGTGAGTCCCGCTGAGTTACAGTTCCCCATGAAACGTGTGTCACCACACCCACCACCGCCCACCACACTGTCACCACACCCACCACCGCCCACCACACTGTCACCACACCCACCACCGCCCACCACACTGTCACCACACCCACCACCGCTCACCACACTGTCACCACACCCACCACCGCCCACCACACTGTCACCACACCCACCACCGCCCACCACACTGTCACCACACCCACCACCGCCCACCACACTGTCACCACACCCACCACCGCCCACCACACTGTCACCACACCCACCACCGCCCACCACACTGTCACCACACCCACCACCGCTCACCACACTGTCACCACACCCACCACCGCCCACCACACTGTCACCACACCCACCACCGCCCACCACACTGTCACCACACCCACCACCGCCCACCACACTGTCACCACACCCACCACCCGCCCCACCACACTGTCACCACACCCACCACCGCCCACCACACTGTCACCACACCCACCACCGCTCACCACACTGTCACCACACCCACCACCGCCCACCACACTGTCACCACACCCACCACCGCTCACCACACTGTCACCACACCCACCACCGCCCACCACACTGTCACCACACCCACCACCGCCCACCACACTGTCACCACACCCACCACCGCTCAGCCACACTGTCACCACACCCACCACCGCCCACCACACTGTCACCACACCCACCACCGCCCACCACACTGTCACCACACCCACCACCGCCCACCACACACTGTCACCACACCCACCACCGCCCACCACACTGTCACCACACCCACCACCGCCCACCACACTGTCACCACACCCACCACCGCCCATCACACTGTCACCACACCCACCACCGCCCACCACACTGTCACCACACCCACCACCGCCCACCACACTGTCACCACACCCACCACCGCCCACCACACTGTCACCACACCCACCACCGCTCACCACACTGTCACCACACCCGCCACCGCTCACCACACTGTCCCCACCACCACTCACCACCGCCCACCACACTGTCACCACACCCACCACCGCCCACCAAACTGTCACCACACCCACCACCGCCCACCACACTGTCCCCACCACACCCACCACCGCTCACCACACTGTCACCACACCCACCACCGCCCACCACACTGTCACCACACCCACCACCGCCCACCACACTGTCACCACACCCACCACCGCCCACCACACTGTCACCACACCCACCACCGCCCACCACACTGTCACCACACCCACCACCGCCCACCACACTGTCACCACACCCACCACCGCCCACCACACTGTCACCACACCCACCACCGCCCACCACACTGTCACCACACCCACCACCGCCCACCACACTGTCACCACACCCACCACCGCTCACCACACTGTCACCACAACCCACCACACTCCCACACTGCCCCGTCCAACAACCCCACACACTCCCACACTGCCCCATCCAACACCCCCACACACCCAAAATCGCCCCATCCACCACCCCATCCCCCCCCCACGCTGCCCCATCCACCACCCCCACACTGCCCCATCCACCACCCCCACACTCCCAACACTGCTCCATCCACCACCCCCATACCCCCCCCACGCTGCCCCATCCACCACCCCCACACTGCCCCATCCACCACCCCCACACTGCCCCGTCCACCACCCCCACACTCCCAACTCCGCTCCATCCACCACCCCATACCCCACCACGCTGCCCCATCCACCACCCCCACACTGCCCCGTCCACCGCCCCATACCCCCCCCACACTGCCCCATCCACCGCCCCCACACACCCAAAACCACCCCATCCACCACCTCCACACTGCCCCATCCACCGCCCCCATACCCCCCACGCTGCCCCATCCACCACCCCCACACTGCCCCGTCCACCACCCCCACACTCCCAACACCGCTCCATCCACCACCCCCATACCCCACCAAGCTGCCCCATCCACCACCCCCACACTGCCCCTTCCAACACCCCCACACACTCCCACACTGCCCCATCCACCGCCCCCACACACCCAAAACCACCCCATCCACCACCCCCACACTGCCCCATCCACCGCCCCCATACCCCCCACGCTGCCCCATCCACCACCCCCACACTGCCCCGTCCACCCCCCCACACTCCCAACACCGCTCCATCCACCACCCCCATACCCCACCAAGCTGCCCCATCCACCACCCCCACACTGCCCCATCCACCGCCCCCATACCCCCCCCACACTGCCCCTTCCAACCCCCCCACACACACCCACACTGCCCCATCCAACACCCCCACACACCCAAAACCGCCCCATCCACCACCCCCATACCCCCCCACGCTTCCCCATCCACCACCCCCACACTCCCAACACCGCTCCATCCACCACCCCCATACCCCCCCATGCTGCCCCATCCACCACCCCCACACACTCCCACACTGCCCCGTCCAACACCCCCACACACTCCCACACTGCCCCATCCAACACCCCCACACACCCAAAACCGCGCCATCCACCACCCCCATACCCCCCACACTGCCCCGTCCACCACCCCCACACTCCCAACACTGCTCCATCCACCACCCCATACCCCCCCCCACGCTGCCCCATCCACCACCCCCACACTGCCCCATCCACCGCCCCCATACCCTCCACGCTGCCCCATCCACCACCCCATACCCCCTCCAGCACCCCCACACTGCCCTCACACCCCCATTCCGCCCCATCCACCACCCCCATACCCCCCACACTGCCCCATCCACCACCCCCACACTCCCAACACTGCTCCATCCACCACCCCCATACCCCCCCCACGCTGCCCCATCCACCACCCCCACACTGCCCCATCCACCGCCCCCATACCCTCCACGCTGCCCCATCCACCACCCCATACCCCCTCCAGCACCCCCACACTGCCCTCACACCCCCATTCCGCCCCATCCACCACCCCCATGCCCCCCCACGCTGCCCCATCCACCACCCCCACACTGCCCCGTCCACCACCCCCACACTCCCAACACTGCTCCATCCACCACCCCCATACCCCCCCACGCTGCCCCATCCACCACCCCCACACTGCCCCATCCACCGCCCCCATACCCCCCCCACGCTGCCCCATCCACACACCCCCACGCTGCCCCCTCCACCACCCCCACACACCCCCACACTGCCCCGTCCACACACCCCACATCCACCCGAGGAAATAGTCTCTGAACGTCCAGTCTATCTATCCCCCTCATCATCTTACAAACCTCTATTAAGTCGCCTCTCATCCTCCTCCGCTCCAAAGAGAAAAGCCCTAGCTCCCTCAACCTTTCCTCATAAGACCTATCCTGCAAAGCAGGCAGCATCCTGGTAAATCTCCTTTGCACCCTTTCCAATGCTTCCACATCCTTCCTATAGTGAGGTGACCAGAACTGCACACAATACTCCAAATGTGGTCTCACCAGGGTCATGTATAGTTGCAGCATAACCCCACGGCTCTTAAACTCAAGCCCCCTGTTAATAAATGCTAACACACTATAGGCCTTCTTCACAGCTCTATCCACTTGAGTGGCAACCTTCAGAGATTTGTGGACATGAACCCCAAGATCTCTCTGTTCCTTCACACTCCTCAGAACCCTGCCGTTGACCCTGTAATCTGCATTCAAATATTTTCTACCAAAATGAATCACCTCGCACTTATCAGGGTTAAACTCCATCTGCCACTTTTCGGCCCAGCTTTGCATCCTATCAATGTCTCTTTGCAGCCTACAACAGCCCTCCACCTCATCCACTACTCCACCAATCTTGGTGTCATCAGCAAATTTACTGACCCACCCTTCAGCCCCCTCCTCCAAGTCATTGATAAAAATCACAAATAGCAGAGGACCCAGAACTGATCCTTGTGGTACACCGCTGGTAACTGGTCTCCAGTCTGAAAATTTTCCATCCACCACCACTCTGCCTTCTATGTGATAGCCAGTTACTTATCCAATTGGCCAAATTTCCCTCTATCCCACACCTCCTTACTTTCTTCATGAGCCGACCATGGGGAACCTTATCAAATGCCTTACTAAAATCCATGTATATGACATCAACTGCTCTACCTTCATCTACACACTTAGTTACCTCCTCAAAGAATTCAATCAAATTTGTGAGGCAAGACTTACCCTTCACGAATCCGTGTTGACTGTCCCGGATTAAGCTGCATTTTTCCAAATGGTCATAAATCCTATCCTTCAGGACTTTTTCCATTAACTTACCGACCACCAAAGTAAGACTAACCGGCCTATAATTGCCAGGGTCATTCCTATTCCCTTTCTTGAACAGAGGAACAACATTCGCCACTCTCCAGTCCTCTGGCACTATCCCCGTGGACAGTGAGGACCCAAAGATCAAAGCCAAAGGCTCTGCAATCTCATCCCTTGCCTCCCAAATAATCCTTGGATATATCCCATGTGGCCCAGGGGACATGTCGACCCTAAGGTTTTTCAAAATTGCTGATACATCCTTCCTCAGAACATCTACCTCCTCCAGCCTACCCGCCTGTATCACACTCTCATCCTCAAAACATGGCCCCTCTCCTTGGTGAACACTGAAGAAAAGTATTCATTCAACGCCTCTCCTATTTCTTCTGACTCCATGCACAAGTTCCCACTACTGTCCTTGACCGGCCCTAACCTCACCCTGGTCATTCTTTTATTTCTCACATCGTGGGGGGGGGGGGGGGGGGGGGGGGGGGGGGGGGGGGGGGCGTGACTCGCTTCCAGATTTTCGCTCACATCAGGTGCGATTGAGCTCCGGTGGGAGAACACAGCCTCACAATTGGACAATACTGGCCATAGTTGCCGTTACAGAGAATCCAACCCCGTGCTTCTGTGTAAGGAAGGGTAAATCTATAGTTAGATTCCTGCTGGAAAAGGTGTTTGTACATGTGAGAGTTTTGGTTTCAATTTAAACTGCGCTTCCATTGTGCTTAGAGAAGTTATGGTGTGAAAAGTAAGTAAAAGTTAGCAGAAGCATGATGATGTGGTTGCTTAGCAATCGGGGACCATTTTAAGGTAGGGAGGCTTTTGGCAGTTGGAGATGGGACGTCAGTGAGTGAAGATCTCCCAGCTCTGCCAGATTACAGGACAAGGGGACTGCAAAAGGTGGTTGAAACAGGTCATGTGGGTTGAACGCCCAGATCCCCTTTCAGGTGAACATGTTTAAATCAATTAGCTGGTGGCTTGCTAGCCAGTTCCAGCTTTGTTCAGGGCAACCCAGTATCACAGAGGGATATCCAAACAGATACACAGGCCACTAATGCCAACCCAGTATCACAGAGGGATATCCAAACAGACAGACAGGGCCTCTAGATGGATGTTTAAACTAACGCATAAGGCCTCTAATTTCAGTTTTCAAAGACCCCTGAACAGCAATTGTTTTCATTTACACCAAAAGTACATTCCATATCAAAATTGGTGTGTCTTTGCAGCTCGTCAGAGTGGAGGCTTCGGAAGCTGCCAAAGTGTGCGATGTAGCAGAATGTAGAGGCTGATATGCCTCATTGTTAAAATAAATTCGCACATAAGGGCAGCACGGTAGCACAAGTGGCTCACACTGTGGCTTCACAGCGCCAGGATCCCAAATTAGATCCCAGCATGGTTCACTGTCTGTGCGGAGTCTGCAAGTTCTCCCCGTGTCTGCATGGGTTTCCTCCGGGTGCTCTGGTTTCCTCCCACAGTCCAAAGATGTGCAGGTTAGGTGGATTGGCCATGCTAAATTGCCCTTGGTGTCCAAAAAGGATAGGAGGGGTTTCTGGGTTACGGGGATAGGGTGGAAGTAAGGGCTTAAGTGGGTCAGTGCAGACTCGATGGGCCAAATGGCCTACTTCTGCACTGTATGTTCTATAAAAGATATCAAAGGACAGCAAGCAAAAAATGTAAACGACAGGAAACTAGTTTAATAATGTAAATTTATGTGTTTTAATGTGTACTTACTGATCAGTAAATGCAGTTTCATTTTAGTCACCAGTAAGAACAGAATGTGAAGCAGCACCACATGCAAATTGTATCTAAAAATAAATGGGAGTAGCACAATGACTTGTACAAATCATCCTGCCAGCTATGTGAACGTACGCACCTCAGGTTTAAAGTCAGTCATATTTATTCTTTAATGTGGGTGTTGCCGGCAGGACCAGCATTTGTTTCCCAACCCTAACTGTCCTTGAACTGGGTGGCTCACAGCCATTTCAGAGGAGTTAAGAGTTAACTACATTGCTATGGGCCTGGAGTCACATGTAGGCCAGACCGAGTAAGGATGGCAGATTTCCTTCCCTAAAGGACATTAAGTGAAATGAAATATGATTTTATGACAATCAACAATGGCCTTATGGGCACTATTACTGAGACTAGCTTTTAATTCCAGATTTTGTTCATGGAATTGAAGAGGTTTGCTTCAAAAGCTGCTGCCAGTGACCCCTCCCCAAATCTGCTTTATTCCTACCAATTGCACTTTGTTTACATTCCTTCTATAAAAACACAAGTAACTACATCAAGCCCCTTTTATTTTAATCACGCTGATTAAATTTGTTCCAAATACGTGTGTCTCTCTCCAGCTGTCTTGTTCAGGCAGGATCAGTCTAAAGAACAACATTGTCAATTAGAGAAGGGGACTGTATAATTATAGAAAAGTCAACAGGTAAGAACCAATAATTTCAACAACTCTCTAATCTCGTACAAGGTGGGTACGTTCCACATTAGAAATGAGAAATTATCAGCAGTCTTTTCTTGGATGTTATTCCCAATATCCAGCTGTAAGTTGGAAGCGTTGATGAACATAATAAACCATAAATGGATGGTAGCATTTATACAGGCTGCCAGCGTACATCTCACTGAAGGCAATTCCTCCACATCACCCATAGTAAACACAACACAAAGGTTACATCACCATCAGGATCTATGAGAAAGATCTGCCACTAACTTACGGAGTTGTGGGATTTAAGGGGCACGATTCTCCGGTCTCGTTACGTCCGCGCTCAAGCCTAACGAGGCCAGTGAATAGTGGGAGAGGCCGAAAACAAGAACTGTGCCAGGTGCCAAACAGTTTGCGATGCAACCAGCTAGCTCCCGTAGGCAAAATCACCACTTAAGCCTTACTTCCATATAATTCACAGGAGCCACTTCATATCCAATGGTCTCCCGTTATTCAGCGGCCTCCCCAGCACGTTGTCACACTGGTGCCGATTAGTACTACTCCTTTTGAAAAATGTGAACCTGGCGGAAGGGCTTCTGTGGGGAGGCAATTACACCTTAATGCCTGGACACTGTGCCTGAACACTGCGGGAGGCAACACCACACACGCAACAGCCAACATCCGAACACCCAGGGGATGGGACACAGCTCCGGGCACATGACCAAGGCCGGAAGGTGGGTGTTTGCCACGGGGAGGGGGTGATGTCTGGAGAGATCGTCCACGTTGGGCCACATTGCAGAGGAAAATGACAGAGGCGTCATACTGCTTCTGGTCAAGGGTGTTTATTCTGTTTAACAATTCCCCACCCGCCCGATGGTACCATCCCCTCCCCCACCCACCCTCACCCCTACCTTAACATCCCCCCACCCTCTCCCCCAGTGCCCACTGTGATCCCCGAAGTGCTTTGCCTTCACCTTCACAGCTCTTCCACTACGTCTAGGTGTGTCCCCAGGATGTATATCTGAGGTGGAGGCAGCCAGCTGCTTACCTCGTTCCCTGGGTCTTCAATACCTCTGGCGAGCATCCTCTGGTGGCTCTGGGGCCGGAGGTCCCTGGAGCATTTGGAGGCGGCACATGCACAGCCCTGCCGCCCTGTCCCATGTGCTGGTTGCGAGGCGCGGCCTGTCAGAGAGATGGAACTCGAGGAAGCTGGTGGCCACCATCTGCACTCCACGGGAGTGGAGTCACCCAGCGCCCCCTCCTCCTGGCCGGTGCCCATAGGGCCCCGGGTTCACCTTGGGACAGAGGGGCAGCTGGTTCGGGCCCCGGTTGCCCCTGCATCATCTGGCTCTGCCAGCCGTGGCGACTCCCAGATGCCTGCACTCTCATGTCGATGCTCTTGGCGATGCTCTGCAGTACCTTGGCAATGCCCACCTGCGACTGGCACAAGCTCCGCAGCGCCTTGGTCATTCCCATCTGAGAGTGGGATATGTCCCACAGAACCTCATCAAGGTCAGCCTGGTACTGGGTACCATCCCCCAGAGTCAGACATCCTGCCGCCCTCAGCCCACCCATCAGCCATGGCCTTCACCGACTGTGCAACGCCTTGGATACCATCACTAATAGTGCTGATGCCATGCACCAGGCTCTCCACTGCAGTCGCCAGCCTAGCAATGTTGGCCCCGGTGCCCGTAGCCTATGGGATTCCTCCAGTCAGTTATGGATCTGCTGGAGAGCCGCTGACATCTCCCAGGCTGTTCCCTGTCAAATGTCCTGACCGCTCCCTATTGTCTCCATCAGCTGCAGGGATACCTCTTCCATAGACTCAGCATCAGGCTGGGGCCCAGCTGGGTCCTGGGATCCAGCTGACCTCTGACTGCTGTCTCACCTGGGGGTTCCTGCCTCCACCTGATGTGCATTTTCAGCAATGTGGTGCTCAGCAGATTGTGCCCCAGAAGCCTGATCACTAATATTTCCCACCTCGGTGCGTGCATCTGCGTCGGTGGAGGATGGTGATGACAGCTGTGACACCTCGATCGGGTCTTCCTTGAAGCTCCACTCTGAGGTGGTCACCTTGGAGGCTGGAGAGGGTGCCATCCGGGATGGGCTGTCGCCGTCGGCTGGAGGATCCGCGGGAGAATGGACATGTGGTCAGTGGGAGGGATGGGTCGGTCACTAAGGCAATAACAACTCACATGTGACAGGTCCTCTGGGTGGAGCCCCATGGTTCCTCACCTCTGCGGCGTCCTCCAACCTCCGCGTGGGTGACCTCCCTGTCCTCGGCCACGCCAGTCACTTCCAGCGCCCGCTCCTCGAAGGAGGTGAGGATTCTTATGTCGGGCATGACTCCACCAGTCTGGACTCTCTCCTGGCGATTGTGGGAGAGTTTTCCCTGAAGGGAGAGAGAGAGAGGGCTCCGTTTGCCACATGCGTGGTTCACAGTGGTTGTGGGCGGGCGGTGAAGGAAGAGTTGAGGAGCGTTGAAGGGAGTGGGGGGTGGGGTGAAGAGACGGTTGAGGGTCACATGGAGAGTTGGGGGGGTGGATGTTCGCATGGGGGCGGATTGGACTCGGGGGTGGGGGGGTGGGGGGGGGGGTTGATGTATATTCACTCTTGCTACCCGGTGTAGGTCATTAACCTTTTTTCGGTACTGGACAGCAGTCCTCCTGGTCACGCTCCCGAGGCTTGTAGCCACCAGCACCTCGTCCCAGGCAGTGCTGGCTGTCCTGTGGCTGACCCTCTGGGACCCTCGGGGGAACAGGACATCTCTTCTGGCCTCCACTGCATCTCGGAGCCTCCCCAGACCTGCATCCCGAATCTTGGGGCGGGTTTCCTCGACGCCATTGTTGTGAACTGGCTGGGGTTAGCTAAGCAAGAGCAGTTTAAGTGCTGCTCGCTTGGTTGGCGAGCCTTCATTTGCGGTGGAAGCCCATGGGGCCTCGTTAAGTGAAGCCCCCCCCCCCCCCGATTAACATTGAATAGCGTTGCCGGCCTTGCTGCCACACTTGGAAATCTTCCCGGTGAATCGTGCTCAAGATTTTTCGAGAGTGTCCTGAACTTCAGGCAAATTTGTGTTAATAAAGCACGACCATAACAACTGTCCTTCGATTGAGATACAGAACATTTCCATCTCCGCATCATGGTAGATTGACATTAATGACAAAGGGAAAGGAGGAGCCACTTGTGTTCTGATCACTATTCCAACAAAACTACCCAAGTCAAATGCCTCCAGAATACAAAAAAGCAACTTGTATTTAAATAGCACCATAAAAGTAGAAAATACTCTAAAAGTGCTTTACTAAAGTTTCATCAGAATAAATACTGAACTGCAGAGTGAGATATTAGGAGGTTTACTACAAATTCACTCAAAGAAGGTGAGGGAGAGAGAGAGAGGCATAGAGTTGTAGGGGGGAATTCCAGAGTTTATGGTCTGAAGTCATGCTGGCAATGTAGAGCGAGGTTTAAACGTGTATATGGTCAGAGTTAGAGAAATGCAGAGAGGGTTGGAGGGCTGGAGAAGACTGCAGAAAATGGGAGAACTGAAGCTCTGAAGGAATCATGAGGTGGGGATGAGAATCCTAAACTTAACAATTACTATCGATAAGCAGAAAATATAAGAACAGATACAAATTGAAGACTATAACTCAAAATAACAGCAAAAAACAAACTAAATGTCAAACAGCTTTTTATAAACCGCTAAGTATTAATGATCACATGGACTTCTTTTTAATAAAGTGAAGCTTAGCATGAATATTATTTGAGTCACTGTGACTCCCCGGGCACAGTTTACGAGCTGCGTCCTGCCGGAATCGGGACAGGATGCGGCCGGTAGATCCCGCAAGAGTCCTGTTCTGGGATTCCCGAATGTCGTTATGCTTAGTGAGACGTTTAAAAGCTCACTTAACTCTGCCGATGCCAGATCTAACAGGCCCCCGGGACCTACTGGTCTCGCTGAGGAGACCCCAGCCTGGCACCGTTTAGCAGTCGTCCTTACAAACGAGGACGAGGTGGAAGGGTACTTGAGGGGGCTTCCCAGGCGATCAGGGGCCCCCGGGGTGGTTGATATCTGGGCAGAGTGGTACCCTGGCACTGCTGATACCACTCAGGCACCATGGCACTGCCAGCCTGGCACCCTGGAAGTGCCACCCAGGCAGCGCCAAGGTGCCCACGTGGCATTTTACCCGCATCTGAGATCGGGCTCTGGGATGCCTTGCCCATATGAGATGGGTTGCAGGGGTGGGCTTGAGCACACCCTACAGGTGAATTGGGGGAATGGGGGGGCTGCTGTTTGTGTCAGGGAGTCGAGAGAGCGGGGCATCCCGATCCCCACTCATTAACGCAGGAAATGCGACTGAGTGCGGCCTTGCCAGGCGTTCCCCGTTGAGAACCGAATAAAAACCAGATAGCGAGGTCATTTCCAGCACTTGTACCCCGCCCAGAATGGACTCTTTTTTTTGTTGGTGGCACCCATATGATAGAACAGTCATTGTACAGAACCTCGAGAGCCTAACTTTAAAAAATAATGTTACTAATAAATTTTAAATGCAACTGCACATGTGTCAGAAGGTTGTACCACACTATGAGCTTTCTAAGGAACACAGAGGTTGGCTTAAACATCAGCTATGCAGCATATTTCTGATAAAACCATCTGGGAAAAATATACACAGCCAAAATATAAGCTAATTCTTTGTGTTTCAACTGTCCTGTGACAGGCAGTGAAACATGCCATACATCTCTGGAATTCTTCAGCCAAGCTTGGCGTTTCTTTAATTTCAACAATCACATTCCATTTAATGCTGACAGCCTTTCATGTGAATTAAATGATAAAACTATTTCTGCAAAACACAGGAACATATGCCAGAATTTTATGGAGCTTGAGGGAGACCACTCCTGACCCAAAGTCATGTGAAATTGAGTGAGAGGACGCTGAGCACACGTCCCAACGTCTTGGTGCCCTCGGGCAATAATTTGGTCAATGGGTGAGCAAAGAGTCAGAAGCACACCCGCTAATAATTGAAAGGACAATTAAGTCCATTAAGCAGGCAATTGCCCCTAATTTTACATGGCCCGTGCACACTTACACTTAGCCCACAGAACAAACGGCCAGGCAGCATTCACATTTTTCACCATTCCTGGCCCAGAGATGGATAAAATATCGTGTGACAACCAGCGAAAGAGGCCATATATCGCAGGCATTTTTAAGCCAAGCTTTGCACTTCTCGGGCGACACGGTGGCGCAGTGGTTAGCACTGCTGCCTCACGCCACTGAGGGCCCGGGTTCGATCCCAACCCTGGGTCACTGTCCATGTGGAGTTTGCACATTTTCCCTGTGTCTGCGTGGGTCCCACTTCCACAAACCCAAAGATGTGCAGGGTAAGTGGATTTGCCATGCTAAATTGCCCCTTAACTGAAAATAAAAAGAATTGGATACTCTTTGGTACTGGGAAGTGCTGACGACTTTGGCCAAGGGTGGTATCATGACCGGTACAGGATTGGAGGGCCGAAGGGCCTGTTCCTGTGCTGCATTGTTCTTTGTTCTAAATTTATAAAAGGAAAGCTTTGCACTCCTTTAATTTCAACAATGAAATACCATTTAATGCTGAAAGCAGGAATCAGATAACATAAAAGAACATTTTGAAGGTTGAGGTGTTATGTGTTATGCTTCCGGTTGCTTGATTCTGCAAAGATAGAGAGATTGCAGCATTTTTTTCATGCAAATGTCACTGGAACAACACTACAGCCCCCTGAGGCAGCTGTCAGCCTTCAGGGAGCTCATTGCAAATGCTTGCCTGCACTGTCACCTCACTTGGAATCTAATAATAGGGTAGTGATAGTGAGGGATTTTAACTTCCCTAATATTAACTGGGGTAGGTGTGAAAGGTTCAGAGGGAACAGAATTCTTAAAATGTATCCAGGAGAACTTTTTAAGCCAGTACGTAGAAATACCTACAAGAGAGGGGTTGCCCTGGACTTAATTTTAGGTGACGAAGCTGGACAATTGATTGAAGTGTCAGCGGGAGAACATTTCACAAACAGGGAGATTCTAGATTATTATGGAAAAGGACAAGGATGGGCCTGTGATCAAACTTGTAAACTGCGGGAAGGCCAATTTTAATAAGACCAGATATGATTTGGCCAGAGTGGACTGGGAGTAGACACTTTTAGATAAATCTGTGACAGAACAGTGGAACACACTCAAGAAGGAAATAGGGAGAGGACATGTTCCAATCAAGAAAAAGGGTGGGATCAACAAATCCAGTGAACCCTGCATATCGAGGGATATCCAGCATTGGATGAGGAGGAAAAAGGAGGCTTATGGAAGATAATCGAGGGCTCAAAACAGCAGAAGCCCTCGGGGTGTATATAATGTGCAAGAGGGAAATTAAAAAGGAACTTAGGAGAGAAAAAAGGAACATGAAAGTATACTGTAATGTAAAATAAAGGAAAATCTTAAGTTGTATTACAAGTAATGGGATAACTAGGGAAAGAGAAGGGCCCATTAAGGGCCACAGTGGTCATTTGTGTGTCCACTTTTATCCTTGTCCACCAGCACTTTAAAACTTACTGAATTGTGGTCACTGTTCCCGAAATGCTCCCCTACTGAAACTTCTACCACCTGGCCGTGCTCAATCCCCAATACTAGGTCCAGTACAGCCCCTTCCCTAGTTGGACTATCTACATATTGTTTTAAGAAGCCCTCCTGGATGCTCCTTACAAACTTTGCCCCGTCCAAGCCCCAGCACTAAGTCAGTCCCAGTCAATATTGGGGAAGTTGAAGTCTCCCATCACAACAACCCTGTTGCTTTTATTCCTTTCCAAAATCTGTCGACTTATCTGCATCTCTATCTCACGCTGGCTGTTGCGAGACCTGTTGGGGAGGCAATGTTGGTAGTAAACCCCCAACATTGTGACTGCACCCGTCTTATTCCTGATCTCTACCCATACAGCCTCACTGCCCTCTGAGGTGTCCTCCCATAGTACAGCTGTGATATTCTCCCTAACCAGTAGCGCAACTCCGCCACCCCTTTTACATCCCCCTCTATCCCTCCTGAAACATTTAAATCCTGGAATGTTTAGGTACCAATCCTGTTCTTCCCTCAACCAGGTCTCTGTAATGGCAACAACATCATAGTTCCAAGTACTAATCCAAGCCCTAAGTTCATCTGCCTTACCCGTTATACTTCTTGCATTAAAACTTGTCGCGTCCCCAAACTGGCCCACTGCATTCACTGGAAATACCTTGCTCTTCCCTACATTCAGCTTATACGTGGAGAAGGTCCCAACTTCTCCAGTAGGCCCATGGTTGTGCCCGTACTTTTCAACAGACCCGACACAAACAAATGGCAACCAGTGACAAGTGGTGTCCCGCAGGGTTCAGTGTTGGGGCCTCAGCTGTTCTCTTTATATATTAACGATCTAGATGACGGGACTGGGGGCATTCTGGCCAAGTTTGCCGATGATACAAAGATAGGTGGAGGGGCAGGTAGTATTGAGGAGGTGGGGAGGCTGCAGAAAGATTTAGACAGTTTAGGAGAATGGTCCAAGAAGTGGCTGATGAAATTCAACGTGGGCAAGTGCGAGGTCTTGCACTTTGGAAAAAAGAATAGAGGCATGGACTATTTTCTAAACGGTGACAAAATTCATAACGCTAAAGTGCAAAGGGACTTGGGAGTCCTAGTCCAGGATTCTCTAAAGGTAAACTTGCAGGTTGAGTCCGTAATTAAGAAAGCAAATGTAATGTTGTCATTTATCTCAAGAGGCTTGGAATATAAAAGCAGGGATGTACTTCTGAGGCTTTATAAAGCACTAGTTAGGCCCCATTTAGAATACTGTGAGCAATTTTGGGCCCCATACCTCAGGAAGGACATACTGGCACTGGAGCGGGTCCAGCGGAGATTCACACGGATGATCCCAGGAATGGTAGGCCTAACATACGATGAACGTCTGAGGATCGTGGGATTATATTCATTGGAGTTTAGGAGGTTGAGGGGAGATCTAATAGAAACGTACAAGATAATGAATGGCTTGGATAGGATGGACGTAGGGAAGTTGTTTCCATTAGCAGGGGAGACTAGGACGCGGGGGCACAGCTTTAGAATAAAAGGGAGTCACTTTAGAACAGAGATGAGGAGAAATTTCTTCAGCCAGAGAGTGGTAGGTCTGTGGAATTCATTGCCACAGAGGGCGGTGGAGGCCGGGACATTGAGTGTCTTTAAGACAGAAATTGATAAATTCTTGATTTCTCGAGGAATTAAGGGATATGGGGAGAGAGCGGGTAAATGGAGTTGAAATCAACCATGATTGAATGGTGGAGTAGACTCGATGGGCCGAATGGCCTTACTTCCACTCCTATGTCTTATGGTCTTAACAGCAGGATGTCTGCATACAACTGCACCTGGTGCTCTCTCCAGCCCCCCCCCCCCCCCCCAAATCTCTCTCCACTCAGCAGACCCCCAAAAGACCATCGACAAGGGTTCAATCGCCAGCGCAAATCATTATGGCAACAGCAAGCACCCCTACCTCTTTCCCCCATACAACCCAAAATACTCTCAACTCATCTCATTCATACACATACTTGCCACGGACACATACAAAAGACACACTCACACCACAAACTTCAGCCCAAACCCAAACCTACCCAGAATTTCAAACAGGTACCTCCACTCTGCCCAATCAAAGGCCTTCTCCACATCCAGAGATACAATAACCTCCGTTGCCCGCCCCCTGATGGAGTCATAACTACATTCAACACCCTCCTGATGTTTCTGGAGAGCTGCCTACCCTTCACAAAACCTGTCTGATCCTCAGAGACAGCCTCTGGCACACACACCTCCTGCCTACCCACCAACACCTTCGCCAGTACTTTCACGCTCATGTTTAACAAAGAGATGTAGGCCCCACACCCCAGTGGAGACTTTCCCTTCAGCAAAATCAACTCATGTGACAACGTTGTTGGTAACTCCCTCCTCTACTACCTCACTGGAAATTCCCAACAGGTGGGGGGCCAACTCAGCCGCTAACAGCTTATAAAACACCGCCGGAAAGCCGTTCGGGCCTTCTCCAACTGCATTCCCCTGATACTGTCCATCATCTCCCTCAGCCCCAGTGGCTCCTCCAAGGCCAGTCTCTTCCCCTTCTCCAGCCGGGGAACTCCAGCCCGTCCAAGAATCATCCCATATCCCCTGTGTCTCCACCCAGCTCGGCCTTATGCAATAGTACCCCCTGAACACCTCATTTATCTTTTCCAGCTCCGACACAACCTCCCCCTTCTCCGCCCTTACGTTTAAAATCTCTCTACATGCTGCCTAACGCCGCACTAGTTGGGCCAACATACGACTCGCCTTCTCTCCATACTCATACTGCACCCCCCTCGCCCTCCGCAACTCTCCCACCGCTTTGCCCATTGTCAACCTTGCCAAACTGTCCCTACAACCTCTTCCTCTCCGCCGGCAACTCCTTCGTGGGGGCTGTCGAATATCTCCTATCCACCTCGACTATTTCATCTAACAGCCACCTGGGCTCTTCCGCCCTCCTCCTATCTCTGTGAGCCTTAAACAATAAGATCTCACCTCAAACCATCACCTTCAACGCTTCCCAAAATTGTGGCCGCCAACACCCCCTTGTTCTGATTAAGCTTCACATAATTCCAAATTGCCAGTCTCAACTTCTCACAAAACACATTATCTGCCAGAAGGCCTGAATCCTACCTCCACCCCGGCTTCTGCACCTGCCCCAAACTAAGCCGGACATCTCGTCAATGCGGTGCATGGTCCAAAATCACAATTCCCGCATATTCCGTCCCCACCACCCCCTAGCAGCACCATCTGACTCACCATGAAAAAGATGGATTCTAGAATGCACCTTATCCACATGCGAGAAGGAGTACTCTCTCCCTCTCGGGTTCCTAAACCTCCACGGATCCACCATCCCCATTGGCACCATAAATCCTCCCAGCTCCTTTGCCATCCTTGACCTTCCCAGCGACTTGGGGCTCGACCTGTCCACCTTCGGTTCCATTATATAGTTGAAATCCCCGCCTATAATCAGCTGGTGTGTATCCAAGTCCGGAATCGCCCCCAGTACCCTCTTTACAAACCCCGCATCGTCCCAGTTAGGCGCGCATGCCGGTGTCCCCTCCAGCACCCCATCACTATTGCATACCTTCCCCCCTGGGTTCTGCACCTACCTGGTCCCCACAAACCCTGTTCTATTGCTCAAACAAATGTCTAACCCCACGACTTCGAATCAAACCCTGAGTGAAATACTCATCCCTTCCTCAGCTTAACCTGATCCTCCACCCGGAGATATGCCCTGCAAGATAGTCACCTGCGCTCTCAAACCTCTCAGGTGTGTAAAAACCCAGGACCTCGTGACCAGTCCATTTAGCCTCCGGACATTCCACATCACACCTCTTACAGAGGCTTACGCCTCCATCCCTCAAGTTCCAAAATTAGGTGAATTGGACGCTCTGAATTCTCCCTCTGCACCCGAGCAGGTGCCAGAATGTGGCGACTAGGGGCTTTTCACAGTAACTTCATTGCAGTGTTAATGTAAGCCTACTTGTGACAGTAATAAAGATTATTATAAAAAATTATTATATTATCCGTCATTATCCCCCATCAGTTATGCCTCACCTAATCCCACTGTGAACCAGGCTCATCAAAGAAGGCCCCCCTCGCCGCCCATGACCACATTCAGCCTCCAAACCCGCCACGTTGCATTCCAACCAGCCTCCCATTTCCCTCCCATGTGGCCACCCCTCACGACTTCCTCCCCCACCTCACCTCCGTTCACTAGCATTGCTTGCTAGTGTCATGGGAGTGTCCCTTTAAGAAATGTTTTTGTCTTATCACATGGCTTCAGTGATGTCATTGTGCGGGTGGAGCTGGGCTGTGGCTCTGAGTTTTTTCATCCGCCTTGAATTTCGGACTGGTTTTGAACTGCACGGGTTGGAGGAAGTGTCTTTCTCTATCTTCATTTTAAAAGTTGTTTCCAGACTGCTTGATAATTTAAAACAGATAATTGCTTTCTGGCAGGAATTCAAACCTGCTGTTTGAAAAGGGGAACAAAGTATGAATAACTAGGCCTGTACCAGTGAGAATGCTGTGTGCTGGGCCACACCTTTGAAAAGAGGTTTCTGGTTTTACTTGAATTTTGTTATTGAATTGGAACAGTTAAGTGGGGATTCATTAAGGGTTATACATAGATTACTGTAGCTGTGTGTGGTCTTTATGTTTGTAGTTAATAAAAATTCTTACTGTGTGTTTATAAAAATATTAACTAAATTTGTGGAATAAAGCTTGTTTTTTGATTGAAAGCATCCAAGAACTCTGTTGAATAACACCTGAAAGGGAGGCTCTTGTGCTCATCCTAGCCAAATTCAATAAACAGTTGTCGGTCAGGTGAACTCCATGATATACTTTGGAGTTTTCTAAACCCTGGCCCTTAGCACTAGCATGGCAACGCCCACCTGAAGGCAGCCCTTGCACCACAACTGCCCGTCCCAACCATTCCCTCCTTCACCAGCCCTTAACACCCCAGAACTACAAAAAATCTATCAACACCACCAAAGGGCCCTATTACATGGAAAACACACCAAAATTCACAAACAGCCTCCTCCCAAAATCAAAACAAAATGTGGGAGGGGATAGCAATTGCCCCCCTGACAAACATCCAGCTTTCAAAAATCCCCCCTTTGGCAAAACAGAACAGCCGTAACAGCCAACCTTTGCAGACCTAACTTCTCCATCCCACACCACCGCTCAGTTCTCTACAACCTTTGGTCCCTTATAAAGTCATTCGCTTCGCTCAGCATCTCAAAATACTACTCCCGGCCGTCATGCATTACCCAGAGTCTGGCCAGGTACAGCACCCCAAAACGACTCAGTCATCTGTACAACGCTGCCTTGGCCTTGATGAATACCGCTTGCCTCTTTGCCAGCTCCGCGCCAATGTCCTGGTAAATCCAAATTCGATTATCCTCCCATTCACAGACTCGCTTCACCCTGGCCCACCTCAGGATATTCTCCTTGTCCACAAATTTGTGCAACCATACAATCACTGCCTCAGCGGCTCCCCTGCTTTCGGCTTCTCCCTCAAGGACCTGTGGCCTGGCCCACCTTTGGGCTTTGTCCAACACCTTCTCCTTCACCAACCCTGCTATCATCCCCGAAACGTACTTCATGGCGCTTGTCCCATCGTCACCTTCTGGCAGACCCACAATCCGCAGATTCTGTCATCTGTTCTCCTGTTCCTCCACTTACACTCGCAGTGACTTGCATAGATCCCCCAGGATCCCCACGTCAGCCTCCAACGTCACAATACGGACACTCTGGTCGTACACCACCATTTCCCCCTCATAGATTGGCGGCCCTTGCACTTCTCCACCCGATCCTACAAATCTCGAAGAGGTGCCACTGCTCCCTCAAGCGTCCTCGACCAGTCTCTGTGCATCTCCTTCCTCTGCCGTCAAAATTCTCCTTGATGAAGCTCATCAATTCGTCCATCTGAGACTTTCCCCCGACGATGCCCCTCCCCCTCCGCCATTCTCACAATTGGTGCTGTGCCACAGGCCTCCTCCAACCCCTTAGCCAGGTCCTTCACTGCCATAGCCAGGACCTGCACTGTCTTCTGCCAGGTCTGATAGCCAGTCGACATGCCAATCCAGGGGAGGACCTCTTCTCCTCCACCTTCCGCTTCACATTTCTGCCAAAACTACCCAGCTAATGGGTAAAATGTGCCAATAGCAACATCTTCAATGTGGAACCTGCCCTGTGCGACCACTAACTCCATGGCCGCCGGAAATCCGGGCTGCATAGCGCATTTTTGTCAGTTTTCGTGCAAGGCCAATACTTGTACTGAGTATTGGTTTTTGCCAATACTCCTGTCTTATCTCCTGACCCTCATCCTGCATGTTTAACCAATGTTTTATTTACCAGTGGCCTTTCCTGTTCTTCCTACGATGGCGGCATCTCTCCTCACATTGGCTCCTTCTGGCGTGTATTTTACCTTTGTACTTTAGATCTTCTGTTGCGCTTTCGAATAAATAACCTTATCCTGCACTTCAGTGTTTCCACCAGGCTTCAGGTGTTTGCACTTTCAAAGTGCTGAAGCAGGTAAAGGACTATCTCCGTACAACAATGGTACAGGAACGTTTGAATGGTCTCGCCGTGCCTAATATCAACTGTAACATTGCACAAAAGCTAGATTTTTCCTCAATAATTAGTGAATTTGCACAAAGAAATGACTAGGAAAGTATTTGTTATATTTTAAAAATTCAAATCATGTCTCATTATTTTTGGTGCTCTATTTTATTTGTCATGTATCATCACTTTTAAATTATGATTAGGGGCGTTTAACGCTGAGAGTGGGCCAGGCCTTTCTGGACCTTGAAGACAGCCATGAGGCGGTTTAAAATTATGAATAATTGATTAGTTAGTACTTTGCCAACTGGCTTTGAATGCGGCCCAACTTGATGAAATGAAAATATCCGGCAGCTGTTTCCCTAGGAAGAGCTTTTGGTTATTTTTTTTTAAAATTTAGATTACCCAATTATTTTTTCCAATTAAGGGGCAATTTAGCATGGCCAATCCACCTACTCTGCATATTTTTGGGTTGTGGGGGCGAAACCCACGCAGACACGGGGAGAATGTGCAAACTCCACACGGACAGTGACCCAGAGCGAACCTGGGACCTCAGTGCCGTGAGGCGGTTGTGCTAACCACTAGGCCACCGTGCTGCCCTTGCTTTTGGTTATTTTAAACGGTCTGTCATACCCCATCAATACTACCGACATATAAACATGTCCCAGGAGATTCCATCACCAAACTTCAATATTTTCCATCAGAGGAGAGGAGGAATTGGCTACAAAAGTGAGAGCAATGATAGCTGGTATGTTACCATCAATTGAATCATTGCAGGAGGAATAATGAAAAGAACTGAGAAAAGTGGGAATGTGTTGATGATACTAGCATAAAAGATGATAAATAAAGGGCATGATTCAGCAACCCCTTTGCGCCCGGGATCCATGCCACGTGCAAAACCTTGTGTGAGTCACACGACTCGATCCATCTAGATCTTTCCCTCGCTGGGCGAGATCCAGATCTGAATATTTAAATGGGCCATAAATAGCCGGATGCTGGATTCACCCAGCTCCCGGGACTCGCCCGCAGTGCCTGGGTGGTGTCGCCAGGGTGTCGTTATGCCTGGTCCACATTTTGGGGGTCTCCCAGGCCATTGGAGACACCCAGGAGGTCGGTAACAGGGCAGGGTGGCACATTGGCATTCCCTCTGGAACCTGGGCACCTCAGCATTGCCAGCCTGGCAGTGTCAGGGTGCCAGGCTAGCAGTGCCAGGATGCCAGGTTGGCACTGCCAGAGATCAGGCCCGGGGGCGGGGCCTCCCCAAGATTGGGGATGGGGGAGTGTGGTAGTCACCACTGTTGTATTGTATATACTGCATATGAGGGTATTACGGTAAGGCCCCTGTACTACAGGTACGGGGGTAGATCCCTGCCTGCCGGCTCCGCCCAGTAGGTGGAGTATAAATGTGTGGGCTCTCCGAGCTGCAGCCATTTCGGCAGCAGCTGCGGGAGGCTACACATCTCTGCGTAATAAAGCCTCGATTACATTCTACTCTCGACTCATCGTAATTGATAGTGCATCAGGGAGCGGGAGATCAAAAGAGAGGGGGGGCTGAAGGGGGGGAAGATCAGGGCTGCTGGACAAAAGGGGTCCCCGATCGAGCTTCAGCTTATGAGCTGGAAATCCCTTTGAGTGCGGTCTCAACGGAGAGAATCTTCCCGTGGCCAAAAAAGCCCGGCAAAATGCCTTTGGATAGCGGGATGTTTCTCGTTGCTGCAGCCGCTGTGGAAAACCCCATTAAATGCGCTATTCAGCAGTCTTTAATGTGAGTCCAATGACTTTTAACAGTATTGTCAGCATAGCTACCGAGCATTGTTGATATTTAAATGATTGCTCCTTTAAATGATCAATTTGCAATTAACCCTAATTCACCATAAATTCTAATACTTAGCTGTACTAATTGATGCAATGGACTGGATTTAGCGGCTATGTCCCGACACCAACGTGGGAACTGTGGTGTTTTACGATGCAAAAATCGGCGCCGAACTCACCGATCCTGGGACCGGTGAGGGGCTAGCAGCAGCATCAGGTAACACTCCCGGCTCCCGCACCAAAAATGGCCGGGGAATTGCCGGGTCTAACGCCGTGCATGCACACAGCAACAACCTGCAGTGGTCGTACCGTACAACATGGGGCCGCCCGTGTGCAGACCCGACCTGCCAAGTACTGCCCCCAGCTGACTATGGCGGCGCTGGACACAGTCCGCGGCTGCCGTGCCGGGTTCCAGATCGCTGAGACCACACATCTCCCCCGCCGTCGGGGACTCAGCCCATCGGGGGCGGAGCATCGGAGGAGGGCCTTCCAATGACACGCCAATGCCGTTCCAAAAGTGTGTGGCGCGCACACGATGACGCCATTTTGGAGGGGACAGAGAATAGAAAACCGGCATCGAACCGGCACCATCCCCAATTTGGGCATTGGAAGGGATTCTCCGCCCAATCACCGATCATGATATCGGCGTCAGGAAACGGAGAATCACGGCTAATATATTTCCAACATTCGCACCATGCATTCTAACCATGCATTTTACTCTCAATTTCACAGATTTAAGTATTTCTCTTTTATCTAAGTTTACACCCTGTTACAATTTATTGGCAGCTACTAAAATATCTCTACCATGAGGGCTTCTAATGTCATTACTAGTTTGATCCATGGTTCTCTTTCTGGTTGAGCTATGGACTCCACTCGCGCTCTCTCTCTTCCTGGACTGCGGCTTCATGATCTTTTCCACCTGTCTCCGAGTCTGAGTCAACATCTTTTCCTGATGTCATGGCCCCTTTCTGGTTCATCGCAGCACTTATACTGCACTCTCTCCTTCCATATCTTTACCTCGTTTTGCCAATACTCATGTCTTCTCTCCTGACCCTCATCCTGCATGTTTAACCAATGTTTTATTTACCAGTGGCCTTTCCTGTTCTTCCTATGATGGCAGCATCTCTCCTCACATTGGCTCCTTCTGGCGTGTATTTTACCTTTATACTTTAGATCTTTTGTTGCTCTTTTGAATAAATAACCTTATCCTGCACTTCAGTGTTAGTTTATTCATCAATCAATTATCTATTTGCCATGGTTGGTTTCTCTTAATTGCTCAGTATGTGTATATGTGAAGTACAAGCCACCTCTTCACTCTCTATGTCTTGTTCAGAATCTGTAACGGTACAGTCAGTGCCTATTAGCCTTGAAGAATGAGCCCTAACAGTCTGATTCTCCTGTTGTACAATTACTATTTTTTTCTTCACTGGCTATCACTTTGCCAGGGTCTTTCCATTCTTTCCCTCTTTCTATTTTGGAACATACTTGATCTCCGTGTGAACTGTTTTCCTGATGCCCTTTTGCGGTGCCATAAAGCTCACCAAATTTTCCCTGAAACCTCTGCTTTAATGAAAGCAGAGTTAGTGCTCGTCCCTTCTAGATCAAGAGAAGCATCTAAAAGGACCAATGGGAAGTTCAGAATTCCTGCCGTGCACCAACTGATGGAGACTGTACCCTCCCATCATTTGCAAAGAGTTCTTTGCATACATTGCCCACGCCAGCAGCATTTGCAATTCACAATCTGGTTGATCAGCCAATATTTTATGTGACACGTCATCTATCACTTCATGGTTTCTCTCACACAGATAATTACTGAATGAGCTACAGCCGTAATGTGCATAACTATGATGTTCAGATTTACACAGGTCTCGAAAATAGTTACCCAGTGGGTAGCACTGTTGCTTCACAGCTCCTGGTCCCAGGTTCAATTCTCAGCTTGGAGTCTGCACATTCTCCCTGCGTCTGCGTAGGTTTCCTCCGGGTGCTCCGGTTTCCTCCCACAAGTCCCGAAAGATGTGCTGTTAGGTAATTTGGATATTCTGAGTTCTCCCTCGGTGTACCTGAACAGGAACCAGAGTGTGGCGTCTCGGGGATTTTCACAGTAACTTCATTGCAGTGTTAATGTAAGCCTCCTTGTGACAACAAAGATGATTATTATTAAATCCTCACCATAATCTCTCATGAATGTTGCTGGTGTACCTAATCCTGTTCCCATCCATTTCTCAATGACCTTATCAATAATGGTCCATTTGTCCTTGCCATGTATGACAGAGGAAAGTGAAATCTGGTCGCCATATCTGTAAAATGCAGCAGGAAAATGCTACTATCATTGTCCCATACATTTAAATCCATGTCACTGTATCATTAAATCCCCTGATTGACGGAAAGTGGTTCCTTCCCATATTTTATACAAATTTCACACTGAGCCATGACTTGCTCAATTAAGTTGTCATATTCCTTATCAAGCGCTCCAGCATCTCGCAGTAAAGTCTTCAGTTTTTATGGCCCGGATGTGAAATCTGTCTTTACAACTTCCAACCAATCTTCTTACTGTCAACCAATTTGTTAATTCCAGAAGTTTTTTTAAAAATAAATTCTTTGAGAAATTTCTGGCTTCGCTAATGCCAGGCAGTAAATGCCTGACCGAGTGAAATGTAGCTCCACGGTCTTCCCGAAACGATCTGTGGTAACGTGCCCCTTTAAGGGGACAAGGTCTCCAAGGGTCATGTGAGCTGGAAAGTCAATTGAACCGGAGCGGTGAATCCTGGGGCTGAGCCTGGGGCTTGCTGTTCATCAGGAGTTTGGAATCGTGGAGAACGGTTGTCTTTTTCTCATTCTCCATGTATAGTTATTTGCCTGAATAAACCATTTACTTGTTAACCTACTTGGTGGTTACAGTCTTTCAAGGTACTACATTTGCCAATGAGGATCAATCAGAGTGTCTTCCTACTGCTACAGAAATCAGGAGAACACACCTCGTGTGGAAGCCTTTCCTTTGTAGCAAAGTAAACTTATTCAGCAGTCTGTGAGTGTCAAAATGCCCCTGAAGTTAAAGCTGTCCGACCTTAACATGGAGCAGTGAGTGTTATTTGTCAAATGCCTACGCTATTTCTTTGAGGCCAATGAGATTGGCCAAGAGAAGCAGAGGGTGATCCTATGGACAGCTTGCAGAGCTCTGGCCTATAACCAGATGAGGAGTCTGATTTCTCCAGATTCCCCCAATTCCAAAACTTTCAAGAAGCTTGAGGAATTAGTAAAGGGACATGATCACCTGAAGCCCTCAGTGATAATGCAGCGATATAAATTTAGTTCGACCACAAGCGCCCCGGGGAGATGATAGCGACATTCGTGGTGCGCCTAAAACAAACAGCTGAGCATTGCGGGATTGGGTCAGGGATAGTCTGTTGAGAGACAGGCTAGTCTGTGGTGTTAACGACACGCCCATATAACCAAAATTGGTAGAGGCAGAAATGATCGTAGAGAAGGCAGAAGAGGTCGCCCAGGCTATGGAAAGTGCTAAAGGAGGACAATGAAACTGCAGAGCGTGCAAGCAGGTGAGGATCATCAGGTTTGGCAATAAGCTGCTGGCAATCATGGCACCAGGCATGAAGGCACAGAAAGGAATAAGCAAAGAGGCTCAGAGCAAAAGAGAGTGCAGGGATATATGGATCCGTGGGCCAGGAGTCATGAATCATGGTCAGGGGATGATCACCCCCGGGAGAGATGTAAATACAGGGAAGATGTATGTTATGCCTGCAATAGGAGAGTGAACAGTAGGTGGAAGTGCAAGACTAGGCAGAGCCTGCAGAGGGCCAGAAAGAAAAACTCTGACTCCAGTGCGCAGTGTTGAGAATAACCCTGAAAGCAAATCTGAAATATACAGTTTAAACAACATTTAGGTGGACAAGGTGGTTTCAATTACAGTCATGTTAATGGTAAACAGTCAGCCATTTAAAATGGAGGTGGACAAGGGTGTCGCTGCTACAGTTGCAGGGGAGCAAACATATCAGTATTTACAAGGGGAGACCCAGTCCCTGAAGTTAAAAAGCACAACGGCCATGTATACCTGGGAAGCTTTAAGGATCCTGGGAATAACCACAATGCCTGTCAGCTACTAGCACCAGTCAGTCAAACTGCCTCTAACAGTAGTGGGTAGGGGGCGGGATCAAGGGCAAAGCCAGACGGGCCGAGATTGGCTTTGCCAAATTAGATTAAATTAGAAGAAATCTTCAAGTGAAGGAAACTTCCATGATGTAGTAATCCAGTAGACGTGAAGATAAATGTCAAACCAAATTTATTCTAACTCAAAAGTAAAGCTGCATCCATGGTATAGAATACTAATGCCTCAGCCCGGGACTAACAGGAACTCCCAGTCTGGGTCAGGGACGGTTTTAAAAGGCTCAATAATGAGTCCCAGCTGCACGGGCCTCAGCCCATTACCATGGGAACTCTCACTCAGCAAGCCCCACAGAGAGATCAATGAATGATTCCTCATGATCCTCATGAAGGTTATCATACAAGACATCTTTTAAAAAAATACAAGGATGTTTTCCAGCATGAGTTAGGCAAGATTCAAGGCCTGAAAGCAAAGATTTACAAGGATCTTGAGGCCACGGCCAGGTTTTACAGAGCCCAACACATCCCTATACCTTCCATGAGAAGGTTCAGTCTGAACTCAAGTTGCTAGAAGAATTTGTCAACAAACCTGTACAATTTTCAGAGTGGGCGACTCCCTTGGGTCAGTGGTTAAGTCAGATGGAACCATTAGGATGTGTGGGGATTAAAAATTAACTGTGAACCAGGTGGCAAAATTAGACTGATATCCAATACCAAGGATTGAAGGTTTATGCACTAAATCACCAGAAGGTTTAACTTACACTAAACTTGATATAAGCCATGCATCCCAGCAATTAGAATTGGAGAAAGCTTTCAGAGAGTTTGTTACCATAAAGACAAAGGCTACTAATATACCTGGTTACCCTTCGGAGTCTCATCGGCGTGTACAACTTTCTATTTACTACAGGACCTTCCCAAGGTAGATACATTGATAATGGGAGAGTCCAAAGCAGAAGCTACCCTGCCTAATCCTGTTAGAATTTTATAAGTTTCTCGAAGACCCCCTCATACTCTTCTAAACTCCAATGAATATAATCCTAACCGATTTAAACTCTCCTCATCTGACAGCCCCGCCATCCCAGGTATCAGCCTGCAAAACCATACCTGCAGTCCCTCCATAACAAGAACATCTTTCCAAACAACGTGAACCAGTGTTAAATGCAGTGAAAAGTGCCGCCTGCAGCCTTAATGCACCCTCGAGAGTGGCCAGGCTGACCATAGATGCGGCTACACGTCAATTTTACAGGCCCATTCATGGGTTTCATGTTTTTGCTCACCATAGATGCTCACTCCAAGTGTTTGGACATACACAAAATGAAGTCCACCACCTCGTCAACAGTGGCAAATAAATTGCGACAGATATTCGTCTCCCACAGGTTTCTCAAGATGTTGGTCTCAGACAACGGGACTGTTTTTACTCGTGATGAATTCCAACATTTCATTCTGAAAATGGCACACACCGACGAGACCCAAAAGACAACCGGGTATATTCTTAGAGGCCCCACAGTATATTAAGCGTGACATATTGGCGAGTGGGCCTGTATAGTTCTAGCAGTAAACATGCATTGCTCATGTCCAATTTGGTGAAGACACACCCACCAGCCAGCTTGGCATACAGGTCCTCTGTGCGAGGCATGGGGTAGCAGTCCAACCTCGAGGCGGTATTGATTATCAGTTTGGTCAATACAGCAAAGGCAGACCATCCCGTCCGTTTCAGGGCAGGGACCACCGGCGCCGCCCAGTTGGTGAAGCGCCAGGCCGAATAATGCCCAGACACTCCTATCAGTCAAGTTCAGCATCCACCTTGTCCACCAAAGCAGAGGGAATGAGATGTGTCCAAAAATAGTGCGGCTGAGCCACCAGATGTACCTGAATTTTAGCCACAGCATCTCTGATGGTTCCCGGCCTGGGTTGGAAAAAGTCTGGGAATGTCCCGAGCCGTACAAGTCACTGGACCCTAGCTGCAGACCGTGTTGTCAGTCCAGGAGCAAGCGACGCAACCAATCGCACCCCAGTAGGCTGGGTCCATCCCCTCAAACCACAATAAAGGGTAGTTGGACTAGCTGCCGATACGGCCTGGAAAATTGCCGGATCCGTGGCCGAACATGCACACTGCGGCAGCCTGCAGCAGCTGCACTGCACTGTGCTTCAGGCAGATGCCGCTCGCAGACCCGGCCCATGAAATAGTCCAACCCCTTCGGCTAGTTCGCGCGCCCCGGACCGCACCACTACAGTGCCCCCAGCCCCGAATATGTCCACCCCTGTTCGCAGATCGGCCCTCCCTAACTGTGAAGGCGTTGGACTGAGTCCGCAGCCGCCACGCCGAGTTTCCGACGGGTGAGACCACACTTGTCCATGCCGTCGGGAACTCACCCGGTCGGGGGCAGAGCATCATGGGGCGGGCCTGAGCCAACATACGGAGGCTGCGGATACGACGTGTGGCATCCTGTGAGTACGCTGCTTTTCAGGGGGCAGCGCAAAGCAAAAGCAGCACCGCCCCCGATTTCAGCATCATCGGGGATTCTCCGCCCCACCGCAGAGTGCAATTTAGGCGTCGGGATCGGGGAATCCAGCCAAACATCTGTACTGATGAAAAGGCTGATCCTGTGGAAGAAAGGTGGGACCTGTGAGGGAGGAAGGCAGCCTTTGCACAATGTTTAGATTTGTATGTACACTATTTCTTCTGTTATTGTTACAAAATCACAAATACCTCAAAAAAATGTTTTGTAAAACAAAAGAAAAGGCTGATCCCTGCTTTGACAAAGGGTCACCTGGACTCGAAACATTAGCTCTTTTCCCTCCCTCCAGATGCTGCCAGACTTGCTGAGATTTTCCAGCATTTTCTCTTTGGTATTGTCATGATATGCAGATACACACAATGATATACAGACAAGCAGCTAATGGACACAGAGAACAGGACATGACCAATAAGCAGGCAGGTTACTCAGGGGTGGGATCTGACTATAAAAGACACGAGGCACTCACACTCCGCCTCTTTCCACTGATAAACATCTAGAGAGTCAGTTAAGGGTGTTGTTACAATCTCACATCTCCACCACGTGGCTAAGAGCTAGTCTGGTTCAGTCAGACAGAGTAACCACACTTAAGTTAGCAGAGAGTCGAACTCACAGAGAACTGTGCTAACTGTGCTATTAGTTCAATAAACCTGATTGAACTAACTTCAAGGTCTGGAGTATCTTTCTGATCTAAGCTGCATCCAGTTGCAGCCAGTGTACCTAACACGTCAGGCATCTGATCCCAATGATCCTGAAAGAGAGGATTACTCCTTTGGAAGACATTAGCATGTTGTCATTTCCAAACCTGTAGAGCTTTGATGCTCCTTGACCTTCCACTGATCTGCCTCATCAAGAGGTTCCAGGTAGCAGTTAAGCCAATCCACACGATACACTGTGAAATATAACCACTGTCCAAAACTGCACAGTTGAATACCATCAAAATAAACATCACTGGAATGAAATCATCAGTGACAAACAATTCCCTCATGGCTTTCCCAATCATCATTTTCAGCCTTTGAATTCTCCACTTCATGCGTTACTTCAAAAACATTATTCTTTCACGATGGGCAACACATCTCACAATGATACTTGGAATCACACCGAGAACTTTGATTAACCATTCCCTGTGCATTTATCAGGTTTAAGCCTCTGTGGTCATCTTCTCAAACCCGCTTTTTGTCTGGACTCTCAAATGAGTTAAAAGTGCAGCCATCTTCAGACAGGCTTCCTCAATAACTCCACCGTTGTACTGAAATCCATCTCTTATTTTGCCGATCTCAAAACTCGGCATTATTAAATCTTTTGTTTTATTGCAGAGTTGTCTGTTTTCGAGAGGAAAGTAGCTGGAAATGACAGCTTTCCCAGAAATCTTTTCAGGGCAGCAACCATTTGGTCTAAAAGAGTCTTTGCTTCAAAATTGAACCCCCGTCAATACTAAAAGTCCATCAACATGAGAAATGCAAGCACAATCAATTAACTTCAATGCCAGTACCAAATCCAGGATGTCATGCTCAAATTTCTTCAGTTTTTTATAGCATCTGCCAAAGTCCATGATGTACCCCCCCATGGACTGATCATCTGTTTATTTAAAAAATCTATCAAAGGCTGACCAAGCTTTATATTCTTCCAAGAAGTCACCCTTTTTATAGACCATATCCAAAAACTGTAACAGAAGAGCGAGCATCTCTTCATTATCCAAATCATTCACATTCCACCCTGAAAATACTTGATTCTTAATTTTACTCTTCATCGGTCAAGCCACACTTTGCTTTTTTTTTAGGTAATGAAGCTAACCGGAGTCCACATTTTAACTTCAGATTTCCATTGCTCATATGTCTCTGCTTCTGAGAAAATTGGATAGTTTGCATCTTCCTTCTGCCATCCTGTAACTTAAATTTGTAAGCAAAATTATACTTTTTTTCCTTCAAAGGTGAAGACAAAAATCATCACTTGTCTTTAATAAGGCAATTATCTTAGCAACGTAATTGCCAAAGCATGACACATTGACAGTATCATCCTCAGCATGCCAGGTTGGATTCAATACAGCCTGAACAACAGTAACTACAGATCCAATCAGCATTTTTCAAAACCCCACATGTGGCTTATTCAACCTCTTGCACTTAAAATGTAATTCATAAAAGTCATGCTATTCTGTGTAAATATGAAACAATACTCTCCCATGCCACAGATACATTTTAACTGTAATTCTCATGTCTTCTGATGGTTTAGCCAATGGTCTAGACTCTAGAGCACAAAGATGTTGGGCGGGATTCTCCGCTCTTGGGGCTAAGTGCCCGCACAGTCGTGAATGCCGTCGCGTTTCATGACGGCGCGAACAGGGCCCGGGCACGACCTATTCTGGCCCCCACAGGGGGCCAACACACCGCTGGAGTGGTTCACGCCGCTCCAGCCTCCATACCACCGCGCCAACCCGCACATGCGCAGTTGGGCCACGCCCCTGCGCATGCGCGGAGAACTTCTTACGCGCGCCGGCCCCTCACCGTGTTCTGTGGCCGGCCACGGAAGGAGGTAGACCTGGGGGGGGGGAGAGGCCGGTCCGCCGATTGGTGGGCACCGATCGCGGGCCAGACCCCATCGGAGGCCCCTCCCCGGTGAAGGGCCCCCTCCCCCCAGCGTTCCCGCACAGTTCCCGCCAGCAGCGACCAGGGGTGGCCGGCGCCGGCGGGAACCTGCCATGTCGGAGCGACCGCTTGGCCCATCTGGGCCGGAGAATTGCCGCTCGCCATTTGCGGCGATTCTCTGAGCGGCCCGGCGCGATTCTCGCAGCACTAGTTTTGGGGGGTTGGGAGAATCGCGTGCGGGTGTTGGGGCGCTGTGGCACAACTCAGGTGGCACCCCGGCGATTCTCCCACCCGGCATGTAGTGCCCATGAATCATTCCCTGTACTGTTTCCCTCCGCATTATAACTTTCTCAATTCTCACCTTCAGGCAGGACTATTGTCTTTCTGTATTGACCTACCAAGTTATCGTCAGCCTTAGAAATGAAAATTGCTTATTGTCACAAGTAGGCTTCAAATGAAGTTACTGTGAAAAGCCCCTAGTCGCCACATTGCGACGCCTGTTCGTGGAGGCTGGTACGGGAATTGAACCATGCTGCTGGCCTGCCCTGGTCTGCTTTCAAAGCCAGTGAATTAGCCGTGTGCTAAACCAGCCACTTGCTGTGTCTGAATCCAGCTCCATGGCCATAAGTGACTCCTGCACAGTGAGCACTGGTTCCTCTTCTCAAGTGTGCGTATTGAAATCAACAACCACCTTTCCATTTTCCCTGACATCAAGTAGTCCGTGCCAATTTAGGAAGAGCTCCAAACTCAGGAATACTGAAGACTCCTCTCAAGGTAGAGACTATGCATCAGGGCATAAAGTGAACAAGTTGCCTAATTCCGGAAACCATCACACCCATATGATTTACCACCCTGTCCAATATGATGCAAGACCTCCTACTTGACAAATATGCAGTTTTTCCTAAATCCAAACTGACAAAAAACTGAATGTTGATTTTTATACAGAGAGTCAGGACAGTGAAGGGGCGGCGCCGTGGCTCAGTGGTTAGCACTACTGCCTCACGGCGCCAAGGACCCGGGTTCGATCCCGGCCCCGGGTCACTATCCGTGTGGAGTTTGCACATTCTCCCCATGTCGGCGTGGCCCTCACCCCCACAACCCAGGAAAGGTGGATTGGCGATGCTAAATTGCCCTTTAATTGGAAAAAAACATTGGGTCCTCTTGTGGTAGTCACCACTGTTGTACTATACTGTACATATGGGTATTATGGTAAGGTCCCTGTACTACAGGTACTGGGGTAGTTCCCTGCCTGCTGGCTCCGCCCAGTAGGCGGAGTATAAATATGTGTGCTCTCCGAACAGTAGCCATTTGGCCAGCTGCTGTCGGAGGCCACACATCTCAGTGTGATAAAGCCTCGATTACATTCTACTCTTGTCTCATCGTAATTGATAGTGCATCAATTTATTACACAGAGATTTTTCAGAGATGGACCTCCACATCAAGCCGGATCGCCTGCAGCTGCATCCTCAAGCAGACATCGCCAAAAAGGACTTTGCACATTGGCTAGCCTGGTTTGAAGCATACATTGGGTCTGCGCCAGACCCAATCCCAGAAGCATAGAAGCTCCAGATTCTGTACACGAGACTGAGCTCCAAGGTTTTTCCCCTCGTCCGGGACGCGCATATCTACGCAGAGGCCATGGCGTTACTGAAGGTGAACTACGCTTAGCAAACCAACAAGATCTACGCCAGGCACCTCCTGTTCACACGGCACCAACTTCCCGGTGAGTCTGTGGAAGATTTCTGGCGTGCCCTGCTCGCCCTGGTGAGAGACTGTGATTGCCTCTGAACATTCATAAGGACATAAGAACATAAGAACTAGGAGCAGGAGTAGGCCATCTGGCCCCTCGAGCCTGCTCCGCCATTCAATTAGATCATGGCTGATCTTTTGTGGACTCAGCTCCACTTTCCGGCCCGAACACCATAACCCTTAATCCCTTTATTCTTCAAAAAACGATCTATCCTTACCTTAAAAACATGTAATGAAGGAGCCTCAACTGCTTCACTGGGCAAGGAATTCCATAGATTCACAACCCTTTGGGTGAAGAAGTTCCTCTTAAACTCAGTCCTAAATCTACTTCCCCTTATTTTGAGGCTATGTCCCCTAGTTCTGCTTTCACCCGCCAGTGGAAACAACCTCCCCGCATCTATCCTACCTATTCCCTTCATAATTTTAAATGTTTCTATAAGATCCCCCCTCATCCTTCTAAATTCCAACGAGTACAGTCCCAGTCTACTCAACCTCTCCTCATAATCCAACCCCTTCAGCTCTGGGATTAACCTAGTGAATCTCCTCTGCACACCCTCCAGTGCCAGTACGTCCTTTCTCAAGTAAGGAGACCAAAACTGAACACAATACTCCAGGTGTGGCCTCACTAACACCTTATACAATTTCAACATAACCTCCCTAGTCTTAAACTCCATCCCTCTAGCAATGAAGGACAAAATTCCATTTGCCTTCTTAATCACCTGTTGCACCTGTAAACCAACCTTCTGTGACTCATGCACTAACACACCCAAGTATCTCTGCACAGCGGCATGCTTTAATATTTTATCGTTTAAATAATAATCCCGTTTGCTGTTATTCCTACCAAAATGGATAACCTCACATTTGTCAACATTGTATTCCATCTGCCAGACCCTAGCCTATTTCCTTAACCTATCCAAATCCCTCTGCAGACTTCCAGTATCCTCTGCACTTTTCGCTTTACCACTCATCTTAGTGTCATCTGCAAACTTGGACACATTGCCCTTGGTCCCCAACTCCAAATCATTTCTGTAAATTGTGAACAATTGTGGGCCCAACACGGATCCCTGAGGGACACCACTAGCTGCTTGAACCTGCTAATGAGAGACGCGTTCGTTACGAACATAGAGTCGAACTACATCCGCCAGCGCCTCTGAGAAGGGGCCACGCTTGACCTCGCCGCGACCAAGAAACGCTCACAGTCGCCTCACGCAACGTACAGGCTCATGCCCCCGACCGCATGGCCCACCCATCCTGTGCATCGTGGGCCCCGCCAGTGGCCACCTCTTCATGGACCCCATCAGCGATCACCCCAACCATACCCACGCCTGCGCCGCGCGTCAGCCAACCAACCCCGGGGGATCCAAATGCTACTTCTGCAGACAGACAAAACACCCTCGGCAGCGCTGCCCGGTGCAGAGCGCGCTCTGCAAGACCTGTGGCAAGAAAGGACATTTCGCTGCAGTGTGCCAGGCCCGCTCAATCGCCGCTATTGTCCCAGCACCCCCACGTGTGGACAGTGGGCGCCGCCATCTTGCTCCACTCACAACACGTGCAGCCCGTGGGCATCGCCATCTTGCTTGCCTCAGAACCAATGGGCGCGCCATCTTGCCTGCCCCAGGACACGTGCAGCCCGAGGGCGTCGCCATCTTGCCTGCCCCAGGACACGTGCGGCCCGTGGGCGCAGCCACCTTACCCACCTCAGGACCCCTGCCCGTCGGGCACCTCATCGGGCCACTGATCACCTGCAACCGCCGACGATCAGCCGCGTCTCGCCTCGGTCACGATCGACTAGTCTTGACCGCACAACCTCGCGACCGTGTCGACAAAGGTGAAGGTCGACGGGCACAAGATATCCTGCCTTCTGGACTCCGGGAGCACTGAGAGCTTCATTCACCCCGATACGGTAAGGCACTGGTCCCTCGTGGTACACCCCGCTAACCAGAGAATCTCCCTGGCCTCCGGATGCCACTCCGTGGTGATCCGGGGGTACTGCATCACCACCCTCACTGTCCAGGGTATAGAGTTCAGCGGCTTCTGGCTCTACGTCCTTCCCAACCTCTGCGCTGCCTTGCTACTCGGCCTGGACTTCCAGTGCAACCTCCAGAGCCTAACCCTGAAATTTGGCGGGCCCCTACCACCCCTTACTGTTTGCGGCCTTGTGACCCTTAAGGTCGACCCACCTTCCCTTTTTGCAAACCTCACCCCGAATTGCAAACCCGTCGCCACCAGCAGCAGACGGTACAGCGCCCAGGACAGGACCTTCATCAGGTCTGAGGTCCAGCGGCTGCTGCGGGAAGGTATCATCGAGGCCAGCAACAGCTCCTGGAGAGCCCAAGTGGTAGTGGTGAACACCGGGGAGAAAAACCGGATGGTCGTTGACTACAGTCAGACCATCAATCGGTACACGCAGCTCGACGTGTGTCACGCCTACCTGGTCATATGGTCAATCAGATTGCACAGTACCTTCTCGACAGTTGGACCTGAAATCTGCCTACCACCAGCTCCCCGTCCGTAAGGCGGACCGCCCATACCCAGAGTTTGAAGCAGACGGCCGCCTTTACCATTTCCTGAGGGTTCCCTTCGGCGTCACCAACGGGGTCTCGGTCTTCCAACGGGAGATGGACCAAATGGTTGACCAGTACGGGCTGCGGGCCATTTTCCTGTACCTGGACAACGTCACCATCTGCGGCCACGACCAGCAGGACCAAGACGCTAACCATTCCAAATTTCTCCACACCGCCACTCTCCTCAACCTAACTTACAACAAGGAGAAATGTGTGTTCAGTGCAAACCGATTAGCCATCCTCGGCTATGTGGTCCAGAACGGAGTTCTGGGGCCCGACCCCGACTGCATGCACCCCCTCATGGAGCTTCCCCTCCCTCACTACCCCAAGGCCCTCAAACGATGCCTGGGGTTCTTTTCGTACTACACCCAGTGGGTCCCAAACTATGCGGACAAGGCCCGCCCACTTATTCAATCCACCGCTTTCCCACTGACGGCCGAGACTCACCAGGCCTTCAACTGTATCAAGGCCGACATCGCCAAGGCCGCGAGGAACGCGGTCGACGAGATGCTTCCCTTCCAAGTGGAGAGCGACACATTAGACGTTGCTCTCGCTGCCATCCTCAACCAGGCAGGCAGGCCCGTGGCATGCTTAACCCGCACCCTCCATGCCTCCGAAATTCGGCACTCCTCTGTCGAAAAGGAGGCCCAAGCCATTGTAGAAGCTGTGTGACATTGGAGGCATTACCTGGCCGGCAGGAGATTCACTCTCCTCACTGACCAACGGTCGGTTGCCTTCATGTTCAACAACACGCAGCGGGGCAAGATCAAAAATGATAAAATCTTGAGGTGGAGGATCGAACTCTCCACCTACAACTACGAGATTTTGTATCGCCCCGGTAAGCTCAACGAGCCCCCTGATGCCCTGTCCCGAGGTACATGTGCCAGCACACAAGTGGACCGACTCCGGACCCTGCATGACAATCTCTGTCACCCAGGAGTCACCTGCTTTTACCACTTCATAATGGCCCGCAATCTGCCCTACTCCACCGAGGAAGTCAGGGCTATCACGAGAGACTGCCAGGTCTGCGCGGAGTGTAAACCGCACTTCTGCCATACCGTGCGCGCCTGGTGAAGGCCTCCCGCCCCTTTCAACATCTCAGCGTGGACTTCAAAGGGCCCCTCCCCTCCACTGACCGCAACATGTACTTTCTTAATGTGGTCGACGATTCCCCTTCGGCGTCCCATGCCCCGATATGACATCTGCCACCGTCATAAAAGCCCTCAACACCATATTCGCCCTGTTCGGTTCCACGCCTACGTCCACAGCGACCGGGGATCCTCATTTATGAGCGATGAGCTGAGCCAGTACCTGCTCAACAGGGGCATTGCCTCGAGCAGGACAACCAGCTACAACCCCCGAGGAAATGGGCAGGTGGAGCAGGGGAACGGGATGGTCTGGAGGGCCGTCCAGCTGGCCCTACGGTGCAGAAATCTTCCGGCCTCCCGCTGTCAGGAGGTCCTCCCCGATGCCCTTCACTCCATTCGGTTGCTCCTGTGCACCGTGACTAATGAAACCCCCCATGAACGTCTCTTTGCCTTCCCCAGGAAGTCCACCTCCGGGGTTTCGTTCCCAACGTGGCTGGCATCTCCAGGACCCATTCTCCTCCGTAAACACGTGCGGCTCCACAAGGTGGACCCATTGGTTGAGAGGGTACAGCTACTCCATGCTAACCCGCAGTACGCTTACGTAGCGTACCCTGACGGCCGCCAAGACACAGTCTCCCTCAGGGACTTGGCACCAGCTGGGTCCCCACACACTCCTCTCTCTGCCCCGGCGCCACCCTGCCTCCCCCCAGCGCACCCCACCGCAGCCCCCACTCCAGGACAATCCGTCCTCCCCTTGCTCCCACCCGGAGATGAAAAGGATTTTGACATGCGCCCGGAGTCACCGAAGACCAAACCGACGCCTGAGTCGCCACCAGCACTGCGGCGCTCTCAACGATAGATCAAGGCGCCCGATCGTCTAAATTTGTAACCTTCTCTGTAATTTAAAAAGCAATCTGTTTGTATATAGTTTTCCACCACCCACACTGGACTCATTTTTAACAGGGGGTGAATGTGGTAGTCACCACTGTTGTATTATACTATATATATGGGTATTATGGTAAGGCCCCTGTACTACAGGTACGGGGGTAGATCCCTGCCTGCTGGCTCCGCCCAGTAAGCGGAGTATAAATGTGTGTGCTCTCCGTACAGCAGTCATTTCACCAGCTGCTGTAGGAGGCCATACATCTCTGGAATAAAGCCTCGATTACATTCTACTCTCGTCTCGTCGTTATTGATAGTGCATCACCTCTAAATTTAAATAAATAAATAAATTAAGGGCAGTGAACTGAGCTGAATAGTCAGCAATGAAACTACAGCATTGATTAGGGAATCCTCAAATCTACAACTGGATGAGTTGCCTCTGACTCCCATAAATTTTCACTTATCACCACGAACTGTCAAACCATAGCTGTAAGGATTCAGGAGTGCAGAGGAGAAAACACAACACCTGAAGGGTAAAAGCATACATGTATACACTAGAACTAATCTCAACTTTTCACCAAAATTCAACCATGGCTCCTGAATTTCTCTGTTTAAATGTCACAATTTAGCACAGATTTGACACCAGTTTTGTCTCATAAGAATGTAATAAAAGTAAGAAGTAGACCATTCGGCCCCTTGAGCCAGCTCTGCTATTCAACACAACCATGGTTTATCACCCTCTACTCCACATCCCCACCCGCTCTCCAGGATTCCCTGATAGGCCAAAAATCGGTCCATTTCAGCTTTAAACATATTTTATTGGAGCATCTATAACCCTCAGGTGCACAGAATTCCCAAAGTTCACAACCTCCTGAGGAAAGAAATTTGTCGTCATCTCTGTCTTAAATAATCCACCCTTATCCAAAAACGCTATCCCTGTTTTCTAGATTCCCCACCCAACAACAACAATCTCCCAATGTCAATCTCCCATGATCAAGTCCATTCAGAATTTTAAATGTTTCAATGAGATCACCTCTCATTTTCCTAAACTCTCGAGAATATAGACCCAATTTACTCAGTCTCTTATCATAGAACAACCCCCTTATTCCAGGAGCCAATCTGGTGTACCTTCACTGTCTCCAACCCATACGTATCCTTTCTTAAATATGGACAGCAAACCATGCACAGTATCCCAGGTACAAAGACCTGTAAAATTGTAGCAAAAATTCTTGTCCCTGTATTCCAATTGCTTTGCAATAAAGGCCAACATGCCGTTTGCATTCCTGTGCCTGCATACTAACTTTTGAATGTTCTTTCTACAAGTCTCTTTGAACATCAACATTTAAAAGCCTCACACCTTTTAAATAACATTCTGCTTTTCTGTTCTTAACCCAAAAGTCAACAACCTCACATTTCCACACATTATACGGCAACTATCATCTTGCTGCCCATTCACGTAACTTGTCTATATTTCTTTAGTCTCTTTGTGTCCTCACAGTTTACATTCACATCCAGCTTTGTATTGTCAGCAAACTGTATACATTAGTCAATCTCGTTGTCGAAGTCATTAATATAGATTGTAACCAAGATGTGGAGATGCTGACGGTGAACTGGGGCGGGCACAGTAAGAAGTCTTGCAACACCAGGTTAAAGTCCAACAGGTTTGTTTCAAATCACTAGCTGGATATTCCTTGTGCGATGGGTTTCAAAATGCCCTCGATGTAGCCTTCAAACAACTGCCCAACCTCAAACAAATTGTTTGCAACAAACTACCCAGCCTTCAAGAGGACAGCGATCACGACACCACACAACCCTGCCATGGCAACCTCTGCGAGACATGCCAGATCATCAACATGTGTACCACCATTACACTTGTGAACACCACCCACCAGGTACGCGGTACATACTGGTGCGACTCGGCCAATGTTGTCTACCTCACGCTGCAGGAAAGGATGTCCCGAAGCGTGCTACATTGGCGAGACCATACAGATACTGCGCCAACGGATGAACGGACATTGCGCGACAATCGCAGGCAGGAATGTTCCCTTCCAGTCGGGGAACACTTCAGCAGTCGAGGGCATTCAGACTCTGATATTCGGATAAGTATTCTCCAAGGTGGCCTTCAGGATGCATGACAACGCAGAATCGCCAAGCAGAAATTTATAGCAAAGTTCCGCACACATGAGTATGGCCTCAACCGGGACCTTGGATTCATGTTGCATTACGTTCATCCCCCACCATCTGGCCTAGGCTTGTGAAATCCTACCAACTGTCCTGGCTTGAGACAATTCACACCTCTTTAACCTGTGACTATCCTTCTCTCCAGTCGCTCTGTCTGGACCTGTAAAGACTTAATTACCTGCAAAGACTCACATTCAAAGTATCATCTTGCATCATTGCATTTATCTATATTTGTGTTTCTGGAACCCACCTCTTCATTCACCTGAGGAAGGAGCTGTGCTCCAAGGCTAGTGATTCGAAACAAACCTGTTGGACTTTAACCTGGTGTTGTCAGACTTCTTACTATAGATTATAAGTAGCTGAGGTCTCAATACTCTACTAGTCACAGCCTGACAACTTGCAATTGCACCATTTGTTCCTATTCCCTGCTTCCTGTCCATTAATCAATCCTCCATCCATACTAATACATTACCTCCAATCCTATGCTCTATAAACCTGCGTATTCGCCTTTTTGTGCGGGCACCATATCAAATTCCTTTTGAAAATCCAAGTATACTACATCTACTGGTCCCCTTTAATCTAACTTGTCAGTTACATTCTCAAAATACCGCTAATAACTTTGCCAAACATGATTTCTCTTTTGTTAATCACATTATCTCTGGCTCTATAAACTTTAACAAAGCTTGGAGGTTTAAATCAAATCTTAAAGGCTTTTTTAAAAAAACAGTTCTATTTACAGGCATTTTTCCATAAGGTGAATCTTCCGTTATTCAACAGTGGCGCAGGAATGTGTAAAATGTGACAACAAAGAAAGAGTAAGAATTCCTCGGAATTCCTAGTAGAAACATCATCAATGGGTTGGTGAAATTTTAATCTATTCGGTCTTTCCAGCAAATCTGTATCAAGATTAGATGCATGATCTTTTATAACATTTACACATTTTATTGTTAGAAAAAACCTACAATCTGACAGTCATGAGGCGGAACTTATTACCTTCCTCTGAGATGAGTTTGGAGGTGAGGGGACAATAATCAGCAGGGAGTTGCCAGGTGGGGACCCCACTGCCTGATAAGGTGCCACACGAAAGGTTAATACGCAAGACAAGGGGTCATAGGATTGGAGGTAACATATCAGGTCCCAGGTTCGATTCCCGGCTGGGTCACTGTCTGTGCGGAGTCTGCATGTCCTCCCCGTGTGTGCGCGGGTTTCCTCCGGGTGCTCCGGTTTCCTCCCACAGTCCAAAGATGTGCGGGTTAGGTGGATTGGCCATGCTAAATTGCCCATAGTGTCCTAAAAAGTAAGGTTAAGGGGGGGGTTGTTGGGTATAGGGTGGATACGTGGGTTTGAGTAGGGTGATCATTGCTCGGCACAACATCGAGGGCTGAAGGGCCTGTTCTGTGCTGTACTGTTCTATGTTCTATGTTCTATCAGCATAGATGGAGGATTGAATAATAGACAGAAAGCAGAAAAAAGGGATAAATGGGGCATTTTCAAGTTGGCAGTATCCCTAGTGCTATTGAATAAGGGAATGTACAATGTGGGATGAAATCTGTGTTGCAATGCTAAATAGAGCTAGAGAGCTAGATTTTAGGCAGCACATCGCCGCAGGAACCATGGCGACTGGGCCCAGTCAATCATGGCAGAAGCCCCATATCAATCTCCCAATGACAAGAAACCACCGCCTGATTAAGTCAGAGGGCAGAAGGAGCTGAAGCAACGGGCGGGATTCTCTGATCCTGAGGCTGTGTTGACGTCGTCGTAAATGCCATCGCATTTCTTGACGGCGTCAACATGGCCTCAGGATCAGCAATTCTGACGCTACAGGGGGCCAGCACGGTACTGGAGTGACCCGTGCCGCTCCAGCTGCTGATCCCCAGCGTCAGATGGGCATCACGGGTCTGCACATGCGCAGTGGGACCGGCGCCAATGCGCACATGTGCAGTGGCTCCCTTCTCCGTGTTGGACCTAGCACAACATGTTGTAGGGCTACAGGAGCTGGCACGGAACAAAAGAGGCCGCCAACTCGAGAGACCAGCCCGCCGATCAGTAGGCCCCGATCGCCTTGGCGCCGGTCCCACTGCGCATGTGCAGACCCGTGGCACCCATCTGACGCTGGGGATCGGCAGTTCTGCATTTCAGACGCACATACAGAGGTTAACATTGAGCGTTTATTAAGGAGTGAGTGGATGGTGAGCTGATCAAACGCGGACTGGCGTTGGGGCGGCGTTGCGCGATTCGCGCCCGTCTCGGTGATTCTCCGGCCCGGCCTGGGCTGAGAGCATCCTGCCTAAGGTTCCCGTAAACCAGCTGGGATGTAATTAGAATTATTAATAAGTCAATGAATCCATATTCTCTGAACACACTGCAATTTAGTGGTGGCTCAGGGATCAAATGCAGGCCACATGGGTCTCCTGAACCTTCAAATCCGCCCGGCGAACCCTATCAGCAGCTTTTTGCGGTGTCCACTCTGTGTCTGATCGATGAACTTGACATCAACAATTGGGATGGCTGCTGAAAGCCACTTCCTACCCTTACCTCTGATGCTCTCCTTCCCCCTCTCCCACAACCCCTACCTCATAACCCCCATCCTGTCATCACGCACACGTGACCTGGGGTCCCTTTGGGAGCTTAGGCCTCAGGTGGTTGCAGTGCCGGCAGCAACCATTGCTCCCATCTGCGACAATGATGAGCTGCCTGTCTCTGACAGGGGTCGGTAGCTGGAAATTCTTTGCCATGGGCCTCAATTGCGAGGAGGTCCGATGAAGGCTGATTAAGTGCCTGAGTAGCATTTGATTCTGTTGGGCCTCTCCCACAGAACTGATGGCAGGTTCAGGGGATGTGACCCAGTCAGCCTGACAAAATTCTGCCTAGAGTTTCTATGGCTCCATGTGAAAATCAGCCTATAAAACAAAGAATAAAATCATACAACGCAGAAGGAACCCATTGGCCCATTGTGTTAGCGCTTTGTAAGACCTGTTAGTGAGAGGAAAACTATTTCAAGTAGGCTATTTTTATCTGATAAAAACAAACAAAATATTATGGTTGTTATTCATGGCATTTCCCATGTCCAGATTTATATCTGATGCAAACAAATTATTAATTGAACATGAAACAAGTAGCTTTACAAGCCTTTAAAGAGCACAGACAAAAGGCAATGATTTCTAAGTTTCACACATGCAATCTTTACTTGAAAACACATTGATAAATCCTGTTACAAAAACAGAAAATACTGGACAATCGCAGCAGGTTTGACAGCATCTGTGGAGAGAGAATGGAGCAAACGTTTCGGGTCTGGATGACTCTGTCTCTCCAAGATGCTGTCAGACCTGCTGAGATTGTTCAATAGTTTTCTGTTTTAGATTCCAGCATCCACAGTAATTTGCTTTTATCTTTTCAAAGTAAAGTAATCTTTATTGTCACAAGTAGGCTTACATTTAACACTGCAATGAAGTTATGGTGAATACCCCTAGTCGCCACACACCGGCTCCTGTGCGGGTACACAGAGGGAGAAGTCACAATGTCCAAATTACCAAACAGCGCGTCTTTCGGGACATGTGGGAGGAAACCGGAGTACCCGGAGGAAACCCACGCAGACACGGGGAGAACGTGCAGACTCCACACAGACAGTGACCCAAGCCGCGAATCGAACCTGGGACCCTGGAGCTGTGAAGCAACAGTGCTACCCACTGTGCTATGTGCTCCCCAATCTTGATATTCCTATTAACTAATATATCTTTACATTAAAATAATTTACATGAATATTCCATGCTGTGGATATGGCAAAACATATAAATTGGATTTAAAAAATCATTTAGCCATTTAATTATGTCTAGTCTGTGTTAAAGTCTAATGAGGGGCGAAATTCTCCGACCCCCAGCAGGGTCAGAGAATCGGCTGGGGCCGCCGAAAATCCAGCCCCCGCCGTGGCAGAGATTCTCCGCCACCCGGGAATTGGCGGGGGCGGCAATCACGCCCCGCCGATTGGCGTGACGTCTGCGCCGATCGGCGAGGCCCCTGCGGCGATTCTCCGGCCCGCGAAGGGCCGAAGTCCCGCCGCTGGGAGGCCTCTCCCGCCGCCGAGGTTTGAACCACCTCTGGTGGCGGCGGGATCGGCGGCACGACCAGGTCCCCGAGGTTCTGGGGAGGGCGTGGGGCGATCGGACCCCGAGGGGTGCCCCCGTGGTGGCCAGGCCAGTGCCTTGGGGGCACTCTTTCTCCTCTGCCGATGCCACAGCCTCCATCATGGCGGAAACGGAAGAGAATCCCTCAGCGCGCAGACGTCACCACCGGCGCATGCGCGCTGAGGGATTCTCTTCCGCTTCCGCCATGATGGAGGCTGTGGCGGCGGCGGAGGAGAAAGAGTGCCCCCAAGGCCTCCGCCACCCGGGAATTGGCAGGGGGGGGAATCACGCCCCGCCGATCGGCCTGGTCGTGCTGCCGATCCCGCCGCCACCAGAGGTGGTTCAAACCTCGGCGGCAGGAGAGGCCACCCAGCGGCGAGACTTCGGGCCATCGCGGGCCGGAGAATTGCCGCAGGGGCCTCGGCGCGGACGTCACGCTGATCGGCGGGGCGGGATTCCCGCCCCCGCCAATTCCCGGGTGGCGGAGAATCTCTTCCACGGCGGGGGCGGGATTTTCGGCGGCCCCAGCCGATTCTCTGACCCTGCTGGGGGTCGGAGAATTTCACCCCTGAAAGGCCGCTGGTGCCAGTTTTGGCGCCAGTCGGCGTGGTGCCAACCACTCCGGAGTGGGCCTAGCCCCCAAAGGTGCGGAGAATTCAGCACCTTTGGGGAGGCCCGACGCCGGAGTGGTTGGCGCCACTCCCCTACGCCGGGACCCCCCCGGTATTTTCACTGTACCTCGGTACACGTGACAATAAACAAATCCAATCCAATCCAATCCAAATTATTTTTTCTAATTAAAAGGCAATTTAGTGTAGCCAATCCACCTACCCTGCTACCCTGCACATCTTTGGGTTGTGGGGCGAAACCCATGCAAACACGGGGAGAATGTGCAAGCTCCACACGGATAGTGATCCAGAGCCGGGATCGATCTTGGCACCATGAGGCAGCAGTGCTAACTACTGTGTCACCGTGCCGCCCAGAATTATATGGGGTTCTATGAGATTCCCCTCATTCTTCTAAACGATGACGAATATAATCCTCATCTTTTCATATGTCAGTCCCGCCATCCCGAGAATCAGTCTGGTAAATCTTCGCTGCACTCCCGCTGTAGCAAGAACATCCTTACTCAGATAATGAGATCATAACTACACACAATATTCCAAGTGTGGTCTCACCAGTCCCCAAGGGGTTGATTTAGCTCACAGGGCTATTCACTGGCTTTTAAAGCAGACTAAGCAGGCCAGCAGCAAGGTTCGATTCCCGTACCAGCCTCCCTGGACAGGTGGCGGAATGTGGCGACTAGGGGCTTTTCACAGTAACTTCATTGAAGCCTACTCGTGACAATAAGCGATTTTCATTTTCATTTCATCAGGGCCCTAAATAATTGCAGCAAGATATCCCTGATCCTGTAGTTGTATCCTCTCACTATGAAGACCAAAATACCATTTGCCCTCTTTACCGCCTTGATTCATGCAAGGAGACCCAAAAATGAAAAGCAAATGTGTTGAAATGATGTCCCCAACATGGGGAAGTAGGAAATGAGTTAACAGACTGAGCGTTTGTCCAATAGAAAGTGAGTCTGGGAAATTCATAGAAACATAGAAATCCCTAAAGTGGTCATTCAGGAGACCATTCAGCCCATGGAGTCAGCACCGACCCTCCGAAAGAGCACCCCACCCTGGGTCAGGCCCACACTTAATCCCCATTACCGAATAACCCCACACCTAATCTTTGGACACCAAGGGGCAATTTAGCATGGCCAATCCACTTAACCGCCACATCTTTGGACTGTGGGGGGAAACCGGAGCATCCGGAGGAAACCCACGCACACACGGGAAGAAAGTGCAAACTCCACACAGACAGTGACCCAAGGCCGGAATTGAACCTGGGTCCCTGGCGTGGTGAGGCCGCAGTGCTAACCACTGTGTCATCGTGGAAAATAAAAAGTTTGCAGATGAATTAAATATATATCTTATATCTAAAAGTGAAATCCTGCAGATGCTGGAAATCTGAAATAATAATAGAAAATGTTGGAAAAACTCAACAGGTCTGGCTGCATCTATGCAAAGAGAAACAGAGTTAACTTTTCAAGTCTGTATGACTTGAAAATATCATCATACATTTTGCATTTGGCTTCACTACAGAGGCTACAAATAACATCCCAGCAATGGCTGCGGGTCAGGAATTGGAATGGAGCGAAGAACTCAAGAAAATTACAATTACCAGGAAATTGAGTCAGCACTCACCTGCTGAAGGTGCTGCACTCCAAAAGCTTGTGATTCCAAATAAAGCTCTTGGACTTTAACCTGGTGTTGTAAGACTTCTAGAAATGTTATAATAGGGCACTTAGATAAATTAAATGCAATCAGGCAGAATATTCATAGGTTTGTAAAAGATAAATCATGTTTAACCAATTTTCTGCAAATAAAGGGGAACCGGTGGATGTACTGTATGTAGATTTTCATAAGGCTTTGATAAGGTGTCTCATCAAAGGTTATTGTGGAAAATAAAAGCTCATTGTGTAGGGGGTAACAAATGTGGCATGGATAAAAGATTGGCTAACTAACAGGAAACAGGGAGCAGGTATAAATGGGCATTGGAAGTAGTTCTAAGAAGGTTTACTAAATTAATATAAAAGCAAAATACTCCGGATGCTGGAAATCTGAAATAAAAACAGAAAATGATGGATAAACTCAGCAGGTCTGGTAGTATCTGTGGAGAGACAGAATCATACGGACTCGAAACGTTAACTCTGTTTCTCTCCACAGATGCTGCCAAACCTGCTGAGTTTATCCAACATTTTCTGTTTTTATTACTCGATCAATACCTGAAATGAACAGATTGGCTTATGAGGGAAAGTTGGACTGTCAGGGCTTGTATCCGCTGGAGTTTAGAAGAGTAAGAGGTGACTTGATTGAAACATATAAGATCCTGAGGGGTATTGACAGGGTGGGCATGGATAAGGGGCGGGATTCTCCGACCCCCTGCTGGGTCGGAGAATCGGCGGGGGGGCGGCGTGAATCCTGCCCCCGCCGGCTGCCGAATTCTCCAGTGCCGGGGTTTTGGCGGGGGCGGGAAGAGCACCACGCCAGTTGGCGGCCGCTAACAGCGGCCCCGCCCCCCCCGGCGATTCTCTGGCCTGCAATGGGCAAAGTGGTCGCCCGTTTTTGGCGGGTCCCACCGGCGTAAATCACAACAGGTCCTGACCGACAGGACCTGGCTCCATGGGCAGCCTGCAGAGTCCTCGGGGGGGGGGGGCATCCGGCCCCTGGTGGTGCCCGCACAGTGGCCTGGCCCGCAATCGGGTCCTACTGTTCCAGAGGGCAACGTTTAAAAATATGCGGTTACTCATTTAAGACAGAGATGAGGAAAAAGATTTTCTCTTAGAGGGTTTTGAAACTTTGAAACTCTCTTTTACTAAAGGTGGTCGAGGCAGAGTCTCTGAATATGGCCGAAACCGGGGCGGGATTCTCCGACCCCCCCCCCCCCCCCCCCCCCCCCCTCGCCGGACTGGTGAATCCCGCCTCCGCCGGTTGCCGAATTCTCCGGCACCGGGGATTTGGCGGGGGTGGGAATTGCGATGCGCCGGTCGGCAGCCGTTGGCAGCCGAATGGGCCGAAGTCCCGCCCGTTCTATGCCGGTCTTGCCAGCTTAAATTGGAGTTGGTCCCTTACCGGCGGGACCTGGCGGCGCGGGCGGGCTTCGGGGTTCTTGGGGGGTCACGGGGGGATCTGGCTCCGGGAGGTGCCCCCACGGTGGCCTGGCCCGTGGTCAGGGCCCACTGATCCGCGGGCGGGCCTGTGCCATGGGGGCACTCTATTCCTATGCGCCGGCCGTGTATGCCTCTGCAATGGCCTGTGAGAAGGTGATCCTCCCTGCACATGCGCGGGGATGACATCAGCAGATGCTGAAGATCCCGCGCAAAGGCCTTCCACGCCGACAGCATGGCGCAAACCACTCCGGCGCCGTGCTAGTCCGCCTTTGGGGCGGCCCGACACCGGAGTGGTTCCCGCCACTCCACTGCTCCATTTCTGCCCGCCCCGCCAATTCCTGGAGAATCCCGTCCCAGTTTCTTGATAAGTAATGGGGTGAAAGGTTTTTGGAGATTGGCTGGATTATGAAGTGAGGTTCATAGAATCCCTACAGTGCAGAAGGAGGTCATTTGGTCCATCAAGTCTGCACTGTTCCTCTGAAAGAGTACTCTACCTAGGCCCACTCTCCCGCCTTATCCCCATAGCCCTGCGCATTGATCATGACCAATCCACTAAACCTGCACATCTTTGAACTGTGGGAGGAAACCGGAGCACCCGGGAAGTATCTGGGTCCCTGGCGTTGTGAGGCAGCAGTGTTCACCACTGTGCTGCCCAAAGTGCACCATCTGCCGTGGTGGGATTTGAACGTTGATCCCCAAAGCATTAACCTGGGGGATTGGATGACTAGTCCAGTGCCAAACGACTAAGCCACCATCTCCCTAAAATTAGGTTAGGTTAAAATTAGATCAGCCATGATCTTACTGAATGATGCTCAGCGGGGTCTGTACAGTAATTACAGAAATTAGAAGAGGGTGCAAATCTGGGTAATTAATGCTGTAAGACACCCGGAAAATTGGAATTCTCCGTCGGTGGGGTTCTCCACTCCGCCGCCAGCACACCCACGCCTGCGGGTTTCCCGACAGTGTGGGGTGGCCCACAATGGGAAACCCCATTGGTGGCTGCGGGAACAGAGAATCCCACTGCCGGCAGGGGCGTGTCGTGCCAGAAAACAGGCTGGCAGGACAGAGAATCCAATCCGGGAAGTTTGCAATTTAAATTGCTAACCTTACCTGGGAATATCTGTGTGGGGGGGATCCCCAGGGCCTTTTGGGGTAGCCCCCGCTAGTTCGAAGCCCTGGAGCTCACAGGTAATGGCCCATTCATTCAGCTATTTATCAAGTTAAATATTCGATCTGAAATCATCGTGCAGAAATTATTTTGAGTTATGATCTAATCAAAGAGCTGTGGATATGAAGTATCAGTTTGCAGCCGGTGGTGTAACTAATCTGTCTCTGAGGTCACCCTTATTCCCTATTGGCTGTTCTAAAGAACAGTCAATACTTTATTTTTGCATTTGCTCAGTCTTACACGAAGGCAAGACGATGGTGAGATCTCTATTTTGTCCTACTCTCTATATAGGCAAGAACGTAGGAACAAATTTCAGCATAAAGTTTAAATTCACCCATTTTATATTTACAGCGAATGACTTTGGGCCATTTTAATGATGAAAGGCTAAGCATAACTAAGAATTGTAGTGGGCGAAGCAAACCAGAACAGAGTTTTAAAATACTACCTTCCCTTATATTATCTGTTTGTATGGCACATGCAAATCTGCCAAATCTTAGCAAACTCCCCAACCTGTGGAACCCTTAAAGGACTGCAGCAGTTACTTCACAGTTCCCAAATCAGGACAAATCTACCTTTGGGATTTTGTATTTCTTTCCATATATTTTGTTGCATCTGTTATGTTTAAACAGCATTTGCTTTGTTAAAAAGACGTAGCTAGAGATGTGAGAAATTGAAAAATGTATTCGGTTATAAAATGTGGTAGTCATTGCAAATGTTACTTAAATTAATATTAATTTTGTTTTGATCTAAATATTTGTACTCTTTCAAATGTCTTTAGCGAAATGTTAACATTTTTTGATTGCTGTGGTACAACTGAGGTACTAGAGAAAATGTTTGATCACCAGTGTTTAGTAATTCTGAAATATAATTGACTTGAACAATTAAAAGAATGATCTTGCGCTGTAAAAGCCAGTGCATGACAAATAAGCCTTGGTAAGAGATAATAACTGCCTGAGGTCTGCCTGTGGTTCAGTTGGTAACACCCCTTGGGCGGAATTCTCCACCTCCCGATGCCGCAAACTGGAACCGTGATCAGGCGGAGAATTGGGCGTCGGCCAAAACTGAGGGACCCACCCGGTGCCCATTGGGGCGCAATGCTCCGGTCCCTCACTGGTGCCGCTAATGACTTTTGCGCCCCCCCGCCAGTATGGGCAAGTAAACCAGCATTTACATCCATTTAAATGGGCGCAATTCTCCGCACTCACGACGGTGCGGAGAATAGCAGGGGTCGTAAATTTTTACGGCCACGCTAGTCCGACGCCCTCCCGCTATTCTCCCCACCCCCCACGCCCAACTCCCGACACGAATTGCTGCCGCCGTTTTTTTACGGCCAGCAGCGATTCTCAGCTGGCCGATGGGCCGAATTCCAAGCCCTTTACGGCCGTTTTTACGAACGGCAAACACACCTGGTCTGGCCGTTCGTAAAAACGGCCGTAAAGTCCCGATCTTGGCAACCATGGCACCGATTGGCACGGCAGTACCACGGCCGTGCCAAGGGTGCCATGGGCCCGCGATCGGTGGGCACCGATCGCAGACAGCGGGTCCGATTCCCGCGCACTCTTTGTCCTTCCGCCGCCCCGCTGTATCACTTTGCGGGGCGGCTGAGGGGCATCCCGGCCCGCGCATGCGCGGGTTTCACGCAAATGCGCGATGATGTCATCCGCGCATGCGCGGGTTGGAGTCTTCCAATCCGCGCATGCGCGGCTGACGTCATGTGACGCGTCAGCCGGCGCAAACTCTGGCAAGCGGGCTTAACGAAATTCGTTAAGCCCGCGATGCCGGAGTTCACGGCCGCGGCATGCTAGCCCCGACCGGGGACCAGAATCGGTTCCCGGTCGGGGAGGGGGAGGATGACGTCAAACCCGCCCGGTTTTGACGCCAGCCTTACGATTTCTCCCTGTCTGGGAGAATCGCGCCCAATGTATTTGGAATGTTTGACCCACTATGCGCCGAGCCTCTGCAATGCTCTGCCCTCTGAGGCGGAAGTCAGTCGGATACCGTTCACCACAGGTATTTACAAACGGGGACTGGGCACCATGGCTGCTGAAGGAGAGACAGACGGTAAGCAAAGTTTGAAAGACTGTTTGCGGGGTGGCGGGGTGGGGGGGGGGGGGGGTGAGGGTGCGGTGTGTGGCTGTGGGGGCCAGGGGGGAGGGAGTAGCAGGGAGCAAATTGGTGACAGCTCCGTGGATTTGGGGTGTCTCCCTCGGAATCAGTCTGGCTTGGCTCAGGCTGCCTTTGCTGCAGTATTTGTTTTAAACACATCCATTTGGTGCAGGTTACAGGCCCCTGGCTGCTCACACTGCTGGCTGCTCATTGTGTTCTGTAAATGTTCACAGAGCCTCCGGTCATTTGGGAGCCCACCCAGGCTGCCCCTCTGGAAACCCTCATACCCCAGCTGACCCATCATCAGGATGGGCGTGGCCAAGCTCAATCAGTGGCCCACCAGGTGCTGCCACTCCTCGGTGCACTCATCAGAAACGCTGCCCCACTGCAGGGGAAGCAGGGGAATAGCAGAGCTCACCCCAAACAAAGGGCACATGCACCCTTGGCACTGCCCCATTCAGGGACGAGGCCTCACCAGTGATACTGTCAGTCAGCCCACTCCACAGGACCACCAGCTGTCTCCAGGTTCTGCCTGCCCCGGGCAGGTTGTCACAAACTGTGTGTCACACCCAGGGCACAGATCACACTGCAGCTAAGCTCCCAGCAGACACACACTTCCCTGCCTCACCCCCATCTGTAGGATCTGCCCACACACAAGTCTCTAAGCATGGAGGCGATCGGTGGCACACAGTGACCCTCTCTACCTCATAACCCAGTACCAACCTGCTGCCGGGATAACACATGGCCCACCCAATGAAGACACCCACAGTAGACCCCACTGGAGAAGCAGGACGGGGACGGCAGAACCTATCGCTGACACGGGTTGCGGCATATCGGGGGGCACGGCTAAGGGGCGGGTTTGGGGTGACATGTGGAGGATGCAGCTGAAGAGTAACTCACGGTCACCATGCAGCCTGTTGGATTTAGATGGTCAAGGGAATACACATCTTGCAACACGTCTTCTCTTTTCCCACCCTGCAGAGAATGAATTTTGTTGTACAGCCAGGAATGCTCACTGTTTACCTGGCCGCAGCTGCCGTTGTGGACACACATAGGCTGGAGGCACAGGGCCTGCTCGGTGAGGGCCCTGCACCAGAGGAGCCTGGCCTAGAGGAGCCGGGGCCAGAGTGAAGCTCGACTGTTGGCCGTCCAATAGGCCGAAGAGGAGATGAGAAAGAGGCGCTGCACCTGGTCTATACTGTTAGCGTCTGTCCTTCGAGGAGCTGCCTGACCGTCTGTGCCGCCGAAAACTGTGGCTAATTAGGGAGTCGGTGCACCACCTCTGCCAGATGGTGGTGCACCTGGAACCATGGGGTTTGGAAGCGGATACCTGCTCCAGGTGCCTGTCAAGGTGATGGTGACCCTGAACTTTTATGCCTCTGGAGCTTTCCAGGTGCTGAGCAGGGACCCATTTGGGATTGCTCAGACATCCATACACAGATATATCCATGCTGTGATGGATGCCCGATGAGTCTGGGCAGCAGACGATGTAAGCTTCAGTCTGGACCAGGCACATGAGGAAGCCTGGGCAGCAGGATGTTCCACCATCGCTTTCATGCACCAGGTCCTAGGGATGATCGATGGCACACAGGTCCCCCTTCTACTCCCTGAATGTGCAGTTTGTGTGTGATCGCCAGCTGCACATCCTGCACATCTGCACCTGATATCCAGGCAGCGTGTATGCTGCAGACATCCTGGTCCACTCGTCCATTCCCAGCACCTTTGAGGTGCTCCCTTGGGTGAGGGGTTGGTTCTTGGGCAACAAGGGCTACCCGCTGAGGTCTTGGCTAATGGCGCCTGTCCGGAGGAGGCCCCAGACCGATGCGGAGAACAGCTGTAATGACACTCATGCAGCAATCATTGAGCTGCGCAACGGCGTCTTCAAAATGCAATTCGAAAGCGGCTCTCCAATATTGCTCCAGGAGTGTCACTAACATCATGCTGGCCTTCTGCGTCCTGCACAACATTGCACAGCAGAGGGTGGGACATTCTGCAGGAGGAGGACGAACAGCAAGTCAAAGAGGATGGCCAGGAAGAGCCGGGCATGGAGCCCAGGGTGTTACGGCAGGTCACCTGGCACACCCTCTACACCCAGTCCAGCCCATCCCTCTGAACCTTCAGAGGATCGAGGCAGATCAGAATGTTGGTGAAAAGGTATTTAATTGTGACTGTATACATTGTTGTGTCCTGACCCGTATTACCTAAGTGCTGCACCCATGCCAAGTTAACTGATGTCTAACTTCCTTATTTTTCATGGTCGACTGCTCCTTCTTGATGTGACCCCAGACAGCACATCAGATGTGGAGGTGTCCTGCTCTAGATCTTGCCCTCTAGATCTCGACCTTTGACAGCTGTCCTCTGGAGGCTCTGGAATTGGGCGAGGACACCCAACTTTCAAGTGGTGAAGTGCCACCCTGTTCTGCCCGCTGTCCATTAGATGCGCCAGTGTCAAGTTGGGTTGGGGAGGATCAGAAGCGCTGAGGTGTTCCAGCACCTCTCCTGTGGGAGGGTCTGACATGGGCCCCATCACTTCCTCCCCCCTCAGGAAGCTTGATGGCCCCCGGGCTACTCCATAGGATGGAGGTGAGGCCAGAGTGAGCACCAGAGGCTCCACAGTCACCTGGCACTGCCAGTCCTGGAGGCCCGCCCTTTTCCCAAGCAGGGTCTCCTTGCCCTCAACCATGGAGACTTGGCCATGTCCCTCAGCGAGTGAGTCGTGTCTATTACTTCCTCGGTCATGTCCCTCTGTGACTGGCCCAGGTCAGTCATTGACCAGCCAATGCTCTCAGTGCCCTCAGCCATGACCGTCTGTGACTGGACCAAACTTTGGAGCTGTGCAGCACTATCCATGTGGGCCAAGTACAAGGCTGCCTGTGATTGTGCTACCCTGTCCTGAGCCTCGGCCATCGACCACCTTGGATGTCTTGACCCATGGCTGTGATATTTTGACCCAAGCCTACCACCGTGGATGCCACCCATTCAGTATTGGCCTGGGTACCATGCATTGTTAGTGCCATCTCCTCCACTTGAATGAGAATGGACTCCTCCAGCTGCACCTTCAGGCACTGGAAAGTTGCTGACGCCCCCTCCTGTCGATCCTGGCTCTGTGTCTGCATCTCCACCAGTGATGGGATCATACTTTACAGAAGCACGACACCTGTCCGGACTACAGCTGTTTCTTGGGATCGGGCAGCCGTCTCCAACTATCCGCTCCCTGCGGAGTCCCTGTCTCCACCTGATGTGCTGCAGCATGTGTGATGTGCGCACCAGAAGGTGACCCAGGAGCCTCTTCATTAAAATGCCCCACCTGCGATGGTGGAGGGTGCAGATGCATGCAACCCCAAGAAGCCGGTGTAATCCCCAGACTGGTCCTCTGGGGTATGCTGAGGCGGTGGCTGAGGGTGAGGTGCCCCAGATGTGCCTGTCTGCTCAGATGGAGATTCTGCAAGACACATTGATTTGACTGATTGATTTATTGTCACATGTACCGAAGGTCAGTGAAAAGCATTTTCCTGCGGCTAAGGGGATGTGCACAGTACATACACAGTAGACAAAAAGAATAATCAACAAAGTACATCACCAAATAAGTAATTGGTTACAGTGCGGAACAAGGGACAAACAAAGCAACTACATGAGCAAGAGCAGCATAGGGCATTGTGAAAAGTGTCCTAAAGGGAACAGATCAGTCCAAGGGAGAGTCGTTGAGGAGTGCAGTAGCTGTGGGGAAGAAGCTGTTCCTATGTCTGGATGTGCGAGTCTTCAGACTTCTGTATCTTCTGCCTGATGGAAGGGTCTGGAAGAAGGCAATGCCTGGGTGGGAGGGGTCTCTGATATTGCTGTCTGCCTTCCTGAGGCAGTGAGAGGTGTCGACATAATCAATGTGGGGGTGGCAAACTTGTGTGATGCGCTGGGCTGAGTTCACCACACTCTGCAGTTTGTTTCGATCTTGGACCGAGCAGTTGCCATACCAGGCTGTGATGCAGCCGGATAGGATGCTCTCTATCGCACATCTGTAGAAGTTTGTGAGAGTCGATGCAGACATGCCAAATTTCTTTAGCTTCTGTAGGAAGTAGAGACGTTGTTGGGCTTGACTGTTGCATCAACGTGAGTGGACCAGGACAGACTGTTGGTGATGGTGACCCCCCAGGAACTTAAATCTCCACTTCGGAGCCATTGATGTAGATGGGAGCGTGTATCATACTACACTTCCTGAAGTCGATGGTCATTTCCTTGGTCTTTCCAGCATTTAGAGAGAGGTTGTTTACACCATGCAACCAAGAGATCTGTCTCCCTTCCGTAGTCTTATTCGTTGTTATTTCAGATACGACCCACCAAATCGTATCATCCGCAAACATGTAGGTCAAATTGGAGTTAAATCTTGCTACACAGTCATGTGTGTGTACAGGGAGTACAGTAGAGGACTGAGCACACGTCCTTGCGGGGCCCCGGTGTTGAGGAATATTGTGGAGGAGGTGCTGTTGCCTATCCTGACAGATTGCAGTCTGTTGGTGAGGACGTCAGGGATCCAGCTGCACAGGGAGGGGTCAATTCTGAGATTGCAGAGTTTGGTTATTAGTCTTGTCAAGATAATGGTGTTGAAGGCAGAGCTGTAGTCTATGAACAGCAGTCTGACATAGGTTTCCTTGTTGTCGAGGTGTTCGAGTGTTGATTGTCGGGCAAGAGAGATAGCATCTGTTGTGGACCGGTTGCGGTGATAGGCGAACTGCAATGGATCAGGACCGTCTGGGAGGCTGGCGTTGATCAGTCTCATGGCTAGCCGCTCGAAGCATTTCATGATAACAGACGTCAGGGCAACCGGTAGGTAGTCGTTGAGGCACACTACCGTGTTCTTCTTTGGTACTGGTATTATGATGATCTTCTTGAAGGAGGTGGGAACCTCGGAGCGGAGGAGTGAGGTGTTGAAGATGTCTGCGAATACTCTCGCCAGCTGGTCTGCGCAGGCTCTGAGTACTCGCCAAGGGACTCCGACAGGACCTGTCCCTTTCCGCAGGTTTACTTTCAAGAAGGGAACTCTTACCTCTGAGGCTGGAATAGTGGGTATGGGTGTGTCCAGAGCTGTTGGGGTGGGTGGCACGGATGTATTGGTTGTCCGTTCAAAGCGGGCATAGAACTTGTTCATCAGGGAGGGATGCTTCAGCACCAGAGATTCTGCCTGGCCTTGCTTTGTAGCCCGTAGTCCCATGTGAGCTCTGCCATAGGTATCATGGGTTAGTGCCGTTGGTCTGGGACTCTAGTTTGGTCCGGTATTGTCTTTTGGTGTCCCTGATGGCTTTCCGTACATCATACCTGGATTTCTTATATAGGCCAAGGTTGGCAGACTCTGCCCGGGGCTTCAGCAGGGAGTGAACCCTTCGGTTAAAACAGGGTTTCCAAATGGTGGAACAGCCATATTGCCTCCTTTGGTACACAGTCCTCGACACTTACTGATGAAGTCTGTGACGGTGGTTGCATTCTCGACCAGGTTAGCTGCCGCAGCCTTGAAAATGTACCCGTCCATAGGCTCCAAGCAGCCGCGGAGGATAACCTCCTGGTGGGATAGTGGGAAGGAGTGGTCTGGTGGAGATGGGTGACTCACTTGCTATCGGGACATCATTTTGCATTAGGGCCTCACTGGGTTGTCGCATGCCAATCTCTCAGAGATACCCCTCTCCTGAACCTCCCCGGAAAATGCCATCGCTCTCTGCTAGGCAGGGTTGAGAAACCTGTGGCCCATGACTCCCCCTCCAGTCTTCTCCTGCTCTCATCTGTTATGGGCTGCCTTTTCCTAGGGGACAAATAAAGGACATGGTGAGACGCATGGAGATCTGTGGCTAGTGGCATGTGTGTGCCAGACACCTGGCCAAAGAGGACAATACAGGTACAGGGGTTTGGTGCAGGTGGGATGTGAGGGAGGTGCAAGCAGGTGAGTTTTGATTGGTCTCTATGGACGTGAGGGTGTGATGTAAGGAGTGAGGGATAGGAGTGATGGAAGGATAACAGAGGTAGTGGCTCACCCGAGCTACCTTAAGGAGGTGGTTCATCTTCTTCCAACACTGCGTGCCAGTTTTCCTGGTAAGGCTGACAGCATTGACCACCTTGGCCACCTCCGGCCAGAGCTGGTTATCGACCATGGGTGGGAACCAACTACCCACCCTGGGGAAGAGGGTGTCCTTCCTCTCCTCCACCACATCCGACATTGTATGGAGCTTCAATTCAGTGAAGCGTGGTGTTGGTCTTCTCTGAGCCATCTTCTTGGCTGGAATGAGAGCGTGTGGGGAGTGGAGTGCTTAAAAGCAGCTCCAGCTTGTCAGGCTCTCCAGTGCTAATTCCAGCCCCAGCAAATATGATGCCAGCGGAAATGAGAATTGCTCTCTATTCACGTGGGCAGAGTGCTGGCCCATTAAAATCTCCTGAATTGTCCCACAAATAGAGCCCCTAACGGGACGCAAACTGCACGCAATGGGCAACACGGTAGCACAGTGGTTAGGACTGTTGCTTCACAGCACCAGGGTCCCAGGTTCGATTCCCGGCTTGGGTCTCTGTTTGTGCGAAGCCTGCACGTTCTCCCTGTGTCTGCGTGGGTTTCCTCCGGGTGCTCCGCTTTCTTCCCAGAGGTCCCGAAAGACGAGCTCGTTAGGTGAATTGGACATTCTGAATTCTCCCTCAGTGCACCCGAACAGGCGCCGGAGTGTGGCAACTCGGGGATTTTCACAGTAACTTCATTGCAGTGTTGATATAAGCCTACTTGCGACAATAATAAAGATTATTATTATTCAGTCCCAGCATCAACAGTCTCCCAAATGGAGAATTTCTTCCCTTTTCTCTTAAACAGAACGGACAGGATTCCAGATCCCATTCCCCAGTCGCCTATTTCTCAGCCACACATTATTCACTGGCAGCGGGATTCTATCCTCCTTCCTATTGTCAATGGGATTTCCCATTGAAACCAACCCATGCCACTGCGAACGCGCTGGTGGGGTCGCGCTGCTGACGGGAAAATTGAATTGCAACGACCAGAGAATTCTGGCAAACTCCTGGATTTGAGTCGCACTGCAGGACTGGTTAACCATGGAAGGAATGGCCATGATTTTTTAAACTTTTTATATTATGAGCTAATAAAAAGACTTAGGAGAGCTAGGAGTGGGTATGAGAAGTCCTTGGCGGGTCGGATCAAGGAAAACCCCAAGGCTTTTTACTCTTATGTGAGAAATAAAAGAATGAGCAGGGTGAGGTTAGGGCCGGTCAAGGATAGTAGTGGGAACTTGTGCATGGAGTCAGAAGAGATAGGAGAGGCGTTGAATGAATACATTTCTTCAATGTTCACTGAGGAGAGGGGCTATGTTTTTGAGGATGAGAGTGTGATACAGGTGGGTAGGCTGGAGGAGGTAGATGTTCTAAGGGAAGATGTATTAGCAATTTTGAAAAACCTGAGGGTCGACAAGTCCCCTGGGCCAGATGGGATATATCCTAGGATTCTTTGGGACGCAAGGGATGAGATTGCAGAGCCTTTGGCTTTGATCTTTGGGTCCTCACTGTCCACGGGGATAGTGCCAGAGGACTGGAGAGTGGCAAATGTTGTTCCTCTGTTCAAGAAAGGGAATAGGAATGACCCGAGTAATTATAGGCTGGTTAGTCTTACTTCGGTGGTCGGTAAGTTAATGGAAAAAGTCCTGAAGGATAGGATTTATGACCATTTGGAAAGATGCAGTTTAATTCGGGATAGTCAACACGGATTCGTGAAGGGTAAGTCTTGCCTCACAAATTTGATTGAATTCTTTGAGGAGGTAACTAAGTATGTAGATGAAGGTAGAGCAGTTGATGTCGTATACATGGATTTCAGTAAGGCATTTGATAAGGTTCCCCATGGTCGGCTCATGGAGGTGTGGGATAGAGGGAAATTTGGCCAATTGGATAAGTAACTGGCTATCACAATGGTTGGTTTCAGAGAGTGGTGGTGGATGGAAAATTTTCAGACTGGAGACGAGTTACCAGTGGTGTACCACAGGGATCAGTGCTGGGTCCTCTGCTATTTGTGATTTTTATCAATGACTTGGAGGAGGGGCTGAAGGGTGGGTCAGTAAATTTGCTGATGACACCAAGATTGGTGGAGTAGTGGATGAGGTGTAGGCTGCAAAGAGACATTGAAAGGATGCAGAGCTGGGCTGAAAAATGGCAGACGGAGTTTAACCCTGATAAGTGCGAGGTGATTCATTTTGGTAGGACAAATTTGAATGTGGTTTACAGGGTCAACGGCAGGGTTCTGAGGAATGTGGAGGAACAGAGGGATCTTGGGGTTCATGTCCACAGATCTCTGAAGGTTGCCACTCAAGTGGATAGAGCCGTGAAGAAGGCCTATAGTGTGTTAGCGTTTATTAACAGGGTGCTTGAGTTTAAGAGCCGTGGGGTTATGCTGCAACTATAATGACCCTGGTGAGACCACATTTGGAGTATTGTGTGCAGTTCTGGTCACCTCACTGTAGGAAGGATGTGGAAGCATTGGAAAGGGTGCAAAGGAGATTCACCAGGATGCTGCCTGGATTGGAGGGTAGGTCTTATGAGGAAAGGTTGAGGGAGCTAGGGCTTTTCTCATTGGAACGAAGGAGGATGAGAGGCGACTTAATAGAGGTTAACAAGATGATGAGGGGGATAGATAGAGTGGACGTTCAGAGACTATTTCCTCTGATTAATGTAATTGTTACAAGGGGGCATAACTATAAGGTTCAGGGTGGGAGATATAGGAGGGATGTCCGAGGTAGGTTCTTTACTCAGAGAGTGGTTAGAGTGTGGAAGGGGCTGCCTGCTGTGATAGTGGAGTCGGACACTTTAGGAACTTTCAAGCGGTTATTGGATAGGCACATGGAGCACACCAGAATGACAGGGAGTGGGATAGCTTGATCTTGGTTTCGGACAAGGCTTGGCACAACATCGAGAGTTGAAGGGCCTGTTCTGTGCTGTACTGTTTTATGTTCTATCTATGGGATGTGGGCATCACTAGTGAGGCCAGCATTTATTGCTCAGCCCTTGTTTCCCTTGTGAAGGTGGTGGTGAACTACATTTTGAGCCCCTGCAGTCCCTGAGGTGTAGGTACACCCACTGGGCTCCATCGGGAGGGAGTTCCAGGATTTTGACCCAACAACAGTGAAGGAATACCGATATATTTCCAAGTCAGGATGGTGAGTGACTTGGAGGGGAACTTCCATCTGGTGATGTTCCCATGTGTCTGCTGCCCTGACGTCACGGCGCGCGCCGTCTCTGTCTCCGCCATCTTGGCGGCAGCTCGGCACCTCGGGCTCGCGCAGGAAACCAGCACAGCAAACAGCACAATGGCCGAGGAATGCATAACTGCAGGCGGTGTCATGGATGTTAACACAGCGCTTCAGAAAATGCTTAAAATTGCATACATCCACGATGGCTTGTGCTGTGGTCTCTGGGAAGCTGTCAAGGTGCTGGACCAACGACAAGCTCACTTTGTCTCCTGGCAGGCAATTGTGATGAGGCACAGTATGTTAAGTTGGTAGAGGCACTCTGTGCAGGGCATCAGATCAACCTGATTACGGTCGATGACAACAAAAAACTTGGTGAATGGGTAGGCCTGTACAAAACAGACCGAGAAGGAAAACCTCGCAAGGTTGTAGGCTACAGCTGTGTTGTTGTCAAGGATTATGGCAAAGACTCACAAGCCAAGGATGTCATTGACAACTAGTTCCGAGGAGAGTGATGTGCTTCATAAATAAAAACCCAAACATTTCTGCTGCCCTTGTCCTTATAAATGGTAGCGGTTGTGGTTTTGAAGTTGCTGCCTATAAGGAGCCTTGCAGGGTTCCTTCAGTGCACCCTGTAGATGGCACACACTCCTGCTAGTTTGCTGGTAGTAGAGGGAGTGAATGTTTATGTAAGGGGTGTCAATCGTGCACGGTGCTTTGTCCTGAATAGTGTCAAGCCTCTTGACTGTTGTGGGAGCTGCACTCATCCAGGCAAATTGAGAGTATCCCATCACACTCTTGACATTTCCCTTGTAAATGGTGGGCAGGCTTTAGGGAGTCAAGCGGTGAGTTGCGTGACACAGGATTCCTAGCCATTTACCTGCCCTGGTAGCCACAGTATTTATATGGCTAGTCCAGTTCAATTTCCAGTCAATGGTAACCCCCAGATTGTTGATAGTGGGGGATTCAGCGAATGCAATGTCATTTAATGTCAAGGGGTGGTGGTTAGATTCTCTCTTGTTGGAGATGGTCATTGCCTGCCACTTGTGTGACGTGAATGTTCCCGTACCAGCCTCCCCGGACAGGCACCGGAATGTGGCGACTAGGGGCTTTTCACAGTAACTTCATTGAAGCCTACTTGTGACAATAAGCGATTTTCATTTTCATTTCATTTCACTTGCCATTTGTCAGCCCAAGCCTGGATTTTGTCCAGATCTTGCTGCATTTGGACATTGACTTCTTCAGTGTCTGAGGAGTCGCAAATGGTGCTGAACACTGTGGAGTCATCAGCGAACTTCCCGACTTCTTGGATTGGATTGGATTGGATTGGATTGGATTTGTTTATTGTCACGTGTACCGAGGTACAATGAAAAGTATTTTTCTGCAAGCAGCTCAACAGATCACTAAGTACATGGGAAGAAAAGGGAATTAAACAAAATACATAATAGGGCAACACAAGGTATACAGTGTAACTACATAAGCACTGGCATCGGATGAAGCATACAGGGTGTAGTGTTAATGAGGTCAGTCCATAAGAGGGTCATTTAGGAGTCTGGTGACAGTGGGGAAGAAGCTGTTTTTGAGCCTGTTCATGCGTGTTCTCAGACTTCTGTATCTCCTGCCCGATGGAAAAAGTTGGAAGAGTGAGTAAGCCGGGTGGGTGGGATCTTTGATTATGCCTTATGATCTTATGCCTTATGCCTTCTGACCTTATGATGGAAGGAAGGTCATTGAAGAAGCAGCAGAAGGGCAGCACGGTGGCGCAGTGGGTTAGCCCTGCTGCCTCACGGCGCCAAGGTCCCAGGTTCGATCCCGGCTCTGAGTCACTGTCCGTGTGGAGTTTGCACGTTCTCCCCGTGTTTGCGTGGGTTTCCCAAAGACGTGCCGGATAGGTGGATTGGCCAAGCAAAATTGCCCCTTAATTGAAAAAACTTAATTGGGTACTCTAAATTGATTAAAAAAAATAAGCAGCAGAAGATGGTTGGACCTCGGACTTGACCCTGAGGAACTCCTACAGTGATGTAGGAACTGAGACAATTGAGCAGCAACCATTTTCCTTTGTGCCAGATATGACTCCAATCAGCGGAGGGTTTTCCCCCTGATTTCCATTGACTCCCATTTAGCTAGGGCTCCTTGATGCTATACTTGATAAAATGCTGCCTTGATGTCAAGGGCAGTCATTCACACATCACCTCTGGAATTCAGCTCTTTTGTCCATGTTTGAACCAAGGCTGTAATGATATTAGATGCTGAATAATCCTGGAAGGACCCAAACTGAGTGTCTGTAAACAGATTATTGCTGAGTAAATGCCGCCTGATAGCACTGTTGATGACATTGCCGGGTAGATACCAGTGTTGTAGCTGTTCTGGACAGCTTGGCGAGGGGCGCAGCAAGTTCTGGAGCACAGGTCTTCAGTACTATTGCTGGAATATTGTTAGGACCCATAGTCTTTGCAGTATCCCGTGACTGCAACCATTTCTTGACATCACGTGGAGTGAATCAGATTGGCTGAAGGCTGACATCTGTGATGCTGGGGATCTCCAGAGATTGAGATTAATCATCACTCGCCACTTCTGGCTGAAGATTATTGCAAATGCTTCAACATTATATTTTGCACAGATGTGCTGGACTCCACTATCATTGAGGATGGAAATATTTGTGGAGCCTCCTCCTTCTCCAGTAAGTTGTTTAATTGTCCTCCACCATTCATTGCTGGATGTGGCAGGTCTGCAGAGTTTAGATTCGATCCGCTGTTCGTGGGATCACTTAGTTCTGTCTATTACTTGCTGCTTATGCTGTTTGGCACACACTTAGTCCACAGTTCGTCTCAGCTCCAGGACATCACAGTAGGAGTTCCTCAGGGTAGTGTCCTAGGCCCAACCATCTTCAGTTAGTCCTGTGTGGTAGCTTTGCCAGGTTTATGTCTGCCTGGTGTTGCTCCTAGAATGCCGTCATGAAATTTTCATTGAACCAGAGTTGATCCCCGGTCTTGATGGTAATGGTAGAGTGGGGGATATGTCAAGCCATGAGGTTACAGATTCTAGATGAGTACAATTCTGCTCCTGCAAATGGTCACTCCTACCAATACTGTCATGGACAGATGCAACTATGACAAGTGGATTGTTGAGAACAAGGTCAAGTATGTTTTCTTTCTTGTTGGTTCCCTCACCACCTACCACAGAACCAGTCTAGTAGCTATATTCTTTAGTACAACAATGGTTCTACTGAGCCACTCTTGATGATGGACATTAAAGTCCCCCATCGAGCGTACATGCTGCAACCTTGTAACCCTCAGTGCTTCCTCAAAATACTGTTCAACATGGAGGAGTACTGACTGCTCAGCTGATGGGGATGGTGGATGGGGGGGGAGGCTGTACATGGTAATCAGCAGGAAGTTTCATTGCCCATGTTTTACCTGATGCCATGAGATGTCATGGGGTCCAGAGGCGATGATGAGGTCTCCCAGGGCAATTCCTTCCTGGCTCTATACCACTGTACTGCCATCTCTGCTGGGTCTATCCTGTCAGTGGGACAGAACATACCCAGGAATGGTGATGCTGGCGTCTGGGACATTATCTGTAAAACAGGTTTTGAGAATTGGAGCTAAAATCAAGCCAATTGCTCCCCAACCTCTTTGAATTATAGAACAGCCCTGATGGAAGGAGTCTTTCACCCGAGGAATAAGAGCGAAAAATAAACAACATAAACTAAGATAACATCCATTAAAATAGCTCCCTTGCCCTAGAATCCAGTTGGTTTATTTCAGGACCAAAGTCTGCTTTGAGACCTTATTTGGGAATTGAGTTCATACTTGCCCCACAGCTTCATAATATAGGATTTTGCACTGTTTTTAAATTATTTATAAACACATTATTATTTTATTCACTCTTTGATTTTCCTGGGATATGGTGTTATATTGTGCCAGAAAGTTTTGTTTATTTCCCCAGAGCATTGAGTTAATGGACAATCCCTGATTTGTTAACTGATTGCATTTGCCCTGTCGGGATTTGCAGCTTCAGCTCTTACCCAGATATCCTTTAAAGATCATGGAAATGTAGGAAAGCCTCTGAATCTTAAACCTGCTACTCCAACACAAGATAGTGTGAGATCATTGGGGTATAAATTAGTCTGGGTACGGTGATGCAGAATGGATACATAAAAAATAGGAGCAGAAGTAGGCCATTCAGCCCCTTGAACCTTTCAACTAGATCTCATCCCTCAACACCATTTTCCTGCACTATCCCTACATCCCTTGATACCTTAAATATCTACAAATCTATCAATCTCTGTCTTGAATATACTCAATGACTGAACCTCCACAACATCTGGGTCAGAGAATTCTAAAGATCCACAACTCTCTGAGAAAAGAAATTCCTCCTCACCTCCATCCTAAATGGCCTTCTCCTTATTATGAGACTGTGTCCACTGGTTCTAGATCACCAGCCAGAGAAAACAACCTCACTGCATCTATCTTGTCAAGACCTGTAAGAATTTTGTAAGTTTCAGTGAGATCACTTCTGATTCTTCTAAACTCTAGAGAATACAGGGCCAGGCTCCTCAATCTCTCCTCATAAAACAATCTCGCCATCCCAGGGATTAGTCTAGTCGACCTTTGTGGCACTCCCTCTATGGCAAGTATTTCCCGCCTTAGATAAAGAGATCAAAACTACACAATACTCCAGGTACAGTCTCACCAAGGCTCTATACAATTGCAACAAGACATCTTTACTCCTTTACTCAAATCCTCTCAAGCAAGGTCAACACATCATTATCCTTCCCAATTGCTTGCTGCGCCTGCATACTAACTTTTAGTCATTCATGAACAAGGACATCCAGGTCTTTTTAGATGTCATCACTTCCCAATCACTTACCATTTAAGAAATACTTTTCCTACCAAAGTAAATACTTCACATTTTTCACATTATATTCCATCTACCATGTTCTTGCCCACTCACTTTGTCTGTCTAAATCCCTTTGAAACCTCTTTGCATCCTCCTCCCAACTCACATTATCACCTAGTTTTGTGTCATCAGCAAATTTGGAAATATTACCACAACAGAAAATGCTGGAAAATCTGAGCAGGTTTGGCAGTGCTTGTGGAGAAAAGTAGAGTTAACATTTCGAGTCCTTATGACTCTGCTTCAGAGCGAAGGAGAGGAAGAGAAATGAAGGATTGGATACTGTATGAGAGGAGATGGAGCAGAGTAAAAGGTCAGTGACAGTGGGAGCTGGGGGAGATTGCAACAAAGGTGTGTGAGGCCCAAGATAGAGGAAACATTAATGGCCGCGTGAAGGGCTGTAGAAGGTGCTGATTGTGGCAAAAGGGTAAGTTTGCAGAATGTTGTTAATGGGAGAACTAAGGGCAGTACTCAGTGAAAAGAAAAGTTAAAGAACAAGTGATAGATGGCCCAGTTGCGTGTGTGTGTGTGTGGGGGGGGGGGGGGGGGGGGGGGGGGGGGGGGTTTGTGTTGGGCCAAAAAATGTTTTGGGATTAATAGAGAAGGTTAAGATGAAGGAGAAAGGTCACAGTCAAAAATAGTTGAATTCAATGTTGAGTCATGAGGGCTGTCACATGCCTAATTGAAAGATGAGGGGCGGGATTCTCCGTTCCTGAGACTAGAGTGCTGACGCTGGGGCAGGGCAGCAAAACTGGTGCCGCACCTGGACCGATACAGTGACTGTCGAGGGACTGGCACCGGCACCACATGGAACACAATCGATTCCAATGAGAAATGGTGCGGGATTCGCCAAGTCTGTGTTGACGCTCGGGAGGCTGACAAGCTGCATCCCCACATACACCACCCCAGCCAACAAGATGGCACGGGTTGCGCTGGAGCACGCCCATTCCGCTGATGGGTTGGCAGGGGTCAGGGCACTTAGGGGGTGTCCGGGGTGGGGGGGGGGGGGGGCGCACCCATGTGCCATGTGGCCCTAAATTCATAGTGAGCAGTCAGTGGCGTGTGCAGCTGCATGGCTGGTTTGCCAGCTCCGGCAATGGTGTTCCATGCCCATCCACCTTAACCCCACAGACCACCTCCTGCCCACCCCCTACTACTCCCCCAGCCCTGGAAGAAGCTCCCCTGCCAGCGGCATAACTGTCAGCAAACTATGGCGATGTTGGACACTTTCCATATGCCCTATCTCCCCCTCATTAGCCACGACTCCGGTTTCACGATTTTTAAAAGCACAGCTGATCCTCACCATCGGGAATTTGGCCCATCGGAGGTGGAGAATCTCGGAGGCCCCAGAGAATACCGGGTTGGGCCCGCTAATGATATGCAAATGGTGTGCACTGTACATGAATTCTGGGATGCTTTAACGCCACTGTCAAGGTGATGGGGAATTGCGATTTGGTGCAAAATTGGCACACGCCACGATTTCGGCTTCGGAACCAATTCTCTGCCCAATCGCGATTCAGCCGACGGAGAATCCCGTCCAATGTGCTTCTCCCAGCTTCACTGGTGCATTTCAACAGGCCAAGAGAGCAAGTTGCTGCATTGAAATGACAAGTGACAGGAAGGTTGGTGTCATGCTTGCGGACTGAATAAAAGTGTTATGCAAAGCGGTTCTGCAGTCTGCCTTTGGTCTTCCCAATATAGAGGAGATTGCATTGGGAGCAGTGAATACAGGAGGGGGTGCAAGTGAATTGTGGCTTAACCTGGAAGGAGTGTTTGGGGCCTTGGAAAGTGAGGAGGTAAAGGGACAGGTGTTGCATCTTCTGCATTTGCCTGGGAAGGTGCCGTGGGAAGGGGAAAAGGAGTTCGGGATGATGGAGAAATGGGCCACGGTATCACGAAGGTAGCGGTGCTTGCACAATGCTGATGGGGGAAGTGGGGTGAGAGGAAGATGTGTTTGATGGTGGCATCATGCTGGAGTTGGCAGAAATGGCGGAGGATGTTCATTTGAATGCAGAGGCTGTTGGGGTGAAAAGTGAGTATCAGAGGGACCCGACCATGGTTCTGGGATGGAGGGAAAAGGGTGAGGGCTGAGGAGAGGGAATTGGATTGTATCTGGTTGAGTACCCTGACAACCACAGTGGGGACAAAACCTCAGTTAAGGATAAGGTAGACATGCAAGAAGCACCATTTTCTGGCATCATCAGAATAGGTTCAATGCAGGCAGAGAAACTGGGAGAATGGGAAAGAGTCCTTACAGGGAGCAGGGTGTGAGGAGCTGTAGTTTTTAAAATATAAATTTAGAGTACCCAATTCTTTTTTTTCCAATTAAGTGGGAAATTTAGCATGGCCAATCCACCTACCCTGCACATCTTTGGGTTGTGAGGGTGAGACCCAACAGACACTGGGGGAATGTGCAAACTCCACACAGACAGTGACTCGGGGCGGGGACCAAACCCAGGTCCTCGGCACCGTGAGGCAGCAGTGCTAACCAATGCGCCACCGGGCCGCCCATTATAATAATGATAATCTTTATTGTCACAAGTAGGCTTACATTAACACTGCAATGAAGTTACTGTGAAAAGCCCCTAGTCGTCACATTCCGGTGCCTGTTCGGTAACATAGATACATAGATACATCGCAGATAGGAGCCTGCTCCACCATTCATCACGATCCTGGCTGATCAGCTAACTCAATAGCCTAATCCTGCTTTCTCCCCATAACCTTTGATCCCATTCTCCCCTAGTGCTATATCCAGCCACCTCTTGAATGTATTCAAAGTTTCGGCATGAACTAATACCTGTAACAATACCTGTTAAAAAAAATAAAAAATAAAAAATAAAAAATAAAAATAATTGAGCAGCACGGTAGCATTGTGGATAGCATAATTGTGTCACAGCTCCAGGGTCCCAGGTTCGATTCCGGCTTGGGTCACTCTCTGTGCGGAGTCTTCACATCCTCCCCGTGTGTGCGTGGGTTTCCTCCGGGTGCTCCGGTTTCCTCCCACAATCCAAAGATGTGCAGGTTAGGTGGATTGGCCGTGCTAAATTGCCCTTAGTGTCCAAAATTGCCCTTAGTGTTGGGTGGGGTTACTGGGTTATGGGGATAGGATGGAGGTGTTGACCTTGGGTAGGGTGCTCTTTCCAAGAGCTGGTGCAGCCTCAATGGGCCGAATGGCCTCCTTCTGCACTGTAAATTCTATGAATAAACTACTTCCTGTGGCAATGAATTCCACAGGCTCACCACTCTTTGTGTGAAGAAATGTCTCCTTATCGCTGTCCGAAATGGTTTACCCTGAATCCTCAGACTGTGACCCCTGGTTCTGGACACACCCATCACATCTAGGTACACAGGGAGAATTCAGAATGTTCAAATTATCTAATAGCACTGGCGGGATTCTCCCCTACCCGGCGGGGCGAACGGTCATGGTGCCGAGGAGTGGCGTGAACCACTCCGGCGTCGGGCCTCCCGGAAGGTGCGGAGGAGGGGCTAGGCCGGCGCCGGCAGGGTTGGCGCAACCCCAACCGGCGCTGAAGGGCCTCCGCCAGCCGGCACAAGTTGGCACATGCGCGGGAGCACCAGCGTGTGATGGCGTCACCCCAGCACATGCACAGTGGGGTTCGTCTCCTCGGCCATGGTGGAGGTCCACAGCAGCCAGTGTGGAGGGAGAGTGCCCCCACGGCACAGGCCTGCCCGCGGATCAGTGGGCCCCGATCGTGGGCCAGGCCACCGTGGGGGCACCTACCGGGGCCAGATCCCCCTGCGCCTCCCCAAGGCCGCCCGCAGAGCCAGGTCCCGCCGGTAAGTACCTGGTCTAATTTACGCCGGCGGGACCGGCCTAAAATGGACAGCCGCTCAGCCCATCGCGGGCCGGAGAATCTCCGGGAGGGCCGCTGCCAGTGGCCCATTGAGGCACTCTCAATTACGACGCGAAAGTTAGGTCAGTAATCAAAGGCTTTAATAAGCATTGAACAATGGCAGCATCCAAGAGAAGTGTGCTCGCAAAATGGAGTCTCATCTTAAATACTGTTTCCCAGGGGGCGTAGCCAGAGGCGGAGTCCCCCAGGGTTCCAAGCCTCTTAAAGGGGCAATGCCAAGCCTCTTAAAGGGGCAAGGTATTCCGATCATCACACCCATCATTTAGGGTGGCCATGGATAGGTTCAGGTATCTGTCGGTCCAGATGACAGGGGTGTGATCAACTTTGCACAAATGGAATTCTTTTTTTTTTCTTTCTTGTTTGAAAATCTTTTTATTGGCTTTTTTCATATTTATAAACAGTTGTTACTTATATACATTACATGTTTCTTGCCCGTGCTAATTTGTTTTATTTTACAGAGAGGTTTGTTTTGTCCTTCATTTGACTAACTGTACCTACATTTTGCTGCCCCCTGGATCGGTCTATGAAATCCCCCCTTCCTCCTCTCCCCGCCCCCCATCGGTTTCAGCACCCTTCCTCTTCTCTTGTGGTTTCCCCATTTTTCTAGCCCCCCCAACTGTTTTATTTTTCCCTGGCTTACTCCTCTTTGCTGGCCTCGAACAGGTTTTGGAAAGGCCGACGAGCTACCCCCAAGTATCCAGGAAGCCTTCCTCTGACCCTCGGATGGCGTACTTAATCTTCTCCAGGTGGAGAAATTCCGAGAGGTCAGCGAGCCAGTCTGCAGCTGTGGGTGGTGCTGCCAATCGCCAGCCGAGCAGGATTCTCCGGCGTGCGATTAGGGAAGCGAAAGCTTTGGCATTGGCCCCCTTCCCCATGTGTAGCTATGGCTGCTCCAATACCCCGAAGATTGCCACTATTGGGCATGGCTTCACCCTCACCCCCACAATCTTGGACATTGCCTCGGAGAAGGCTGTCCAGAACCCTGCAGGTTTGGGACAAACCCAGAACATGTGGGTGTGGTTGGCCAGGCCCCTGTGGCACCGTTCACATTTATCCTCCACCTCTGGGAAGAACCTACTCATTCGGGTTCTGGTCAGTTGCGCTCTGTGCACCACTTTGAGCTGCATTAGGCTGAGCCTTGCTCAAGCTCCTCTGTGTTTCGCTCCAGAGTCTCCACCGTATCTCTGTCCCCAGTTCGTCCTCCCACTTTTGTCTGGCCTCGTCCAGTGGAGTCCGGGCTCTGTTCAGTAGCTGTCCTTATATTTTCCCACATAGCCCCCCCTCCTTGCTGCTTGTGCCTATCAGGTCCTCTAGTAGTGTGCTTTCTGGGGCCCCGGGGTACCTTACTGTCTCTTTGCGGAATAAGTGCTTTATCCGAAGGTGTCTCAATTCCTGTCCTCTTGCTAGTTTCCTCTTCCTCGTCAGTTAGTCCAGCATCTCCAGTCTGCTCCCTACGTAGAAGTCCCCGACCGTCAGTGTGCCCCCGCCCGCCTCCATCGTTTGAAGGTGGTATCTAGCATAGCGGGGGGGAATCTGTGATTGCCGCAGATGGGGGCCATAAGGGACATTTTGGTTATCCCGAAGTGTTGTCTCAGCTGGGTCCACGTTCTCAGCGTGGCCGCTACCACTTGGCTCATTGTGTACCTTGTTGAGGTGGATGGGAGTGCTGCTGTGGCCAGGAACTGGAGGGTCATTCCTTTACAGGATGCCTCCTCCATTTGTACCCAATCAGTCGGGTTCTTGTACCCATCCCCTCACTTTTTCTGCCAATGCTGTCCTGTGGGTAGTATTGTAGGTTTGGTAAAGCCAGGCCCCCTCTGACTTTCCCTCTTTGCAGTGTCTGTTTGGGAATTCTCGGGTTCTTGCCTCCCCACACAAACGCCACGATTAGCTTGTCTATGTTTTGGAAAAGGGCCTTGGGGATGAAGATCGGGATGGATCTAAACAGGAAGAGGAACCTTGGCAGTATGTTCATCTTGATCGTCTGCACTTTCCCCGCCAGGGAGAGTGGGAATGAGCCCCACCTTTGAAGCTCCTTTCTTACTTCCTCCACCAGGCTGGTCAGGTTCCACTTGTGGATCTGTGTCCAGTCTCTGGCTATTTGGATCCCCAGGTAACGGAATCTGTTCTGGGCCGTTTTGAACGGAAGCGCCTTTAGCTCTGTCCCTCCCCCTTTTGGGTTCACTGGGAATGTCTCGCTTTTGCCCAGGTTACGTTTGTAGCCCGAGAAGTTTCCAACTCCTTCAGTATTTGCAGTATTGCCTTCTGTCCTTCCTGTGGCTTCGGGACATAGAGGAGCAGGTTATCTGCATAGAGTGAGACTCTGTGCTCTCTGTCTCCTCTCCGGATTCCCTTCCAGCTTTTTACGTCCCGCAGGGCTATCGCCAGGGGTTTGATCGCTAGCGCGAACAAGAGTGGAGACAGGAGGCAGCCCTGTCATATTCCTCTCTGTAGCTGGAAGTATTCAGAGCTGGTGGTGTTAGTTCGGACGCTCGACTGTGTCAAAGGCCTTTTCTGCATCCAGGGAGATGATCACCTCTGGTGTTCTCTCCCCAGGGGGTGGGTCATTATCACATTCAGCAGCCGCCTGATGTTTGCTGTGAGCTGCCTACCATTGACAAAGCCCATTTGGTCCTCTGCGACCACCTCTGGTACACAGCCCTCCAGCCTTTTGGCCAGGACCTTTGCGAGTATTTTCACATCCACATTCAGCAGTGAAATGGGTCTGTATGATCCACATACCGTCAGGTGTATGAATGGAATTTAACAAAGTTGGTGGCCGAAGTAAAGGTGGACTTTCGGAGATGGGATATACTACACCTCACACTGGCGGGAGGGCCCAAGTGGTGAAAGTGGTCCTGCCGAGATTCCTATTCGTATTCCGGAACCACCCAATCTTCATTCAGAGAGCCTTTTTCCAGAATCTGGGCGGTGATTTTAGAGTTTATATGGGTGGGGAAGGTGCCAAGGGTAAAGGCGGCCCTACTACAGAGGCAGAAAGGGGGGTTGGCGTTACCGAATCTGCTGCACTATTACTGAGCGGAGAAAGTGAGGCGGTGGTGGGAAGGAGAGGGGTTAGAATGGGTTAGGGTGGAGGAGGGGTCCTGTAGAGGGTCCAGCCTGAGGGCCATGGTGACGGCGGCACTACCGCTGGCACCGAGGAGATATGCTGAGAGCCCGGTCGGATAGTCCACGATTAGGGTGTGGAACCAATTGAGGAGACACTTTTGGATGGAGGGGATGTCGGTGTCAACGCCATTGTGTGAGAACCACAGTTTCAATCTGGGGGAGACAGATGGTATGTACAGGAGGTGGAGAGAGGTGGGGCTAGAGGGCAAGGGATTTATAGCTGGAAGAAATATTTGCAAGTCTGGAAGAGCTCCCGAAGGGAAGTGAATTTAGGTACATGCCAGTGAGGGACTTTGCACGGAAGATATGTAGATGGTTTCCCAAGCTGCCGAAATGTGCCCTATTGGAACAATTGCTGCTTCCGGACATGGAAGGAGAGGGTAGGATCGGGAACATATATGGGTGGCTGGGGGAACACAAGTGGTGAGGATGAAGGAGAAGTGGGAGGAGTTGGGGAGGGAGATAGGATGAGGAGTGCGAAGTGAGGTGCTACGTAGGGTTAATTTGACCTCCTTGTGTGCGAGGATGAGTTTGATACAGTTTAAGATGGCACACAGATGACACATACATGGCTCAGGCGAGGATGAGTGGGTTCTTCCAGGGGGTGGCAGACGAGTGAGAGAAGTGTGGGCGAGAACCAGCGAACCACAGGCATATGTTCTGGGGCTGTGAGAGGTTGGAGAGACAGTGGGAGAGAGTGTTCAGGACGCTAGCAAAGATTGCGGGGGTAGAGCCCGGGCCGGACCCTATGGTGGTGATCTTTGGGGTATCGGCAAAGGCAGAGCAGTTGGAGGGGAGGAAGGCCAATGTCGTAGCCTTCGCCTCTCTAATTGCCCGCCGAAGGATTTTGCTGGCACGACGGTCAACAACACTGCCAGGGCTGGCAGCCTGGGGAGGGGACCTGTACGACTTCCTCCAGTTGGGGAAGATTAAGTTTGAATTGAGGGATCAGCGGAGGGCTTTGAGTCACGGTGGGTACTGTTCACAACCATGCTTGAGGAATTGTTCGTTGCAGGGGAGGAGGGGGGCGGAGTAGCAACGGGGGAAAACCTGTACACACTGTAAATCGTGAGATGTGAAGAATGTTGCCCGGCTTATTTATGTTCTTGTACTTTTGAATATGTTTAGAATAAAATAGAGTTTTTAAAAAATGTAATATGTTAGATCTCGTGAGGTATAGTAAGCTGGGTAAATCGTGTGAGAGGCCTCTCGCGTGGTTTACCAGCCACGTGTGCCCCGGTTGGATTTCAACCTTAGTGTCCAGTTTACATTTTAACTGTTCTTATGCTGTCCTTACAATAACCCAACGATTTAACTGTCCAATTCAAATTAGTTGGGGTTTTCCTTCAAAAAGATTTCAACGAACTGTCGGTTTGTTTCTTCAAAATAAAAGTTCTATTATTAGCACATACACATGGCAACTGTCAACAATGTTTTTATTTTTACAGTGGTATTTACACAGTTGTTATGGTCTCACATTACGACAGTGGCTACACTTCAAAAGAACTCTGTTGGCTGTAAAGTGCTCCGAGAAGTTCAGAGGCCATGGAAAGTGCTAGATCAATACAAACCTTTCTTTTTTAATGTCACGTCTATACGTGACAACCAGGTTAATTATCCTTTTTAAATTTAGAGTACCCATTTCTTCCAATTAAGGGGCAATTTTAGTGTGGCCAAACCACCTACCCTGCACATATTTTTGGGTTGTGTGGCTGAGACCCACACAGTCACGTGGGTAACGTGCAAACTCCACACAGACAGTGACCCGGGGCCGGGATTGAACCCGGTCCTTGGCGCCGTGAGACAGCAGTGCTAACCACTGCGCCACAGTGCCGCCCCTCATGGTCACAATTGGCTGTGCCCAGAATCCAACACAGTATCCCAACATTCTATCTGAATATTACACTGTGTTCCAGTCGCTTATTCAGACACAGCATTCATCCTCACTTTACCTGAGTAAGGCATTTGGGCAGACTGAGCATCACTCCATGCTAAAACGCTGTTAACAATGAGCATGACTGCCTCCCTATGCCACCAGCCAGAGGCCATTCAGCCTATCAGATCTGCATAGCTGAAATGGAGCTAATGAAAAGCAAGCCTTTGTATTTTAATAAAATGAGAAATGGCAAATATTTCTTCAATATTCTTTTCTCAGGACCACAAACATTACATACCTTATCTGTCTTAATACCAAGATCAGAAATTCCATGAATTCCACCAACAATGGTGATATAATTGTGCCCTCAAGTGTGGACCCTGTTGAAATTCATGTGCAGAGGAAGGGGCAGGTTGGTACAAATATCACATTGGGCACACTTCTGCTGCCCATCTTCCCAGCCTTGTCACAATCTCTCGTGTCAATCCAGCTGTGAGGGAAGGTTGACTAACCAGGGGCAGGATTTTCCGACCCCCCACAGGGTCAGAGAATCGCCGGGGGCCGGCGTCAATCCCATCCCAGCCGTGTCCTGAAGTCTCCGGCACCAGAGATTCGGCGGGGGAGGGAATCGCACCGCGCAGGTCGGCAGGCCACCCCCGGCGATTCTCCGGCCCACGATGGGCCGAAGTCCCGCCGCTGTCATGCCTCTCCCGCCGGCGTGGATCAAACCACCTACCTTACCGGCGGGACCAGGCGGCGTGGGCGGGCTCCGGGGTCCTGGTGGAGGCGCGGGGCGATCTGGCCATGGGGGGTGCCCCCATGGTGGCCTGGCCCGTGATCGGGGCCCACCGATCGGCGGGCGGGCCTGTGCCGTGGGGGCACTCTTTTCCTTCCGCCTTCGCCATAGTCTTCACCATGGCGAAGGCGGAAGTGACCCCGTCCCCTGCGCATGCGCAGGGATTACTTCAGCAGCTGCTGACGCTCAGGTGCATGCGCGGACTTCCGCCGGCCGGCGAAGTCCCTTCGGCCCCAGCTGGCCCCGGCCGCCAAAGGCCGTTCCCGCCTGTCGGCGGAGCACCAACCACTCCGGCGCGGCCCTAGCCACTCAATGTTAGCAGCGCCGGCCCTAGGGTTGCTGGCGCCCCGGGCAAGCTGAACTTCGGCGCCCTTGGGGGGGGGGGCCGAGGGGGGGGGGGGGGGGGCCGAGGGGGGGCGGGGCCGAGGGGGGGGCCGAGGGGGGTGGGCGGACTCGAGGGGGGGCGGGGGGGCGCGGACCCGAGGGCGGGGCGGGGGCGCGGACCCGGGGGGGGGCGGACCCGAGGGCGGGGCGGGGGGGGTGGACCCGAGAGGGGGGCGGACCCGAGGGGGGGGCGGACCCGAGGGGGGGGGCGGGGGGGGCGGACCCGAGGGGGGGCGGGGGGGACACCAAGGGGGGTGGGCGGGGGAGCGGACCGAGCGGGGGTGCGGACCGGGGGGGCCACCCTGGGGGAGGGCGGCCACCGCGCATGCGCTGGTTGGCACCGGCCCAACTGCGCATGCGCGGGACCCGAGTCTCTGGCGCCCCCTAGCACATGGCGCCCCGGGCGACTGCCCGAGTTGCCGGTGCCTTGAGCCGGCCCTGAATGTTAGGGCTTGGCCCCGAAGGTTCGGAGACTTCCGCATCTTTGGGGCGGCCCGACGCCGGAGTGGTTCATGCCACTCCATCACGCTGGGACCCCCCGCCCCGCCGGGTAGGGGAGAATCCCGCCCCTGGACTCCCCTCAGTCTCTAAGCCTTCATGGAGACTAAATGCCTTCACTTAGTCAGTTAACCAGTCTTAACTGGGATCAACTGTATGGAGTCTCTGCTCATTTCATATGTGTTCTATAAGGTTTACTCCTGCTCCCATTTCCGATCTTCTTGTCTGTTCTTTTCCATTACCAGACCAAGGGAACTCTGGAGGAATTCAAGTCTTTAACTGTAGAATTAAGCGCAAGGCCTAGAGGAATGAAAATTCGTTTCAGTTGGACTCATTAACTTAAATTCATTTTGAAAAAGGCAAAAACTTTGTAATGCCTTGACTAGAACAAATAATGCACACCTAGTTATTAATCTACATAATGGCCCATCAAGCCAACAGGTTAAAGAAAGGTGCTTGAATTTTAATATAGAAAGGTCAAGAATTCAAAAGGAAAGGTTTCCAGAAACAGGAAGGCTCTAGTCTCTTTCAATACCACCTAATTTTCATAGTTTTGTCATAATTACCCAGAAACTATAGAAAGATAGAATGATTCCAGCACAGAAGGAGACCATTCAGCCCATTGTGATTGGGCTAGTTCGCTGACATGCAGCATGCTGATCTGGGAAATAAATCCAGCAATATCTACATACAGAGGTCACAGACCAGGAACAGAGCTTTGACAAAGGGTCATCTAGACTCGAAACGTCAGCTCTTTTCTCTCCTTACAGATGCTGCCAGACCTGCTGAGATCTTCCAGCATTTTCTCTTTTGGTCACAGACCAGATTGATAGTGATTAATCTGCTCTGTTTTATCACTCACCAGCTTGCTCTTGCCAAGACTGCTAGAGCTCCGGACAGATTGTGAGACAAGACTAATGAGAGGTCAATAAATTTGTTTTGAAGCACTGGCTGTAATATTACTCAGTGGAGAAGATGTGTGAAGAGATCAGTTCAGTCCATAAGAGGGTCATTCAGGAGCTCGGTAACAGCGAGGAAGAAGCTGTTTTTGAACCTGTTAGTGCGCGTTCTCAGACTTTTGTATCTTCTGGAAGAGATTGAAAGAGAGAATAACCCGGGTAGGAGGGACCTTTGATTATGCTGCCCGATTTCCCAAGGCAGCGGGAGGTGTAGATGGAGTCAATGGATGGGAGGCAGGTTCGTGTGATGGACTGGGCTGTGTTCACGACTCTCTGAAGTGTCTTGCAGTCTTGGGCTGAGCAGTTGCCATACCAGACTGTGATACAGCCAGATAGGATGCTTTCTATGCTGTATCTGTAAAAATTGGTAAGAGTCAATGAGGACATGCCGAATTTCCTTAGTTTCCTGAGGAAGTATAGGCGCTGTTGTGCTTTCTTGGTCGTAGCGTCAACATGGGTGGACCAGAACAGATTGTAGGTGATATGCACACCTAGGAATTTGAAGCTGTCAACCATCTTCACCTCGGCACCATTGATGCAGACAGGGGTGTGTGATGCACGATCAATAACTCCCGAAGTGAGATTGTAGGACAATTGAAGGCTTTACTGAAGTAGATGTTTCCCCCAGCAGCGCAGGTACAGAATGCAGCAGCTAGGGAAACACAGACTCTTATACTCCGCCTTACTGGGCGGAACCAGCAGGTAGGCTTCACCAATGATCTTACAATATCAGGTACCTCCAACACCAATGATCTTTCAGCATCAGGTACCTCCAACCTAGGTACCGTAATACCCCTAATACCGACTACCACAGTGTGTATGATACTTCCCCTCCTGAAGCCAATGACCAGCTCTTTAGTTTTGCTGATGTTGAGGGAGAGATTGTTGTTACACCATGCCACTAGGTTACATACATAGATACTTAGAAGATAGGCCAAGGACCTGGCAATTCTCCAGGGATTAATATCGGAAAGGCCGTGCGTTTTACGTGACGCGGCTGCTAGCCCCTCACCGGTCTGAGCATCGGTGCGGGGGTGGCGCCAACGTTTTCATCGTAAAACTAGACACCTCCTCCGGACATAGCCTCAAAATCAGAGAATCAAGCCCGTGGGGTTTAAAGTAGAGGTTAATGCCTTAAAGGAGGGGGGGATGTAGTCCTCAGATTGGTGAATCTGCTGATTGGAAGGCAAATCCACTCACATGCATGTTGGTGATCTGAGGTTTTACTACATTTAAAGGCACTTTATAAATACAAGTTTTGTTATATTTGGTAGGAATTGTACTCTTTTAATGAACAATCACATCAAGCTAAATAATGGTATATATTTTCAATGGAAGATTTTTAATATCAAATGATTAATAAATTATTAACTGTATTGACCTTAATCAGCATAAGTTAATAATTTGATATCCCTCTGATCCCAGGATACATTGAGTGAGTTTCAAGAGGACCCTCCCATGGAGATCATTAGGATTGTCGATTCATTGCAAGTGGTTGGAAAACATTTCCAGGAATGTATACAGAGTGTGGAAGAGCTCCTGGAAGAAAGGGAGAATCTTATCAAAGAATTAATCTTCATGAAGGAACCAATGCACAAAGAAATTGATGTCCTGAGGAGAGAACTCTTGAAGCTTCATCAAACTAAATCAAAGACAGCAATTGAATGTGACAACTTCAAGGAAGAAATAACATGCACAAAAAAAAACCTGTTTGAGATCATTAAAGCCCAAATGACTTGTAACTATAAGCTGCATGTCAACAAAGAAGCCTTTCCCCAAATGACATTGCAACAGGAAGCGCTGGAATCCAAAGCTCAGGTACTTTCTGATGAACTGACTCGACTTAAAACTCATTGTCACCAGGAGAAAAACCAAATAATCCATCAGCTGGAAAATATTACAAAGAATATTCAAAGCTCGTCAAAAAGTCACCAAACAAGTGGGGAATTTCAAAGCGTTTTAGATGAACCTTGGCAATGGTTGGAGAAATACTATGAACCTAAACTGGGAAATCTCTTGAAATGGAACAAGAGCAGAACTGAATCACTACAACAAACGCAGCAGGAAATCCAAGATTTCATAAAACAATTGCAACCACTGCAGGATGAGGTGATGAAGTTAAGCATCCAGCGACAATGCCTTGAACAACAGCTACAACTTATGCAGAGAAAATGGGCTGAGGACATTCTGCAATGTCAGGTAAGGAGACAGAATGGTGCTCCACCTCATGTGTGAGGTGGGGGCTGATACAGCTGAAGGTGGTGTATAGAGCTCACCTTACAAGGGCGAGGATGAGCCGGCTCTTTGAGGGGGTAGAAGATGTGCGTGAACGTTGCCGGGGGGGGGGGGATCATGTTTTGGTCCTGTCCAAAGCTGGAGGATTACTGGAAGGAGGTGTTTAGGGTAATCTCTAAAGTGGTGCACATGAAACTGGACCTGGGCCCTCGGGAGGCCATATTCGGGGTGTCGGTAACGGGCGAGGACGTAGATGTTGTAGCCTTCGCCTCGTTGATCGCCCAGAGGCGGATCCTGTTAGGATGGAGATTAACTTCTCCAACCTGTGCCCTGGTGTGGCGAGGGGACCTGCTGGAATTATTGATGCTTGCAAAGGTCAACTTTGAACTGAGGGGAAGGATAGAGGGATTCTACAATTCATGGGCATTATTCATTATTCACTTTTGAAAATTGGATCACATCGAACATTAAGGGGGTTGGGGGCTGGGAGAGTTGGGGGGAGGGGGACTGTATGTGTTAATGGTAACTATGGGTGATTCCTAATTTCTTTTGTCATTTGTTTATGTTAACATGCGGGCTAATGTTTGAGGTTTGGTGGGAGGATGGGATCGTTGTTGTTGATATGGGGGTTGGCATTACATTCGTTACTGATTATTGTTTATTGTTGGGCGTAAATTTGGGAGAAAATGTGAAAAAGGAGGAGAATTAAAATATTTCTTTTGAGAAAGGAGACAGAATGGCCGTAACAGTGGCTCCGTGGCAGTGTAACTGGGAGGTACCCCAATGATGTGCTGGGACACCCCCCCCCCCCCCCCCCCCCCCTCCCTGATGTTCCCAGGTAAGGTTTGCAAGGCAATTGCCAGAGAAGTACAAACTTCCTCTGGACAATTGTCGTGGGGATCATTTCAAAATGCGATTTAAAATCAGAAACCTCAGACTGTGTTAAATCAATAGCTACCCAGGAAAACGTCGAGGAATTAAAACTATTTTGAGCTTCTGGGTAGCTATTTTACAGGCCCATACTGCCCTGCCACAGGGCTCCCTCCACATCTCTGAATCTGCACAGGAACCCCAACCCCACCCCGACTACCCTCTTCCTACAAGAGCACTCCGTCCGTCCCCCCCCCATGGGAATCCCCCCCGCACAGAACTCCCCATTACTACACGAGTCTCCCACCTCCAAAGGCTTGACTTGTTACTGCCATAAATGCCATACAATCCCTACAATGCAGAATGAGACCATTCGGCCCATCAAGTCTATACAAACCTGGTGAAAGAGCACCCACCTAGGCCCACACCCATATCCCCGTAGACCCACAGCCAGCCCACCCAGTCTGCACATGTTTGGACACTAATCGTGCAATCTACCAGCCACGTCATGCCCGAGCAGGAGCACGACATGGCTGGTAGATGCTGGGTGAGGCCTCAAACAGGCTTCCCCGCAGTCACTATGCCTCCCGGGATCTACCCACGCAAGGCAGGAGACCAAGCTGTGCTCGCTTAAGTAGGTTTTAAACCTACTAAGGCCTGCTCACCTGGGATCTACCGGCCTCCTGGCATCTAACAGCCTTCCCAGGGAGTCCCCAGCTGGGCGCCGTTCAGTACTGGTATACACAAACGTGTGGCATGGTCAATCGGCCAAATCGCGCCAGGCGCAAGAGAACAGGTGGGCTGGTTAGATAGCGGGAGATCAGGAAACACGTCGGGGGCAGCGTTCCAATCTAACCGGCCCGCTCCTGTTGGCGAGATTTAGATCCTGCCACTGTGTGGCGGGAAACCAATAATCACCAATTATAACCGATCTCCATCCCATGAATGGGAAGGACCCCCCTATCAAACGGCCTCCCATGATCTAACCGCCTCCCTAGCGAGCAGTCACTTGGGTGCCATTTGTGTAGCTGTTGTGAGGATCAGAGGAGGTGAGTAGCCATCTTGGAAATTGGGTGGTCAGCCGGGGGGGAACTGAGGCCACTGCCCAGTGCGTGGCGAGGGAGTCTCCATGGGGAGAACGGGATAGTTCATGCGGGCTGGCCGTCATCAGTAGGGGGTCACTATGGGCTGGAGGAATTGGAGGTCCAGCGCCGAGGGCCTGGCATGCCCCACCCCCCTCAGATAATGTACACTCATAACGGGGGAAGCTCCAGCTGCTGCCTGTCCGTCCCACCGAACACAAACGGATGCCCTCTTTGCCCGAGCAGCCGACGACACATACTTAGACCTGGACCAAGCACAACAAGATGCGTGGCAGCAGGATTCTCCGCCACGGCCAGGCTGCCCCAGGTTCAGGGGGTAATAGATGGCACACATATTGCCTTGCATGTACCGGGTGGTCCAAGAGTGGCCTCCATTCATAGAAGGGGTTAGGGCAGCACGGTGGCGCAGTGGGTTAGCACTGTAGTCCCATGGCACCGAGGTCCCAGGTTCGATCCCGGCTCTGGGTCACTGTCCGTGAGGAGTTTGCACATTCTCCCCGTGTTTGCGTGGGTTTCGCCCCCACAACCCAAAGATGTGCAGGGTAGGTGGATTGGCCACACTAAATTGCCCCTTAATTGGAAAAAATGAATTGGGTACTTTAAATTTATAACAAACAAAAAGAAAAAAAAAATTAATAGAAGGGGTTTCCTCCCTGAACCTCCAGCTTGTGTGCAACCACCATCTGAAGATCATGCACATGTGTGCACGCTTTTCAGGGAGTGTGCATGACACTACATCCTGGGGCAGTCGGGGATCGCTGGTGTCTTCAAGGGACACTCCAGGGTGACCAGTTGGCTCTTGGGGGATAAGGGTATCCGCTTATGACCTGAGTGATGACGTCAGTACAGAAGCCGGTGACTGATGCAGAGACCCAATATAACAAAGTCCATGTGGGGTTGTCATTGAGGAGGTATCGGACTGCTGAAAATGCGGTCCCAAACCCAGACCGCTCTGTTGCTGCACTGCAGTACATCCCCCGGAGAGTCGCCCACTTTGTGGTCGTGAGCTGTGCCCTCCACAACCTGGCACAGCAGCGGGGCGATGTGCTGGAGGTGAAGTAACATGTGTCTACCTCCGAGGAGGATGAGGAGGTACCAGACCAGGAAGAGCTGGAGGACAAGTTTGGGGAGGACCCGCTGGACCTGCCAGAGAATGAACCACAGGCGACAGCGGCAAGGGCAGCATGCCCAGAGGACCAGGTGAGCCTTCATCCTCGCCCGCTTTACATTGGTCATGGCTTCAACCATCACCTCACCCCTTCTCCCCTTCCCACTGACCGTCCTACCACCACTTCCGCAAACCGGTCTACCCCCACCCACCCCCGGCAACACCCCCACCCAGGGCTGGTTTAGCTCACTGGGCTAAATCGCTGCCTTTTAAAGCAGACCAAGTAGGCCAGCAGCACGGTTCGATTCCCGTACCAGCCTCCCCGGACAGGCGCCGGAATGTGGCGACTAGGGGCTTTTCACAGTAGCTTCATTGAAGCCTACTCGTGACAATAAAGCGATTTTCATTTTTTCATTTCATTTCAGACACCAATCATTCGCCTTCTTCTCCCGCCAACCTGCGACTGGGACATGCTCCACAGCGCCTAGAATGGTCCACCTCCATCTGGGAAACATTCCCCAGCGACTAGGACATGCTGTCGAAGGAACTCAGCCATAGTCGTCGCTGACTGAGCTATGTCATGGTGCTAACATTGTGCTCCAAGCTCTGCACTGCGGTCGCCACCCTAGCAGTGTTGGCCTAGGTGCCAATTATTGCCGGCGCCAACTCCTGCGCCCGGAGCCTTTGGGGCTCCTCCAATCGGTTATGGACCCGCTGGAGTGTCGCTGCCATCCCTCTCTGAATCTGTCAGCCGCCCCTATTGAATGCATCAGTTTTGGGATAATCTGGTCCAGAGGCTTGTCATCTCAGTTTAGCTGGGCTCTATATAAGAGAGAGGCATAAAGCTCACACGCAGTAAGCGTGCGCATGTGAAGTTGGAGACAGCCTGAGTGAGAAAGCCCGAAACTTGGTCATTTGGAGCAGTGTGGTAATTCAGTACGAAGTGGGAGGAGGTGCTTTTTCCCTTTCATTTTGTTTTCTTTCTTCTGGCTTTGTAACCGTTGATCTGCAGGGAGAGATCCAGAGAACATCCTGGGAAGGTAAGTGACATAAAGACATTTTCAAATTTGGTGGGGGGGAACCAAAATGACATCACAGTAAAGCTGTGACCTGATTGGCTGGTAGGGAATCTGTTAAATTTGGAAAAAAAACATTGAAAAAACTTATTAAAATTAATTAATTAAATAGGTAGAGGAGTAACTAAACCTGAGGGCAGAGATGAGTATTTAGCATTTAATTTTACAGTACAAATCTAGCGCCAGGGCCATTTAGTTAATTGTAACTTAATCTAATTACAATTTAAGTATTTATTTTGAATTAATTAACTAGTACATAACTGTCATTCAGCGGGTGCAGTGCTCTAACTGTGAGATAGAACATAGAACAGTACAGCACAGAACAGGCCCTTCGGCCCTCGATGTTGTGCCGAGCAATGATCACCCTACTCAAACCCATGTATCCACCCTATACCCGTAACCCAACAACTCCCCCCCCCTTAACCTTACTATTAGGACACTACGGGCAATTTATCATGGCCAATCCACCTAACCTAACCCGCACATCTTTGGACTGTGGGAGGAAACCGGAGCACCCGGAGGAAACCCACGCACACACGGGGAGGACGTGCAGACTCCACACAGACAGTGACCCAGCCGGGAATCGAACCTGGGACCCTGGAGCTGTGAAGCATTTATGCTAACCACCATGCTACCGTGCTGCCCCGAATGTGGGAATGTGGGAAGTCAGTGATGCTTCCAGCGTTCTGGTCAACTACATCCGCAGCAAGTGAAACCACTGGCAGCTCCTCACAGACCACGTGGTTCAGTTGGAGGAGCAATTGGATGTACTTACGAGCATGCAGGTAGCAGAATGTGTCATAGATAGGAGCTACAGAGAGGTGGTCACAGCTAAGGTGCTGGCAGAAAGATGGGTGACCACTAGAAAGGGCAGGCAGTGAGTGCAGGAATCCCTTGTGGCTGTCCCCTCTCTAACAGGTGTACAGTTTTGGATACTGTTGGGCGGTATAGCCTATCAGGGGAAAACAGCAGCAACCAGAACAGTGGCACCTCAACTGGCTCAGTTGTTCAACAGGGAAGGGCAAAGTGCAGGAGAGCAATAGCTATTAGAGACTCTATAGTGAGGGTCACAGATAGGTGCTTCTGTGGACGTGAAAGAGACTCCAGGATGATGTGTTGCCTACCTGGTGCCAGGGTCCAGGATGTCTCTGAACCAACACAGGACATCCTGAAGGGGGAGGGTAAACAGTGTTGCTCTATGATGTTGTTGGTGAACCACAAGCCTTTCCCTTATATCGATCAAATGACCACACAACCAGTTAGTTGGTTCAAAAGATGGTTTATTTACATACACAAGAGTTATCTCGGCATGCAAACACAATATCTATTACGAGTTAAACTACACCTATCAGCTACAATAACCTATACTTAACTTCAGGGCGACCGGCACTGTGCAAATGGATAAGGCCTTTATCTGGATTTCACTTGGCTGGTTTGAAGAAAGTGGCTCTGTCTCTGCTGGGCTCATCCGTCAGGTAGCGATCGTTGGTCTCAAACTTGGCTGGCTGTTCCTGCTGCAATTGGGTTGGCACAGACCGGATCAAAGAGACAGAACACATGGCTGTGCTCTCTTTTATCCCCCTGGGATTTTGCGCTCTTTGGGGCGGACCTGAACCTTGGACCCAATAATTCGACAAGGTTCTGATCACTCTCTTCAATTTCAGCCAATAAAGGGTACCTTGGTGGCTGGGCGGGTCCTTAGCGGTCATTGACCTTGGCAGTTGTGCTTTCTGAATAAGGGGAGTGGCACCGATCAGTCTGTTGCTGTACGGATTACTTGATTGGAGTTCTATTGTCCTGAGAAAATGGGCCATTAAAATGCAAACGAGTGGGGGTTTCGATCAGGCCTGGTCATCTGTGTTTTGGATACACATAGGCTGTGTATCTGTCTGAGTCCTGGGTTGGCCATAATTCCCATGGTCCTTTGCAGGTTGCCATCTTAGATGGCTACATTCCGTTCTCTTGATCCTGAACGCGAAGGGTGGTGGATCACACTATTGATCCCTGTTCATCCTTGGTGGACCGGTCACCCTTGGTCAAGGCAAAGTTCTACTCTACTCTATCTTATGGTTTGGGACATTTACCTAATATTCCATTAATGCATTCATAAATTAATTCATTTCTAACGGTTACTTTAAATCAGGTCACTATAAAACATTTAATTTATCCGCACAGTTGATCTCTTGCAAACGCTATCTAAGCTACTCTCATGCTGCTGGTGAATATCAAAGAACTTATATACAGTACAAAATTTAAAACAGCAGCATCACATTTCTACTTCTTCCTAATAAAGTTAAAGAGGTACATGGTTTATTTATAGCAGCGATTGTTACATGAGTTAATTTTGTTGAATCCCAAAGAAAGGGGAATCGGACTGTATATATCGGGGAGAGGGAGGCTTTTGCTCACCATTTACGGAGTCGGAGTGTCTGAATGACACTGCAGATTATTGAAATTACTAGAAGGGCCTCTACTATGTATGAAAGGGGGCTCCATTTGGCAATGTTTTCGCTCCAAGTGGGGGTTTCGATGTCTGTCTTTATGTGTGGTGTAGTGTCCGGGCTGGTGGGGGCCTGTTGTGTGGTAGTGTTCGGGGCTGGTGTGGGATTTATTAAAACAGTCCGTTGCACGAGCAGTTGCAGAAGTCGAGCGATGATCCAAACACATGTCAGCAGTCCTTGCTTCATCCTGTGTCTTCTGTTTTCCGGGTAATCCTGGGGGTGCAAGCAGAGTCTCTGTTATTATCTTTGGTTAATATCTCATTTTATTAGTCTTTCTCTCCTTACTCCAATTACCCGTTATAATTGTCACCATGTGTGACTCCCTCATTTAAAAAAAAATACCATTTTTGAGAGACAAGAAATGCAAATGTTTAAAGTAGAGACTCTCGCAGCGTGTGGTCGATGCGGGGAGTGGGAGGACAATTTCTTCGACCAGTCTTTTCTTTACTTGTAACCAGTGGTGGTTGAGGCTTATCTTAACCAGCCGAATTTCAGGGTGGCCAGTTTTATAGAGTTTTCCCCCGGGGTTCAGAGGTAGTTCATGTGCAGCAGCGTGTATAGCAGCAGTGAGCAGCAACCAATTGTGTCATATGTGTAAATAGCATGTGGGGAACGAACAGGGGGTTGCGGGAGGTAAAGGAAAAAAGGGGTGAGCGTACGGAACATGGCAAAATGCACTCTTTATACCACAACCAAAGGGAGAGTAGGGAAGGTGAAACTAAGGTCTGCCAAAGGCAATGCAGAGGGTAGAGAACCATTCCAGAGCGTATGAAGTGATGGGAACATGAGTTGCTTGTGGGCTGCTGCAGGATAAGAATGGGTGGAATCCCCAGGTAGGGCGGGGATTAGTGCCGCTATTCCACTACCCGAGCTTAACTGACCGGATGAATTTGAGGACTGTGTCCCACGTGGTATTGTCCTGTTGCACTATCTTCCTAATGGTCGCTTTCAAAGTTCGATTCATTCTCTCGACAATGCTGCTGGATTGGGGGTGATATGCTGATGCGACCATCAATTCACATGAAACAGAGAGTAGAAGTAAACTGTGGCTTTAATTGACTAGAACAGTGCCTGCCTGTGACTGCTCTGCAAGTGAGAGCAGCCTACTGGGCTGCTGCTCTTTATACTTCCCCTCAAGGGGGCAGAGCCAGGGGCGGAGCTCACAAGGGCACTAACATGATATATCACAGGTAATGCCTTACAATGGTCCATAGGTGGAGCCCTCATGGGCAACAGTGTGGTACAGTTACATATATGGTGAATGGCTACTGCAGTATGTTCACCACATTCACCCCCTGTTAAAATAATGAAGTCCGGCGGGCGTGAAGGGTTCACGAGTTCAGCCTGTCCGGCACCCGGATCGTGCGCTGTGATCACCGAAGCTCTGGTAACACAGCTGGCCCGGGTGTCGAACTCCTCCGTGCGGGCATGGGTAGTGAAGTTGCCGGTGTGGGTACAGACACGGACTCCGGGAGCATGTCTTCTGGAGCTTCGTTCCTGTGGGTCGATGAAGGGGGAATGGGGGGCGGGAAGGGGTGCGGGTGACATGTAGGAGCGGGGGCGCTGGTCAGCATAGGTTGGGTGGGGTAAGTTGGGGGGGCAGTAGTAGTGGAACCTGCGGCCGCTAGGTCCCAGAGGGAAACTGTATCCTGCCGGCTGTCGGGGTGCTCTATGTATGTGTACTGGGGGTTGGTGTGTAGGAGCTGGACCCTCTCGACCAGGGGGTCTGACTTATGGCTCCTGACATGTTTGCGGAGTAAGACTGGCCCCGGTGTCTTCAGCCAAGGCGGAAGCGGGACCCCGGAGGTAATTTTCCTGGGGAAAACAAACAGGCCGTCATAAGGGGTCTCGTTTGTGGCCGTGCAAAGGAGGTACCTAATGGAGTGGAGCGCGTCGGGGAGGACCTCTTGCCAGTGGGAAACTAGGAGATTCCTAGACCGTAGCGCCAGGAGGACGACCTTCCAGACCGTCGCGTTCTCCCTCTCCACCTGCCCGTTTCCCCAGGGGTTATAGCTGGTAGTCCTGCTCGAGGCGATGCCCTTACCGAGCAGGTACTGATGCAATTCGTCGCTCATGAATAACGAGCCCCGGTCACTGTGAACTTTTGTGGGGAAACCAAACAGGGTGAAGACACTATGTAGGACTTTTTTTTTAAAATAATTTTTATTGGAATTTTTTGAAAAATATATATCAACAGAACAATAATAACAATAACAATAATAATAAACACCCCCGGGCACCCGTAACAACGCATATAACAAACCCCCCCCCCCCACCCCCCCAAACCCAATAAACAACAAAATAAATTAACAATAAGCAAATTAACTTAAACACTATCCCCCTAAACCCCCCCCCCCCCACCCCCTTGGGTTGCTGCTGCTGACCTAGTACCTTATCGTTGAACCAGAAAGTCGAGGAAAGGCTGCCACCTTCTAAAGAACCCTTGTACCGACCCCCTCAGGGCGAATTTGACCCTCTCTAGCTGACTGAATCCCGCCATGTCATTAATCCAGGTCTCCACGCTTGGAGGTCTCGCATCTTTCCACTGCAGCAAGATCCTCCGCCGGGCTACTAGGGACACAAAGGCCAAAACATCGGCCTCTTTCGCCTCCTGCACTCCCGGCTCCACCCCATCCCCAAATATCGCCAGTCCCCAGCCTGGCTTGACCCTGGATCCCACCACCCTCGACACCGTCCTCGCCACCACCTTCCAGAACTCCTCCAGTGCCGGGCATGCCCAGAACATATGGGCATGGTTCGCTGGACTCCCCGAACACCTGACACACCTGTCTTCGTCCCCAAATAACCTACTCATCCTAGATCCGGACATGTGGGCCCAGTGCAGCACCTTGAACTGGATGAGACTAAGCCTCGCACATGAAGAGGAGGAGTTCACCCTCCCCAGGGCGTCCTCCCATGTCCCCTCCTCAATCTGCTCCCCCAGCTCCACCTCCCACTTAGCCTTCAGCTCGTCTACAGATGCCTCCCCCACCTCCTGCATTACCTGGTAGATGTCAGACACCTTCCCATCCCCGACCCACACCCCAAAAGCACCCTATCCCTTACCCCCCCCGCGGGGGCAGCAAAGGGAACCCCTCCACCTGTCGCCTAGCAAACGCCTTGACCTGAAGGTACCTGAACATATTCCCGGGGGGAGCTGAAACTTCTCCAGTTCACCAAGGCTCGCGAACCTCCCGTCAATAAACAGGTCTCCCAACTTCCTAATGCCCACCCTGTGCCATCCCAGGAACCCGCCATCCATGTTCCCTGGGACAAACCGGTGTTTCCCCCGCAGCGGGGCCTCCACCGAGCCCCCCACTTCCCCCCTGTGTTGCCTCCACTGCCCCCAAATTTTGAGGGTAGCCGCCACCACCGGGCTCGTAGTGTACCTCGTTGGAGGGAGCGGCAGCGGCGCCGTTACCAGTGCCTTCAGGCTCGTGCCTCCACAGGACGCCCTCTCCATCCGTTTCCATGCTGCCCCCTCCCCATCCATTACCCACTTACGTACCATCGAGACGTTAGCCGCCCAATAGTACCCAGAGAGGTTGGGCAGCGCCAGCCCCCCTCTATCCCTGCCCCGCTCCAAAAAGACCCTCCTTACCCTTGGAGTCCCGTGTGCCCAAACAAATCCCAGAATGCTGCTGTTCACCCTCCTAAAAAAGGCCCTCGGAACAAAAATGGGGAGGCACTGAAACAAAAACAAAAACCTCGGGAGCACCGTCATTTTAACGGATTGTACTCTACCCGCCAACGACAACGGCAGCACGTCCCACCTTTTAAATTCCTCCTCAATCTGCTCCACCAACCTAGTAAAATTGAGCTTGTGCAGAGTCCCCCAGCTCCTAGCCACCTGAACCCCCAGGTACCTAAAACTCCTCACTGCCCTCTTTAGCGGGAGCCTACCAATCCCCTCCTCCTGATCTCCCGGGTGTACGACAAACAGCTCACTCTTGCCCAGGTTCAATTTATATCCCGAGAAACTCCCAAACTCAGCAAAAATCTCCATCACCTCCGGTATTCCCCCCACCGGGTCCGCTACATACAGCAGCAAGTCGTCTGCATACAGCGACACTCGGTGCTCCTCCCCATCTCGCACCAAACCCTTCCACCTCCCCGACTCCCTGAGCGCCATGGCCAGAGGCTCTATTGCCAGCGCAAAAAGAAAGGGGGACAGGGGGCACCCCTGCCTCATCCCACGGTGGAGCCTGAAGTACTCGGACCTCCTCCCATTTGTCGTTACACTCGCCATCGAGGCCTCGTACAGCAACCTCACCCATTTAATAAACCCCACCCCAAACCCGAACATCTCCAACACCTCCCACAAGTACCCCCACTCAACCCTGTCAAAGGCCTTCTCTGCATCCAATGCCACCACAATCTCCGCCTCTCCTTCTGCTGCCGGCATCATTATCACATTTAGCAGCCTTCGCATGTTAGTGTTCAGCTGCCTCCCCTTCACAAAACCCGTCTGATCTTCATGTACCACCCCCGGCACCCAGTCCTCTATTCTAGTGGCCAAGATCTTCGCCAGCAACTTGGCGTCTACATTCAGCAGTGAAATTGGCCTGTATGATCCGCACTGCAAGGGGTCCTTATCACGCTTCAGGATCAGAGAAATTAGCGCCCGAGACATCGTCGGGGGCAAAACACCCCCCTCCCATGCCTCGTTGAAGGTCCTAACCAACAGGGGGCCCAGCAAGTCCGTGTATTTCTTATAAAATTCAACCGGGAACCCATCCGGTCCCGGCGCCTTCCCCGACTGCATGTGGCCAATCCCACTGACCAGCTCCTCCAACTCGATCGGCGCCCCCAGTCCCTCCACCTGCTCCTCCTGCACCCTTGGAAACTGGAGCCTGTCCAAAAAACTCTCCATTCCCCCTCCCACCGCCGGCGGCTCCGACCAGTACAGTTCCCTATAAAAGTCCCTAAAGACCTCATTGACCTCTGCCCCCTGCCGCACCACATTCCCAGCTCTTTCCTTCACTCCACCAATCTCTCTAGCCGCGTCCCGCTTACGAAGCTGATGCGCCAGCATCCTGCTCGCCTTCTCTCCATACTCATAGACCGCTCCCTGCGCCTTCCTCCACTGTGTCTCCGCCTTTCTGGTGGTCAATAAATCAAACTTGGCCTGCAAGCTACGCCACTCCCCCAGCAATCCCTCCTCCTGGGCCCCCGCGTACCTCCTATCCACACTCAACAGCTCCCCCAGCAGTCTCTCCCTCTCCCTCCTCTCCCCACTCTCCCTATGGGCTCGGATGGAGATCAGCTCCCCCCGGATCACTGCCTTCAGAGCCTCCCACACCATCCCCACCTGGACCTCCGCAGTATCATTGACCTCGAGGTACCTCTCGATACATCCCCGAAATCAATGCGGGAATAAACCCTGTACACATGGGAGAAAAAAGAGTACTCCCGAACCCTCGGCTTCCCGAACCTCCAGGTATCCAATCCTCCAATCTGGTCCATAAACCCCCTCAACACCTTGGCCGCCGCCGGCCTCCTGCCTGTCCTTAGAACTAGAACGATCCAGTAGGGGATCCAGCACCGTATTGAAGTCCCCCCCCATGATCAAGCCCCCCACCTCCAGGCCAGGAATGCGGCCCAAAATACGCCTCATGAAACCAGCATCATCCCAATTTGGGGCATACACATTAACCGACACCACCCTCACCCCCTGCAGCTTACCGCTCACCATCACATATCTGCCGCCACTATCAGCCACAACCTCAGACGCCTCAAACGCCACCCTCTTCCCCACCAGGAGCGCTACCCCCCGGTTCTTCGAGTCGAGCCCTGAGTGGAAAACCTGCCCCACCCACCCCTTCCTCAGACGGACCTGGTCCGCCACCTTCAGGTGGGTCTCCTGAAGCATGGCCATGTCCGCTTTCAGCCAACAACAGCACCAGAAACCCAACCCCACATATCAAGCTCCAGCTTAACACCTGCTCGCCCCCCACTATGCTTCCAGGAGTCAGCTGACCCAGCTGACTTGACAGCTCCCACCCATGGCACCAAACAGTCTGTCTCCCATTGTTCTCTCCTCCCACTTGGACAAACATATTCAAAGCATCACATTCCCCAGTAAACAAACATCAGGAAAAACAGTGGAAAAACAACCACTGAAACAACTCCCCCTCCAACCAGCTCCCAGTAAGACAAAGTTCACTTTCGCCATCGAAACAGCCCCTTATTGCACATAACACTACTTATTCAAACTAGCAGAAAAGTGGTTGTCAACAAATTGCCACTACAATACTCTCCAAGGATTCAGTGTCTTTAGTTTACATCCAGGCTTTTGCCTTGATGAAAGTCAATGCATCGTCTGGTGTTTCGAAGTAAAAATCCCGTTTCTCATATGTGACCCACAGACGGGCTGGGTACAACATCCCAAACTTCACCCCCTTCTTAAAGAGGGCCCTTGTGCCCGATTAAACCCAGCTAACCTCTTGGCTACATCCGTGCCCAGGTCTTGATAAACTCGCAGCTCACAATTCTCCCACTTGCTGCTCCATTCTTTCGTGGCCGACCGCAGAACGTATTCCTTGTCCAGGAATCGGTGTAAACGTATCACCATCGCCCTCGGCGGCTCATTCACTCGGGGCTTCTTCGCGAGGGCTCTGTGTGCTCTATCCACTTCCAGCGGCCAAGGGAACGCCTCAGCCCCCATCAACCTCTCCAGCATATTCGTCACATAGGCCCTCGCATCCGATCCCTCACTGCCTTCATGGAGCCATGATGTGGAGATGCCGGCGTTGGACTGGGGTGAGCACAGTAAGAAGTCTTACAACACCAGGTTAAAGTCCAACAGGTTTGTTTCAAACACTAGCTTTCGGAGCACGGCTCCTTCTTCAGGTGAAGAAGGAGCCGTGCTCCGAAAGCTAGTGTTTGAAACAAACCTGTTGGACTTTAACCTGGTGTTGTAAGACTTCTTACTGCCTTCATGGAGGCTGACAATTCTAAGATTCTGCCTCCTGGACCTGTTCTCCAAGTCCTCCAGCTTCTCCTGCATTCTTTTCTAGCGGTCATTCATCATTTCCACCTTGGTCTCCAGCACGGTTAGCTATTCCTCGTGCTCGGACACCTTTTTCTCCACCTCCTGGATCGCACACCCGTGGGTTTCTTGATTCTGCACCACCTGATCAATCGAAGCCTTGATCGGGACCAGCATGCCCTTCTTCAGCTTGGCGAAGCAATCTTCAAAAAACTTCACCAGCTGCTCCGTCGACCACTATGGTGTCTCCCCGCAGCCCTTGCTCTCCGCCATTCTTTCCCACGTTGCCAGCTCTGCTCGCGTCTTCCTTATAGAACTTTGTCTTCTCACACGGCCACTTCTGGTCCAATTCTCCATTCACCGGAGAGGGATTTCTCCTCACTGTCTTACTCTTCACCGATTTATCCAATAAATCCGGGGGAAAATTATGAAAAGGGTCCAAAAGTCCGTCACAGGCGGGAGCTATCAAATGTGCGACCTACTCCTCCATGGCCGCCACCGGAAGTCTAAGAGCCCATGGTGTTAAGGGTAAGATCCTGGCCTGGATACAGAATTAGCTGACTGGCAGGAGGCAGAGAGTGGGGATGAAGGGGTCTTTTTCAGGGTGGCAGCCGGTGACTAGTGGTGTGTCTCAGGGGTCTGTGCTGGGACCACAACTTTTCACAATATACATTAATGATCTGGAAGAAGGAACTGAAAGCACTGTTGCTAAGTTTGTAGATGATACAAAGATCTGTAGAGGGACAGGTAGTATTGAGGATGCATGGGGGCTGCAGAAGGATTCGGACAGACACGAAGAAGTGGCAGATGGAATACAACGTGGAAAAGTGTGAGGTTATGTATTTTGGAAGCAGGAATTTAGGCATAGACTATTTCTAAATGGGGAAATGCTTAGGAAATCAGAAGCACAAAGGGACTTCAGAGTCCTTGTTCACGATTCTCTTCAGGTTAACAGGCAGGTTCAGTCGGCAGTTAGGAAGGCAAATGCAATGTTTGCATTCATGTCAAGAGGGCTAGAATACAAGATCAGGGATGTACTTCTGAGGCTGTATAAGGCTCTGGTCAGACCCCATTTGGAGTATTGTGAGCAATTTTGGGCCCCGTAGCTAAGGAAGGATGTGGCCTCGGAAAGGATCCAGAGGAGATTCATGAGAATGATTCCTGAAATGAAGAGTTTGTCGTATGAGGAACGGTTGAGGAATTTGTGTCTGTAGTCGTTAGGGTTTAGAAGGATGAGGGGGATCTTATTGAAACTTACAGGATACAGCCAGGCCTGGATAGAGTGGACGATATTCCTCAATAGAATGCTTTATTTCACCTCATGAAATGCAAATTTTATTCCACTCATCTGAAAACATTGGATAGGGAAAGAATAGCAAGGTTGCATTGTACAGTTTGATGCTGGAAAGACTCAATAGGTCTGGCAGCATCTGTAGAGAGAGGAACAGAGTTAATGTTTCGAGTCCGTGAGGCTCTTCCACAGACCTGCAGAAAAGGTAGCGAAAAACAAACCCAAAATTGTGATAGTTGCAAATACTAAAAGCAATACTACAACTTCAAGTGGGGTGCTTCGTCTTGGATTGTGTTGAACTTCTTGAGTGTTGTCGGAGTTCCATGGAGTCCATTTTACAGAGTGCCAGTTTTACACAGGTTTACCATGGCAGTGGAGGAAACCATTGACATTTTTAACAAAGCTCACACACTCCAACATCTCAAGCATCCACTAATGCTCGGTGGGAAAACTACCAGGCAGCATTTTCCTGACATGAACACCAATTCTTTGCCTTATGGCTGAAACAATCATGTGCTCAGTGTAGGAATGCAGAAAGTGTTCCCCACAGTGTGCAGCACATTTGTGACTTCAGATATTGAAGCAGTCCATGTCCCAATGCAGCAGGATCTGGGCAACATTCAGACTTGGGCTGATAAATGGCAAGTAACATTTGTGCCACACAAGTGCCAGGCAATGACCATTTCCAACAATAGAGAATCTAATCATCTCCCCTTGACATTCATTGGCATAATCATCGCTGATTCCCCCACTATCAACATCTTGGCAGGTTACCATTGACCAGAAACTGAACTGGATCAGCCATATAAATACTGTGGCTATAATGGCAGATCAGAAGCTGCGAATTCTGCATCGAGTAACTCGCCTCCTGACTCCCAATAGTCTCTCCACCACCCTCAAGGCACATGTCAGGAATGTGATGAAATATTGTCCACGTGCCCAAATGACTGCAGGTCCAACAACATTCAAGAATCTCAACATAATCCATGACATAGCAGCCCGCTTGATTGGCAGATCAACCACCAATTTAAATATTCATTCCCTAGGTCACCAATGCACAGTGGCAGCAGAGTGTACCATCTACAAGAAACTTAGCAGGGCTCCTTTGACAGCACCTTCCAAACAGTCAACCTCTACCACCTACAAAGGAAAGGACAGCAGGTACATGGGAACACCAGCACGTTCCATCCTATCTTGGAGCTCTACTTACCTTTCCTTCACTGTCGCTGGGTCAAAATCCTGGCACTCTCTTCCTAACAGCACTGTGGGTGTACCTACACCACATGGACTGCAGGATTCAAGATGATGGCTCACCACCCCCCTTTCCGAGGGAAATTAGGGATGAACACTCACGCCTCATTCAAGAATTTTTTTTTTTTAATTGGCAACTCATATGGGAACTTAACTGTTCTGGGTCTCAAAAACGTCCAAGCTGAAGGAAACCATATCCAGAGCTAAATAATCTAAATAGAATATTATGAATGGAAAGATTACTAAACTTTGTTACTGACTTCAACATTTTTTGTTCTCATCTTCAACCAAGGGTTAGATTCCCCCATCTTTGCAAGTTTTTCCAGTTCTACCAATAAATTTCTCTCTCAGGTTTCCTGAATATTTCCTCGTCCTACTTCTAAAACCAGTTTGTCATCAAATAGCTTTCCTCACTTTCCTTCTCAGGTGTTTACAACGCAGTCAAACAGGTTGACTGTCAGCCTGAAAATCTTTCCAAACACGGCAATGGCCGGCAGTAAGAGCGGGAGAGACTCCTGGTCAACAGGCTTGATGTGGAGTGGCACCCCTCAAACTATAAGCCTCTGGCGACAGACTAGCGACCGGTTCAAGGAATTACTAGCTATGGAAACAGACGAAAGGTCTGCCTCAATGCACCACTGCGTGCAGGAAGAGAATTGGAATTGGAACTTCCCTTCTCACAGCCGCCTCGTCAGCTCTGCCTTTAGCCATCTCTCCATATTATATTCCACCTGCAGCTTTGAAGCATCTAGGTTTATTGCTACGTTAAAGTCCTACACATTTTGTTCGTTGAAAAGACTTTTTCTTGAACTGCACCTTTACTATGGAGTCCAACTTCCGTATTCTGTAGCATTACTGTATGAATATGTTGCAAAAATGATTTAAGTTTCTTTTTCAATGGACATTTATGATTATAACAGAAGGAAAAAAGTGAGCTGCAAGAGAAAGTCCGTATGTTGAAAACTGAGGTGGCACTGCAGAAGCAAAAGAACAACGACATCAAGTGTTTGAAAGAAAGCCTATCTGAGGAATTATTTGTTTACAAGTAAGTTTCAAACCTCTATTTAAAAGTAGTTGCAATTTGAAAGATGGACAATGCCTACTGTAAGAGCTTTGAAAGATCATGGGCTGGATTCTCCGGTTGCCAACCCCGAAATCGTGTTTTCCGATTGGCCGGAGAATCACAGGGCGCGATTCCGCAAATGCGGAGAGTCGTGAAGGCTGCCGTGAAACCGGCCGTGTTTCCCGGCAGCCTCCATGCCCCCTCCCGGGACCCGATTCTGCTCCCCGGTCGGGGCTAGCAGCGGGTCCCCGTGAACCACGGCATCGCAGGCTTAGCGAACTTCGCTAAGCCCACGCGCCAAGGTTAACGGCGGCTGACGCGCACAATGACGTCAGCCGCGCATGCGCGGATTGGACGGCTCCAACCTGCGCATGCGCGGATGACGTCATCACGCATATGCATGAAACCCGCGCATGCGTGGGCCGGTATGCCCCTCAGCCGCCCCGCGGACTGATCCAGCGGGGCGGCGGAGGAACAGGGTTCGGACCCGCTGCCCGCGATCAGTGCCCACCGATCGTGGGCCCATGGCACCCTTGGCACGGCCGTGGTGCGGCCGTGCCAATCAGTGCCATGGTTACCCAGAACGGCACTTTGCGGCCGTTTTCACGAACGGTGAGAGCAGGTGTGTTGCCGTTCGTGAAAACGGCCGTAAAGGCCTGGGAAATCGGTCCATCGGCTAGGGGAGAATCGCTGCTCGCCGTAAAAAAAACGGCAAGCAGCTATTCGTGTTGGGGGGCGGGCGTGGGGGGGGGGGGAGAGAATAGCGGGAGGTCGGGAAAAAATGTCGGGAAGGCCCTCCCGCTATTCTCCGACCCATCGTAGGGGGCGGAGAATTGCGCCCACAGTTCCCGAACAAATCGGGGTCAGTGCCGCTTTCGCGATGCTCCGCCCCCTCCAAATCAGCACCTCCCCTCCTGGTTGAGCCCCACCCGTGGACCAAGCCCGCATGCATGCCACCAAGTAGTGGGGTCAGGGCATCCGCCCGGGACTGGGGAGTTCAGGCTCTGATTGTCATTGACGCGGCCTGCAAGGCACACATCTGACTGCGCACCCTACTGACTACCCACTGTGTCCCATAAATGCGTAGAGCATCATCGGCTCTGTGGGTGCCCGGTGTACCCCCCCCACCACCCAGGCTACCACCCAAGAAGCCGACGGGCCCTAGCCGACCCATCAACGGGATGGGCATGGCGCAGTGCAGCCTGTAGCCCACCAGGTGTTGGCACACCCCAGTGCACCCATCCAAGGTGCTGTCCCACTGTAGAGGCAGCAGGGAACCTGCAGAGCACCTGCAGACCGGTGGACGCATGTACCATGGCCGTCGGCACCCACCCTGGCACACTGCCCCTCACAAGGCACCCTCCGCTAGCCCACCATGTATCGACGGCCTCAGGACGTTGCCTGAGGCCTGTCCCCTGATGCTCTGCCCCCGACCGGCCGCGTTCCCGACAGTGTCGGTTGAGTATGGCCTCATCCATCGGGAACTCGCCGTGGCGGCTGCGGACTCAGTCCAGCACTGCCACAGTCGGGGTTGGGCATGCGAGTACTCACCATGCTAAAATGCCTGCCCTTTACCTCCTGCAGAAAATGGAGTTTGGTATCGAGCCAGGAGTGGTTGGTATCTGCTTGGCCACTGCAGCTCTAGCGGACGTGCTGAGGCTGCATGAACAGGAGCTGCTCGGGGAGGGCCCTGCAGAACCGGAGCCTGCACCGGAAGTGCAGGAGTCAGCTGGTGAGGATGGAGAGCCAGCCACCCAACAGGCTGAGGAGGAGGTGGGGAGGAGGGGTTACATCAGGCCTTGTGTATATCAACAGCGCCTATCATACGAGGCCCTGCCAGACTGAACATGCCGCTGCCACCTGCAGCTGTGTAGGAAGACCGTGAGACATCTGTGCAGGATCATGAAGCATCAGAACCGTGGGGGGATGGGGAGGGGGGACATCTGCTCCCGGTGGCTGTCAAGGTGATGATCACCCTGAACATCTTTGCAATGGAGTCCTTCCAGACGCCGAGTGGGGGCTTGTCTGGGATCTCCCAGATCTCCATGCACAGGTGCTTTTGCGCTGTTACAGAGGCATTGTATGCCCAGGCGCCACAATAGATCCACCTGGACATGGATCAAGCCCACCAGGTTGCCCGGGCAGCGTGATTTGCTGCCATCGGCGGGATGCCCCAGGTCCAGGGAGTGATTTGACGTGACATATGTCCCCCTGGAAGCACTGCTGCATGAGGGGGTGCCCTTCACAAACCGAAAGGACTTCCACTCCATCAACATACAGTTTGTGTGTGACCACTGGCTGCACATCATGCGCCTGATTCTGGAAAGTGTGAAAATAGATAAGTCCCCTGGGCCGGATGGGATTTATCCTAGGATTCTCTGGGAAGCTAGGGAGGAGATTGCTGAGCCTTTGGATTTGATCTTTAAGTCATCTTTGTCTACAGGAATAGTGCCAGAAGACTGGAGGATAGCAAATGTTGTCCCCTTGTTCAAGAAGGGGAGGAGAGATAACCCCGGTAACTATAGGCCGGTGAGCCTTACTTCTGTTGTGGGAAAAGTCTTGGAAAGGTTTAAAAGAGATAGGATGTATAATCATTTGGAAAGGAATAATTTGATTAGAGATAGTCAACATGGTTTTGTGAAGGGTAGGTCGTGCCTCACAAACCTCATTGAGTTCTTCGAGAAGGTGACCAAACAGGTGGATGAGGGTAAAGCAGTTGATGTGGTGTATATGGATTTCAGTAAAGCGTTTGATAAGGTTCCCCACGGTAGGCTATTGCAGAAAATACAGAAGCATGGGATTCAGGGTGATTTAGCAGTTTGGATCAGAAATTGGCTAGCTGATAGAAGACAAAAGGTGTTGGTTGATGGGAAATGTTCAAACTGGTGTCCAGTTACTAGTGGTGTGCCACAACGATCTGTTTTGGGGCCGCTGCTGTTTGTCATTTTTATAAATGACCTGGAGGAGGGCGTAGAAGGATGGGTGAGTAAATTTGCAGATGACACTAAAGTCGGTGGAGTTGTGGACAGTGCAGAAGGATGTTACAAGTTACAGAGGGACATAGATAAGCTGCAGAGCTGGGCTGACAGGTGGCAAATGGAGTTTAATGCAGAAAAGTGTGAATTGATTCATTTTGGAAGGAATAACAGAAAGACAGAGTACTGGGCTAATGGTAAGATTCTTGGTAGTGTGGACGAGCAGAGAGACCTCGGTGTCCATGTCCATAGATCCCTGAAAGTTGCCACCCAGGTTGATAGGGTTGTTAAGAAGGCGTACGGTGTGTTAGCTTTTATTGGTAGAGGAATTGAGTTTCGGAGCCATGAGGTCATGTTGCAGTTGTACAAAACTCTGGTGCGGCCGCATTTGGAGTATTGTGTGCAGTTCTGGTCACCGCATTATAGGAAGGATGTGGAAGCATTGGAAAGGGTACAGAGGAGATTTACTAGGATGTTGCCTGGTATGGAGGGAAGATCTTATGAGGAAAGGCTGAAGGACTTGAGGCTGTTTTAGTTAGCGAGAAGAAGGTTAAGGGGTGACTTAATTGAGGCATACAAGATGATCAGAGGATTAGATAGGGTGGACAGTGAGAGCCTTTTTCCTCGGATGGTGATGTCCAGCACGAGGGGACATAGCTTTAAATTGAGGGGAGATAGATATAGGACAGATGTCAGAGGTAGGTTCTTACTCAGAGAATAGTAAGGGCGTGAATGCCCTGCCTGCAACAGTAGTTCACCAACACTAAACGCATTCAATGGTCATTAGATAGGCATATGGACGATAAGGGAATAGTGTAGAGGGACTTTAGAGGGGTTTCACAGGACGGCGCAACACCGAGGGCCGAAGGGCCTGTACTGGGCTGTAATGTTCTATGTTCTATGATACCCAGGCAGCGTGCGTTCATCCTGGCGCACTTGACGGTGCTCAACACACATTTGATGTACCCCCATGAATGAGGGGTTGGTTCCTAGGTGATAGGAGGGTATACGCTGCAGTCGTGGCTGATGGCACCCATCCGGAAGTCACAGACTAACGTGGACCCGCTATAACGATGCCCAAGCTGCGACTGGGATTACAATCGAGCGATGCATCGGCGTGCTGAAGATGCGGTTTAGTTCCTGGACTACTCTGTGGTGCCCTCCAATACTGCCTTAGGAAGGTCTCCCACATTATCGTGGCCTACTGCGTCCTCCACACCATCACACCGGAGAGGGGTGTCATGCTGGAGGACGAGGAGGATGAATGCCAGGCCTGGACGAGGAGGATGCAGAGTGCCAGGATGGCAGGAAACGAGGCCCGGGCACCACAGGTGGCGCACACTGGACAAACAGATCGCCTCCATGTTCGCCGACGAGGGACCTGGCCACCGACAGCTCAAACGTCATGTCCCACCTCCCCTGCATCCCCCCACTGCACCTGCACCTGCCCCCTCCCCCCCCCCCCCCGCCCCTATGCTCCCCACTTGATACATTACAGGGTGCCGGGGCTGGGCTGGCAGTATCAGTCGTCTGGTCCTTGGGAGGGGGGATGAGAACGACCCATTCCACGGTGAGCTCTGGGGATCTGTATCATTTGACAAAGTCTGACTCCTGCCCTCAGTAGCACATTCCATCATCCACTCGGGTGATCCCTGCCGGTCTGCTGGCCATTCATCCCATTGAACCCAAACCACGGGGTGGTGGGGGTATGGACAGGGCCCAGGGTAGGGGGAGGAGGGGAAAACAGTGTGGGGGGCGGGGTTGGGTACGGGGGCAGGGTTCGGTACGGGGGGCGGGATTGGGTACGGGGCGGGGTTGGGTACGGGGCGGGGTTGGGTACGGGGGCGGGGTTGGGTACGGGGGTGGGGTTAGGTACAGGGGCGGGGTTGGGTATGGAGGAAGGGTTGGGTACGCGGTTGGGGTTGGGTACGGGGTGGGGTTGGTACGGGGGCGGGGTTGGGTACGGGGCGGGGATGGGTACGGGGAGGGGTTGGGTACGGGGGCGGGGTTGGGTACAGGAGGGGTTGGGTACGGGGCGGGGTTGGGTACGGGGCGGGGTTGGGTACGGGGGCGGGGTTGGGTACGAGGGCAGGGTTGGGTACAGGGGGCGGGGTTGGATACAGGGGCGGGGTTGGGTACGGGGCGGGGTTGGGTACGGGGGCGGGGTTGGGTACGGGGCGGTGTTAGGTACGGGAGCGGGTTTGGGTATGGGGCTGGGTTGGGTACGGGGGCGGTGTTAGGTACGGGAGCAGGGGTGGGTACGGGGGTGGGGTTGGGGTAACGGGGCAGGGTTGGGTACAGGGCGGGGTTGGGCACGGGGGCGGGGGTTGGGTACGGGGGCGGGGTTGGGTACGGGGGTGGGGTTGGGTACGGGGACGGGATTGGGTACGGGGCGGGGTTGGGCACGGGGGCGGGGTTGGGTACGGGGGCGGGGTTGGGTACGGGGCGGGGTTGGGTACGGGAGCCGGGTTGGGTACTGGGGCGAGGTTGGGTACGGGGCGGGGTTGGGTACAGGGGTGGGGTTGGGTACGGCGGTGGGGTTGGGTACGGGGGTGGGTTGGTTACTGGGGTGAGGTTGGGTATGGGGCAGGGTTGGGTACGGGGTGGGGTTGGGTACGGGGGCGGGGTTGGGTACGGGAGTGGGTTGGTTACTGGGGCGAGGTTGGGTACGGGGCAGGATTGGTACGGGGGTGGGGTTGGGTACGGGGGCGGGGTTGGGTACAGTGGCGGGTACGAGGCGGGGTTCGGTACAGGGGTGGGGTTTGGACACGGGGGCGGAGTTGGGTACGGGGGTGGGGTTGGGTACGGGGGCGGGGTTGGGTACGGGGGCGGGGTTGGGTATGGGGGCGGGGTTGGGTACGGGGGCGGGTTTGGGTACGGGGGCGGGGTTGGGTATGGGGGCAGGGCGGGTACGGGGCGGGGTTGGGTACCAGGGGGGGTTGGGTAGGGGACGGTGTTGGGTACAGGGCGGGGTTGGGTACAGCGCGGGGTTGGATACGGTGGCGGGGTTGGGTACGGGGGCAGGCTTAGGTACAGGAGCGGGGTTGGGTACGGGGGCGGGATTGGGCACAGGGTGGGGTTGGGTAGGGGGGGGTTGGGTACGGGGGGGGTACGGGGGGGTTGGGTACGGGGGCGGGGTTGGGTACGGGGGCGGGTGGATACAGGGCGGGGTTGGGTACGGGGGTGGGGTTGGGTATGGGGGCGGGGTTGGGTACGGGGGCGGGGTTGGGTTCTGGGGGGTTTGGGTACGGGGTGGGGTTGGGTACGAGGGGGGTTTGGGCACGGGGCGGGGTTGGGTACGGCGGGGTTGGGTACGGGGTGGGGTTTGGGTAGGGGGGGGTTGGGTACGGGGCGGGGTTGGGTAGGGGGTGGGGTTGGATACAGGGGCGGTGTTGGGTACGGGGGTGGGGTTGGGTACAGGGGCGGGGTTAGGTACAGGGCGGGGTTAGATACAGGGCGGGGTTGGTACGGGTGGGGTTGGGTACAGGGGTGGGGTTGGGTACAGGGGCGGGGTTGGGTAACGGGGGTGCGGTTGGGTACAGGGGCGGGGTGGGTACGGGTGGGGTTGGGTAACAGGGGCGGGTTGGGTACGGGGCGGCGTGGGTACAGGGGCGTGTTGGGTACGGGGCGGGGGGGGGTTGGGTACGGGGGTAGGGTTGGGTACAGGGGCGGGGTTGGGTACGGACGGGGTTGGGTACAGGGGTGGGGTTGGGTACAGGGGCGGGGTTGGGTACGGGGGTGCGGTTGGGTACCAGGGGCGGGGTGGGTACGGGGTGGGGTTGGGTACACGGGGCGGGGTTGGGTACGGGGGTGGGGTTGGGTACGGGGTGGGGTTGAGGTAACGGGGGCGGGGTTGGGTACGGGGGGGGGTTGGGTACAGGGGCGGGGTTGGGTACAGGGGTGGGGTTGGGTACGGGGGTGGGGTTGGGTACGGGGGGCGGGGTGGGGACGGGGCGGGGTTGGGTACGGGGGTGGGGTTGGGTACAGGGGCGGGGTTGGGTACAGGAGGCGGGGTTGGTACAGGGGTGGGGTTTGGGTACGGGGCGGGGTTGGGTACGGGGGCGGGGTTGGGTACGGGGGCGGTGTACGGTGGTGGGTCACAAGCGGTTAGGCCCTACCACATGGTGCCCCCACTATCTGGCCCTGTCCCCTGCTTCTTCCAGAGGCAACCCCGAGGGCTGCCTCCGGCTACCACGGGCGCCTGGCCCAGTTCACCTCTCAACACCCACGCCCACACCACAAGCCCAGCTCTTCCCTCACACCCGTCAGACAGAGGACTGAGGCATTTTTGGAACAGGTGGTTATGGTGATATATACATGTACTGTGCCCTCGCCTCTATCACTAACCTCTGTGCATTCACCTACCTATCTGCTGTCTAACTTTCTCGCCTTACGTACCCCTAACGCTCCTTCTAGTGGGTCCCCCCGTGGTGGTTACATCAGAAGTGGAGGCAGTCTGCTGTGTTTCCGCCCTGCGAACGGGGTCTACTTTGGCAATCGTCCTTTGGAGCAACCAATGAGATGGGCCTGGCAGTCTTGCATGTGTCACAGGTGGTGTGGTGCCACCCTGTTCTGCCTGCTGCCCTCAGATGTGCCATGGACAGGTGGGGGAGATTCGAGGTCCTGTGGTGTTCTGAAACCTACCCTACGGGATCATCGGTACGGGCCCCATCACTCCTCCTCCCTGAGGGTACTCAATGGCCCCCACGCTACTTCGTTTTGGTGGGGGGCAGCCGGAGTGAGGTCCGGGGGCTCCCCCGCCACCTGGTGCTGTCAGTCCTGGAGGCCCACTCTCGTCTTGACCAGGATCTCCATGCTCGCTGCCATGGAGCACAGGGACTGGGCCATCTGCCTTGACATTCCCAGCCATGATCTGTTGTGGACTGGGCCAAGCTCTGGAGCGCCGCTGTACTGTCCATGTTGCTCTGGTACATGGCTGCCTGTGGCATGGCTGCCCTGTCCACCACCACCCGCACAGAGTGCCCTAGGCCTTGGACATCTTGACCCAGGCCAATACCTTTGCACCCAAGGTGTCCACTGTGTTTGCCTGGGTCGGCACTGCCTACTGCCCCTGCCGGCAGTAGGACTCCTCCAACTGCAGCTGTAGGCGCAGGATGGGTGCTGACATCCCCTCATGTAGTCCCGAGTTCTGTGCCTGCATCAACATTGATAGGAGTTCCCTTTCACAAGCCCGAGACCCGTCTGGACGGCAGCTAATCACTGGGTTGAGCCGTCCTCCGATCATCCGACCCCTCGGGGGTTCCTACCTCCATCTGATGTACCACAGCATGTATATGGTATGCACCAGATAGTGCACCTGGAGCCTCTTCACTAAAGTGCCAACGAAGTGAGTGTCTCTGGGATGGTAGAGGGCGTCAGTGTCAGCAGTGACGAAAAGCCAATGTCATCACCGGGATGTGCTCGGGTGTCGCACAGTTGCTGTGGGGGCACGGGTCACTAGCAGGTCACGCCTCGTCACCAGGTGAGATTTCAGGGTTGCAGCCAGGGACCTAGATGGGACCGCCTCATCGCCAGGTTAATCCTGCAAGACATAAGACTAGACACATGGTTAGATCACAGGTAGGCATGTGTGGGGGGGGAGGGTGGCACACATGTCATCGGGACATCACATTTCGTTCAGGGCTCAATTGTGTTTCCAATGCCAACCGCCACCTTGGGAACTGCCCGCTCTCCAACCCTGCCAACACGTCCAATGCCTCTCTCTGCGTCTGTGAGAGGCCGCAGGTCTGGCGCGCCTTCTCTGCTCTTCTTTCACTCCCTGCGGTTGTTGGCTGTCTTCTCTTTTGGGGACTGATAATGCACAGTGTGAGACACTCGAACGCAGGCAGCACAGGGAGTACGCGACCAGTGGCCTGTATGTGCGGGGCACTTGGCCATTGCAGGTGGTATGGTGTTGGCATGTGGTGCAGAGTGGCAGTGCAAGTGGCCTGCCCGGGAGTGGGATTCGATCGTCCTCTGGTGGAGGCCGACACCCGGTATTCAGGCATACCGGTATATACAGACACCCGGTATTCAGGCATACTGGTATATACAGACACCCGGTATTCAGGCATACCGGTATATACAGACACCCGGTATTCAGGCATTCCGGTATATACAGACACCCGGTATATACAGACACCCGGTATATACAGACACCCGGTATTCAGGCATACCGGTATATACAGACACCCGGTATTCAGGCATTCCGGTATATACAGACACCGGTATTCAGGCATACCGGTATATACAGACACCCGTATTCAGGCATACCGGTATATACAGACACCCCGGCATTCAGGCATAACCGGTATATACAGACACCCGGTATTCAGGCACACCGGTATATACAGACACCCGGTATTCAGGCATACCGGTATATACAGACACCCGGTATTCAGGCATACCGGTATATACAGACACCCGGTATTCAGGCATACCGGTATATACAGTACACCCGGTATTCAGGCATACCGGTATATACAGACACCCGGTATTCAGGCATACCGGTATATACAGACACCCGGTATTCAGGCATACCGGTATATACAGACACCCGGTATTCAGGCATACCGGTATATACAGACACCCGGTATTCAGGCATACCGGTATATACAGACACCCGGTATTCAGGCATACCGGTATATACAGACACCCGGTATTCAGGCATACCGGTATATACAGACACCCGGTATTCAGGCATACCGGTATATACAGACACCCGGATTCAGGCATACGGTATATACAGACACCCGGTATTCAGGCATACGGTATATACAGGACACCCGGTATTCAGGCCATACCGGTATATACAGACACCCGGTATTCAGGCATACCGGTATATACAGACACCCGGTATTCAGGCATACCGGTATATACAGACACCTGGTATATACAGAAACCGGTATTCAGGCATACGGTATATACAGGACACCTGGTATATACACACCCAGCAAACAGGCACCCCATTTCCAGACACCCGATATACAGTCACCCAGTATATAGACAGCTGATGCACATGCACCTTGTATACAGGCACATGTTATGCAGGCACCTGATATACAGACACCCGTATACAGGCATCCATAAGACCATAAGATATAGGAGCAGAATTCAGCCACTCGGCCCATCGAGTCTGCACCGCGATTTCAATCATGGCTGATTTTTTTCTCATTTCCATTCTCCTGCCTTCTCCCCATAACCCCTGATCCCCTCATTAATTAAGAACCTATCTATCTCTGTCTTAAAGACAATCTGATTTGGCCTCCACAGCCTTCTGTGGCAAGAGTTCCACAGATTCACCACCCTCTGCTGAACAAATTCCTCCTCATCTCAGTTTAAAGGATCGTCCCGATTTAGTCCGAGATGGTGTCCTCCGGTTCTAGTTTTTCTTACAAGTGGAAACATCATCAGGGCCGGCTCAAGGTACCGGAAACTCGGGCAGTCGCCCGGGGCGCCATGTGCTAGGGGGCGCCATCAATACTGAGGTTGTAAGATTCTAAGGACGATCTGCGCATTTGCAACATATTGCCTCCGCTTGATGGCAGCTAGGCATGGTCAGTAGCTGCCCACGTGCAGCCCGGAGTCACGTGGGGTGCTCCTTCAGCCCCGGCCCCGGCCCCTGTGCGGCCGCCATGTTGATTGGCCTTGGCCGCCTGCCCGGTCTGGTTCAGCCGCTGGCACCTGCTCAGTGTCTGTGTGAGGCAGTAGCTGCACGGAGGGTCCTCAGCGGGAGGAGGGCCGCTGAGGGGAGCAGGAAAAGGCTATCCGCAGCGGGGAAAGGTGATGGAGCGCAGTACTGGAGGCCTTTAAAATTGGCACTTGTAAGGGCTGTTATGTAGGATCACTACAAGGGCGCCGAAGTTCAGCTTGCCCGGGGCGCCAGCAACCCTAGGGCCGCTGCTGGAAACATCCTCTTCATGTCCACTCTATCCAGGCCTCCAGTATCCTGTAAGAGCCCCCCATATCCTTCTAAACTCCAACGAGTACAGACCCAGAGTCCTCAACTGTTCCTCATACAACAAGTTCTTCATTCCAGGGATCATTCTTGTGAACCTCCACTGGACCCTTTCCCAGGCCAGCACATCCTTCCTTAGATACGGGGCCCAAAACCTGCTCAGCAATACTCCAAATGGGGTCTGACGAGAGCCTTATACAGACTCAGAAGTACATCCCTGGTTTTGTATTATAGTCTCTTGACATGAATGCTAACATAGCATTTGCCTTCTTGACTGCCGACTGAACCTGCCAACGTTAACCTGAGAGAATCATGAACAATGTCTCCCAAGTCCTTTGTACTTCTGATTTCCTAATTTCCCCATTTAGAAATAGTCTATGCCTAAATTCCCTCCTTTCAAGGACTTTCAAACCTCAACACGTTTCCACATTGTACTTCATTTGCCACTTCATTGCCCACTCTCCTAGCTTGTCCAAATCCTTCTGCAGCCCCCCTGCTTCCTCAATACGACCTGTCCCTCCACAGATCTTTGTATCATCCGCAAACTTAGCAACAGTGCCGTCAGTTCCTTCTTCCAGATCATTAATGTATATTGTGAAAAGTTGTGGTCCCAGCACAGGCCCCTGAGGCACACCACTATGTCACTGGCTGCCATCCTGAAAAAGACCTCTTTATCCCCACATCTGCCTTCTGCCCAGTCAGCCAATCCTCTATCCATGCCAGGATCTTACCCTTAACACCATGGGCTTTTAACTTATTAACAGTCCTCCTATGCGACACCTTGTCCAAAGGCCTCTGGAAATCTAAATAAATCACATCCAACTGGTTCGCCTTTGTGTAACTTCCTTGTTACCTCCTCAAAGAACTCTAACAGATTTGTCAGACACGATCTCCCCTTGACGAAGCCGTGCTGACTCAGTCCTATTTTACCATGCACTTCCAAGTACTTCACGATCTCATCTTTAATAACAGACTCTACAATCTTATCCATGACCGAAGTCAGGCTAACCGGCCTATAATTTCCCCATCTTCTGCCTCCCTCCCTTCTTAAACAGGGTGTTACATTAGCCACTTTCCAGTCATCTGAGGCCTTTGGTGCCTCCAGTGATTCCTTAAAGATCATCACCAATTGCCTCCACAATTTTATCAACTATCTCTTTAGGACTCTCGGGTGTAGTCCATCTGGTCCAGGTGACTTATCCACCTTCAGACCTTTCACTTTCCCCAGAACCTCTCCTTAGTAATGGTCACTGCACTCACCTCTGCCCTGGTTCTCCTGGAGCTCTGGCATCCCACTGGTGTCTTCCACCATGAAGACTGATGCAAAGTAACTATTCAGTTCCCCTACCATTTATTTTTTTCCTATTATTACTTCTCCAGCCACATTTTCCAGTGGTCCAATGTTTATTTTTGCCTCTCTTTCACCTTTTATATATTGAAAATGAAAATCGCTTATTGTCACAAGTAGGCTTCAAATGAAGTTACTGTGAAAAGCCCCTAGTCGCCACATTTCAGCGCCTGTTTGGGGAGGCTAGTACGGGAATTGAACCGTGCTGCTGGCCTGCTTTGGTCTGCTTTAAAAGCCAGCTATTTCAACGAGTGTGCTAAACCAGCCCCAGATCTTCCTTTATATTACTAGCTAGCTTGCACTCATAAGCATAGAATAGAATAGAACAGTACAGCACAGAACAGGCCCTTCGGCCCTCGATGTTGTGCGAGCAATGATCACCCTATTTAAAACCCACGTAACCCGTATACCCGTAACCCAACAATCCCCCCATTAACCTTACACTACGGGCATATTTAGCATGGCCAATCCACCTAACCCGCACATCTTTGGATTGTTGGGAGGAAACCGAGCACCCGGAGGAACCCACGCACACACAGGGAGGACGTGCAGACTCACGCAGACAGTGACCCAGCCGGGAAACTGAACCTGGGACCCCTGGAGCTGTGAAGCATTGATGCTACCACCATGCTACCGTGAGGCTCATACTTCATCTTCTCCCACCCCCCACCAAAAAAAAACTCCTGCCATTGTTGTTCCACTGTCTTCCCTGCCAGGCTCCTTTTCCAATCAACTCTGGCCAGCTTCTCCCTCATGTCTTTGTAGTTACCTTATTTAATTTTAATACCGTTACATCTGATTGTAGCTTCTCCCTCTCAAACTGCAGGGTAAATTCTATCATATTGTGGTCACTGCTCCCTAAGGGTTCCTTCACCTTAAGTTCCCTAATCAAGCCTGCCTCATTACACATCACCAAATCCAGAATTGCCTGTTCCCTAGTAGAACTCTGTCACAAGCTGCTCCAAAAAAATCTCTTAGATATTCCACAGATTCCTTTTCTTGGGATCCACTACCAACCTGATTTTCCCAGTCCACCTGCATATTGAAGTCCCTCATGATTATTGTAATATTACCTTGTTACATATCTTTTCTATCTCCTGATTTATTTTCTGCCCCACATCCTGACTACTGCTAGGGGGCCTGTACATAACTCCCATGAGGGTCTTTTTACCGTTGCGATTCCTCAACTCCATCCACAGAGATTCTATGCCTTCTGATTTTATATCGCTCCTTGCTATCAATTTAACTTCATTCCTTACTAAGAATGCAACCACGCCCCCTTTGCCCATCTGCCTGTCCTTTCGATAGGACTCGGTAAACAGGCACTCGATATACAGGCACCAGGGCCGGCCCAAGGTACCGGCAACTCGGGCAGTCGCCTGGGGCGCCATGTGCTAGGGGCGCCAGAGACTCGGGTCCCGCAAATGCGCAGTTGGGCCGGTGCCAACCAGCGCATGCGCGGTGGCCGCCCTCCCCCAGGGCGGCCCCCTCCGCCCCCCCACCTCCGCCGCCCGCCCCCCCCCCGGCCGGCAGGCCCGCCCCACCCTCCGGCCGCCCCGCCCGCCCCCCCCTCCGGCCCCCCTCCCCCTCCATCCGCCCCCTCCTCCGTCCGCCCCCCCCCCTCCGGCCGCCCCGCCCCCCTCCGTCCGCCCCCCCGCCTCGGCCCTGCCCCCCCCCGCCTCGACCCCGCCCCCCCCGCCTCGGCCCCGCCCCCCCGAAGGGCGCTGAAGTTCAGCTTGCCCGGGGCGCCAGAAACCCTAGGGCCGGTGCTGACAGGCACCTGGTATGCAAACACCCGATATACAGTCACCTGGAATACAGACACCATGAATACAGGCACCTGGTATACAGGCACCCAGTATACAGGCATCTGGAATACAGGTACCCAGTATAGAGCACCCATTATGCAACATCCAGTATACAGGCATCTGGTATCCAGTCACCTGGTATCTCGCACCCGGTATACAGTCACTCAGCTTCCAGGTTTAGCTTGCCACCCCCCATAATCCTTTACCCCCTTGTAGATCAAAAATCTCACTGGAAAGTCTATAGGGGGGAAAACATGAAATCAGGTGTAATGCAAAAACACTTATCAAAATTAGTTTGGCTCAAATCCTATTAGTAGCCAATTTTATTCAAGAGGCAAATATTTGGCTGATCATTAATTTCAACAGCTTCTCAATTCATCGGAGAAAACGTCACAAGTTGTAAATACTCTTTTTGAAAACACAGGGTCAAAACTTTCCAACAGCTCACAAGGGGAATTGCTCAGGGACCAGACAGTGGCATGAAGTCAGTCCAAGATCTTTAATCAATTGGATACACTCAACAGTAGCAGCAATAGAGGTGCTGCAATTAGAGAGGGAGGAATAGCAACCAGTGAATTCTGATGGGAAATGTCAGGGGTTACATGGTAAATTGAACTCAGTTGTGAACTACTTCTCTAATTTCCTTGAGTAGGAACAAGGGAGGAAAGAAATAATATGATTCTATGAAAGTTATTTCGTTCTATTTCCATTTGAAATGTTTCTTGACAATGCGTTTTTCTTTGCAGACAAAGTGTAACAGCTTACGGAAATCTCATTGAATCTTCAAACAAGTTAACTGGAAGAATCACGAGTGAATCTGATGGCATTGAGACAGTTCTTTAAATAATAGTGACCAGTGTATTTTTTCCTATTAAAGTGAAAAATGTATTTGTTTAAAATCCATCTTCATCAAGTACTTAATACATAATAAATATTATATAGCACCTTTGAAATAATAAAAACATCCCAACTTGCTTCACAAAAGCAGTATAAAACAAAATCTGATAGAGTCAGAAAAGGAGATATTGGGCGAAGTGACCAAATGCTCAGTCAAAGGGGTAGGTTGTAGGCAGGGTATTAAAGGAGGATATAGTAGTAGAGCAGCGGACAGGTGTAGGTTTTCCATTATTTATTTTCTTTCAGATTTAAATATTTTCAGCATGATTGATATAAAAGAGCAGTGGATATTCCTGACTCACTGGCAAAGTCCTCCCTCAGAGGGGATATATTATCTTGCAGGGCATGCAGCTCAGATTTAAATTAATGAAGACCGATTGCATATACTGGGGTTGTATTCTCTTGATTATAGAAGATTAAGAGCTGATCTAATTGAGTTATTTGAGATAATTAAATTAATTGACAAGATAGTGTTAGGAAGATAAAGGTGGTTTGAGGAACTTATTTTTATATTGGTAAACATTAGAAATAAGGTATAGTTTTAAGTAGATTTAATTTCAGGCTTCTGTGCCTGAAAGGGTAAAACCTATAGTTAGATTTATGATGGATAAAGGTATTTGTATATGTGGCTGTTGGTTTCAACTCCAACTGTTATTCTATTGTTCTGAGAGAGGGCTGCGGTGCGAAGAGTAAATAAACCAGCAGTGGTTGCTTAGCAACCAGAGGCTTGTAAGGTATAGAAGCTATTAAGCTTTAGTTTAGCTAATTTGATTGCAGTTGGAGATAGGTAGTGAGAGAGAAGGCAGCTCTCACAGCTCTGCAGTAAAACAGTTGGTTTGAGAAGGATAAAGAGGGAATATTTCTCTCAGCTTTGCGAGAAGAAAAGTCATACTATGGAATAATGGTTAAGACAACAGATGCCGGAAACCTGACATCCAGCTAGTTAAGGAAATGAGAGAAATGAAGAGAGGTTTCTAAGAGGTCTGGAGTTAATGGAACAGAGCAAACTGGGAACAGATCATGAAAGGCCAGAAAGATATCTGCAGATGCTAAGGTTTTTGAGAAAGTAATACAGTTTGGGAGACATTATTTGAAATAATTGGGGAAATCGGTATCTTAACGTCAAAGTTTGTGAAAAAGCTTTTAAGACATAGGAAACCTGAAGGGAGAGGTTTAAAACCTGAAAGTGAAACATTGATGGTAGCAACGGAGGGGAAGCATAACTTAAAAGAAGATTTGAAAGCGGACTTTGAAATCCCTCATGCGGAAGCCAGAGTTCTATGAGACAAGAAGGTAGCTCGCGGTATAAGAATCATTTGGAGAGATTCTGAGGAGAAAAGCACAAACTAATTTGGGTTCAGAGCAGAGTGTGTACTTGACCACAGTCCAATCTGTGTGCTTAAAAGGGGCTTGTGTTAATGGGACCATTGTAGCTTAAGATGTACTTTGTCATCCATGTCAATCTTAAAATCTATGTGTCTTTGTTAAGCTAAGGGGGGAGTAAAGAAGTAATATCCAACTTTTCATGTTTAATAAATGCCTTTTTCCTCATTGTTAAAACTAATTCAGTAAGAAGTCTTACAACACCAGGTTAAAGTCCAACAGGTTTGTTTCAAACACGAGCTTTCGGAGCGCAGCTCCTTCCTCAGGTGAATGGCCTGAGGAAGGAGCTGCGCTCCGAAAGCTCGTGTTTGAAACAAACCTGTTGGACTTTAACCTGGTGTTGTAAGACTTCTTACTGTGTTCACCCCAGTCCAACGCTGGCATCTCCACATCATTAAAACTAATTAGCAGTCCCTGACTCTTCCTCCATGTTTTCTTAAAAAAGTAAAAATTAAGATCTTTTAAGCCAGGGTTTCATTCTGGGATCTTCCTGTCCAGTTATAACACCAACTGGGATCACAACAATACATAAGGATAATTTATTTTCTCTAAAATCTGAATCCAGAAAACAGGTGCCATAAGATTCAAATTAGAGCCGGCAGAAGTCAGAAATCAGTCCTTTTGACAAAAGTTAGTGTAAATCTGGAAATTGGTCCCCAAAAGCTGAGAAGATCAAGTCAATTGAAAATGTCAAGACTGAGGTTGATAGGATTTTTGCTAGACAAAGGTATTCAGGGTTCAGATACAGTTCACCTGTGGTCTAATTGGCTGAATAGCATCCTCCTATTCTCATGAGAGGAACTTATAAACCTTGAATCCTTTATGGAACAATCTTAGTTTATTTTAATAGAGTCCCAGTAGACACAAGCCTAGCAGTCAGGAACTGCTTCTTACACTACAGTAATAAGTTGTAGCTGCTAGTTTAGAATCAGGTGAAAATACTCTACAGCGAATCTTTACAAACTACGAGAGCCAAATTGATCTGTTTTTTGACTTGTTAAATCAATCTAACTTCCCTTCTGGAGTGATGCTTGAATTGTGAATTTAATTTGGTGTGGATCGATTAATGTAAGAAGTTTTGCAAATTTGTTGAAACATTGTATATTCTGAACCACTATTTTGTCTAAATATTGAAACAAGTGTTATATTTGCAGGCCAGTGCTGAATATCATCTTATAACCCTAAATGTATGCAGGTCAGTTGAAGCAACTATATGTAACTGTTCAGAATTGAAATCTGAATCTAAGCATTTAGAAGCACAGCACACTGGGGCTCCAGTTCATTAATCCACTTCTTTCTCCAACACAATAACTTTATAGTCGGGATCAATATTTTGATGGAGTAACTAATCTCATTTGAAGTTAAGTTTACTGGTTACATTGTTTGGACATATGTGCCTTGTATCAGTGGATGGTAGATTTCTGATTGGATTGAGCTTGACTGTCATACCTTGCAATCAGATAACCCACTCTAAGGGCATGATTCTCCACCCCGGGACACCCGGATTGTGTTCCCCAATAGGACGGAGAACAGGTGTCGGGGCAAAATCGGGATAGGCGCCAGGCCCCGAGCCGAACGCTATGCTCCAAGCTACTGCTGGCGACATTAATGAGCTCAACATCGCACTCTAATGGCCTAAGAAAGATAAGTGCAGTAAAATAACACACTTGAGTGATTGGAATGCATTTAATGCTTGCAATGCACTTACCTTTCTTTGATGTGGTCAATGTTTACAAACATTAGGATTTCACCACTTAGGCGACTGAAACGTGAAAGGATATGATTGGATCAAAGCTGCAGATGGTTTCTACAAGCTGTCAATCACAGCCCACTACTCCAAAGCTATGAATGGCTTGCAGATAGTGGATCTGTGGAACCAGACGCAGGCACAGCTATTCTCCGAGGAATGGGCATGTGAAGCTGCAAGGTAACTACTACAGCTATAATGCTTCCCAAAACCCCTATCTGGACTCCTCTCTAGCTTCCAGACAGGGATCTCTTTTTCTCTTTTCTAGGTGGGAGGCGGGGGGGGTTCTCTTAGTCAGGGGTTCCCTGGTGGTCCCTTTAGTCTGGGGGTCCCTTTAGTTAGGGGGTCCCTGGGGGTCCCCCTATTTCAGAGCTCCAGGGGGGGGGGTCCCCCTATTACAAGGCTCCCTGGTGGGGGGTCCCTCTAATACAGGGGTTCCTGTGAGTACCCCCTATTACAGAGGTCCCATGCAATTCGGGGGCTGCTAGGCAGTGGGGGGCGTTCTGGACCAGTTTGCGGTGGGGGGGAATCAGAGCCTATGTGCAGTGTGGGGAACCGTGCTAACCACGGGACTTCACAATGGGGCAGTCCGTTCAAGATGGTCACCCGATTCGGTATTCCACGCCATGCGGACATTTGCATGGCGTGGAACATTGAATTGCATACCGCTTTACGATCGCAAGAGGATTGTAAAACTGCATCAATTTAGAGAACATAGGGCTGGATTCTCTGGGTTTGAGGCTCTGTCCAGAGGAAGTGTCTAGTTTTACGATGAAAAGGTTGGCGCTGCTCCCACACAGATCCCTCACCCGGTGGGGGGGCTAGCAGCTGCGTCACATAAACCCCCCGGTGTTTCCGACAGAAACGGCCAGAGAATTGCCGGGTCCATGGTTACCATGCACACAGTGATAACCTGCAGTGGCCGACCGTACAACATGGCGCCAGTCACGTGCGGACCTGGCATGCCAGATAGTGCCCTCCTGTATCCCCTCCCCTCGCACCCCTGGACCACACCCCACCAGTCCCGCCCCCGCCGAGGCCCCCCCAGCCAGCGGAACGGCTCCCCCCTCCCCCCCGACTGGTGGCACTAGATACAGTCCGCAACCACCAGGCGACATTGATGAAAACTCAGAGCACACGTATCCCACACCATCTGGAAGTCGACCCATTGGGGGTGGAGCATTGGGGAGGGCCTACAGGTGACATCCCAAGGTCGTCCCAATGGCCTGCTGCGTACTCATCAATGATGCCATTTTAGAGGGAGCGGAACATCCGAAAATAGGCGCTGCTCCCCATTTTGGCGTCAAAAGGGATTCTCTGCCCGATTGCCAAATACGATTTTGGCATTGGGCAACAGAGAATCCTACCCGTATTCTCCCAAACGGAGAATCCAGCCCATAGTTAGTGTGTGAGTTTGTGTGTGTAACCATTATGGCAACGTATTAAGGAACTGCCAGCATCTTGGAACAATATGGGATGGGCATGAGAATGAGGAAAGGAACTGATCCATATTTAGACCAATGCTTTAAAAGTTTTTTTTCTTCAAATCCATTTTATAAGGTTGCAGTTGGATGCAGAGGCATTAGACCATATAAATGAGCAAAAGTAGTCTGGAGACTAGGTGGATTGGCCATGCTAAATTGCCCCTTAATTGTAAAAAGAAATGAATTGGGTACTCTAAATTTTTTTTTAAAATATGCCTTCTGTCTATCAACTGTTTAACCACTGGAAAAATGTAGCAACTCCCGCTAAACCTTCCACAATATTTGTGTTCCTGTAATTCTGGCCATCCTTTATTTCACTCTTTGATATTCCACCTTGGGGATTTGGTGTATATTTGTTTGGCATAATGTAAGGAACATCCCAGAGAGGAACCAGTCTGCTCGTTGTGTAAACAACTAATAAATATTTATTGACATAAAAGAAAAGAAAAAACAGGGAACCAAAGATTAATATACACTATGATACTTAAGTATACAAATAACTAAACGCACTGTTTTACCTGAAGTTACCTCTTGCTCCCAAAATATACCCACATCCCCTGAACTCACTGAGACACCCCTTTTCCCAAGCAACATCTAATTTTTGTAACTCTATAGGTCAAATCCAGTTAATAGTTACCACACAATACAGCTTAGGTGACCAAGTCTGGGAAAATGTCTCTTCCTAGTTCAGGGAGGCACATTTTAGAGGTGAATATCTGCAATCTGTTATTGCTCTAAGGGTTCGATGGAGAACATCTCCATGGCTCGAATCATAGATGGAACTGGCCTGTCTGACTGTTGGATGGCGAATGAGCCTTCTTCCCTAATGAGAGTTCTAAGAGTTATACTGTTCAGTCTCTTTGATATTTCACCTTGTGGACTTGGCTGTCTACATCTACCAATATTCCTTGCCTTTAGAAGTAATCATTTGTAAAACCCCACTGATCTCTGCTAAACAATGTTTCTGATATGACTACTTGCAACTCAATGTCTCTAGATGTCTGTTTTGGGCAAATTGCATCACATTATTCCTCTAGATACCTGTTAGTCTTGTTCCTTGTTTTGTTGTTTTCATCTCAAGTTCACTGTTAACCGGATTAATTTCCTACATTGCTAACATGTCCCTTCATTTTAATTTTACAAATATTTTTATTCAGAAAATTTTCAATTATAACATTGAATATTTCTTTAGCATCTTGATACGACTGTGATTTATGTCTATTTTGTGTGGGTACTGTGGTGATATGCATATGCATAGTAATGTATATAGTTAGATGGACAATCTCCAACAAGAAGGTGGGGACAGATATCCACCATGTGACTCTGTAGATCGGACAGTTGGTAGTAAGCTGTACTAGAGGACAGTCACATTAGAAGTAGCTCCAGGAGAATTCACTTCTTCGTTACCGTTTGTATTATAGTTCATTAGTTATCTTTCCATGTGTTCATTTTGTTAATAAACTATATTACCAGTCAAAGAACTAGATGTTCTAAGTGCGTCTTTACCACGGCCACAACACAGGACAAAACACGCACCAGATAACTTTCAACTCAACTTTCTTTCAATTTGATACGGCCCACTAAATCTGGCTGTCAGTGGTTCACCTGACACGGATAATTACACAAATAATAATCTTTATTAGTGTCACAAGTAAGCTTACATTAACACTGCAATGAAATTATTGTGAAATTTCGCTAGTCGCCACATTCCGGCGCCTGTTCGGGTACACTGAGGGAGAATTCAGAATGTCCAGTTCACCTCATAAGCAAGTCTTTCGGGATTTGTGGGAGGAAACTGGAGCACCCAGAGGAAACCCATGCAGACCCGGGAGAACGTGCAGACTCCGCACAGACATTTACCCAAGCCAGGAATCGAACCCTGGACCCTGGCGCTGTGAAGCAACAATACTAACCACTGTACTACCGTGCAGCCCATGAGCACTTTTCCGTTGCTACAAAACTACGAGTCAATGCTTTCTATCAGCCATTGCTTTCATTCCCTGCTGTGCTGACTTAAATGTGTTTCCTTGGCACCTATATAAGCTCATCCATTCATTCTCTAAAATTCAAGATGTAATCTGAAGTTTAGTCTCTGATTCCTTGCTTAATAATTTTTCTTGGATTAATTTCAGTGGTCCATAACTTCATGTCCGTACTAATTCAGAGGGCCTAAATCTGGTAGAATCATTCAGTGCATTCCTAATGGCAAATAATAAAAATGGAACCTTTTCAACCCAATTATGAGGGTAATCTTGTTTATATGCTCATATCATTGTTTTCAAAGTTTGGTGCACCTCTCTAATTCTCCCTGTGATTCTGGATGATACACTGATGACTTATGTTGTCTTATCTCCAGGCTACTCATAACCTCATTTAAATAATCTTGACATGAATTTGATCCTGGTCTGATTGTATTTACTTCGATAAGCCACACCTGGTAAAGAATTCTAGAATCCCTACAGTGCAGAAGGAGAGCATTCGACTCTGCACCACCCTCTGAAGAGCACCCTGCCCAGGCTCACTCCCCCACCTATCCCCATAACACCACCCTAACCTTAGGACACTATGGGGGCAATTTAGCATGGCCAATCAAGCTAACCTGCACTGTGGGAGAATACTGGAGCACCCGGAGGAAACCCACACCGATACAGGAGAACGTACAAGCTCCAAAAAGTCACTCAAGCCAGAACTGAGCCTGTGTCCCTGCCGCTGTGAGCAGCAGTTTAAAGCCACTGAGCCACCGTGCGCCCTCTACCACACTCCTGGTTGTAATGTTTCAGCTTCAGGAAATCTAGTGGCTTATATCCATAATAGTTAACAAGTACCGAACTTCCACCTCGCGTCTTCAACAACGGTCCTACACCGATGATTTAAAACGATTGTAAAAGGTTCTTCAAAAGCTGGAAAAGGATCAAGAATACTGGTTGTATTGTGGCTTCCCTATTACTTGAACAAGTGTGACAGGTTTTGACAGAAGTCACCTAGGCCGGATTCTCCCCTACCGGCGGGGCGGGGGGGTCCCGGCGTGTCAGACTGACGTGAACCACTCCGGCGGTGGGCCGCCCCAAAGGTGCGGAATTCTCCGCACCTTTAGGGCCAAGCCCCTCACATTGAGGGGCTAGGCCCGCGCCGGAGTGGTTCCCACTCCGCCGCGGCATGAAGGCCTTTGGCACCCCGCCAGCCGGGGCCAAAGGGACTTTGCCAGCCGGCATAAGTCTGCGCATGTGCCGGAGCGTCAGCGGCTACTGACGTCATCCCGGAACATGCGCAGGGGAGGGGGCTCTTCTGCCTCCGCCATGGTGGACACCATGGCGAAAGCGGAAGAAAAAGAGTGCCCCCATGGCACAGGCCCGCCGCCGATCGGTGGCCCCGATCGTGGGCCAGGCCACCGTGGGGGCACCCCCTGGGGTCAGATGCCCCATGCCCCCCCTCAGGACCCCGGAGCCCGCCCGCGACGCCAATCCCGCCGGTCAGGTAGGTGGTTTAATCCACGCTGGCGGGAGAAGCCTGTCAGCAGTGGGACTTCGGCCCATCGCGGGCTGGAGAATCGCCGTGGGGGGCCCGCCGACTGGCGCGGTGCGATTCCACCCCCGTCAAATCTCGGGGGGGGGGGGCGGAGAATTCGGGACACTGCGGGGCGGGGATTGATGCTGGCCCCGGCGATTCTCCAACCCCCCGGGGGTCGTAGAATCCCGCCCCTAGTCTTTATGCAGTCTGGGCCAAAAAAAAATGTTTTTGGATCTTTGTTTGGGTTTCTTTATTCCAAGGTGTTCCCTAAGGGAATTTCATGAGCTATCCTGAGGATCACTTTCCTACACTCAGGAGAGAATATAATTTGGAGTCTTTCTGCCCATTTGTCCTCTGCAATAACATGCAACTGAATAATTTTCTCATTAGCATTTGTTCCTTGACACAACAACTGTCAGGATACACTGAGCTTCCAATGAAATTTGATCCTTGATCTGATTGTATTTACTTCGATAAGCCACACCTGGTAAAGAATTCTAGAATTCCTACAGTGCAGAAGGAGACCATTCGACCCATCGAGTCTGCACCAACTCTCTGAAAGAGCACCGATCCAGGCTCACTCCCCCACCCTATCCCCATAACCCATTAGCATCTGTTCCTTGACACAACAACTGTCAGGAATACACTGAGCTTCCAATGCTGAGTAAGTTGTCTGGAAGATTTATTTTAATTTGGAATCACCCTGTTGTAATTCTATCAGTCTCTTTGAATAAAACACATCTGTCTCTTTCCCCTTTGTCTGTTTCTTTTTAGAAATAAATTTATTTCTAATTATTTTTTTCCAATTTAGGGGCATTTTAGTGTGACCAATCCACCTACCCTGCACATCTTTGGGTTGTGGGGGCAAGACCCACGCAGACATGGGACAATATGCAAACTCCACACGAACAATGGCCTGACGCCGGGATCAAACCCGGGTCCATCGGCTTAATGAGGCAACAGTGCTAACCACTACGCCATTGTTCCGCCCCTTTGTCTGTTTCCTCTTCAATCAGCTTGCCAAAGATTGTGTCAGATAACCTGATCTCACTTGTCTCATCCTGTGCTCACAGCCCTTCCTCTTTAGTCTTATCTTATGAGCCTGTGATCTCATCAGTACACAATCAAGAAAAACTCCCTGGATTGTCCAGCATGATGGCACAGTGGTTTGCACTGCAGCTTCACAGCTCCAGGGTCCCGGGTTCAATTCAAGTTCTCGGGTGACTGTCTGTGTGGAGCTTGCACATTCTCCCCTTGTCTGTGTGGTTTAATCCGGGTGCTCCAGTTTCCTCCCACTGTCCAAAGATGTGCAGGTTAGGTGGATTGGCTATGCTAAATTGTCCTTGATGTCCAAAAGGTTAGGTGGGGTTACTGGGTTACGGGGATAGGGTGGAGGCGTGGGTTTAAGTAGGGTGCTCTTTCCAAGGGACGGTGCAGACTCAATGGGTCGAATGGCCTCATTCTGCACTGTAAATTCTATGATCCTATGCTTCTCTGTAGCTGCTTTTTCTATTAACTGTTCAATCACAGTAGGCATCATTATTATCTGTGATCCTGCTATATAATTCCCCAGAATGAAGTGCACCCCTGCAATGGGTAATGTTTCTACCATTCCTGCAACCACTTCTCCCATCTTCAGGCTACTCCTTAAGTTTATTTTTACCCACAGATTTTTTCTTGTTTTGCCATGAATGCTGCTGACCAGAACCTCTTCCTTTAGTATTCCCTCTGGACAATAAATATCTTTATGCCACAGCATTAGGGATTGACTAAGAGCTTGCATCTCTTGAAATTTTAATATCTTTCCCCATTCTAGTCTATTCTCATGGAAATACTTGACCTCAGCACACAGAATCCTTAAACACAGCAGCCACCTGCTGGTCATTCTGCCCCCTGTACCATTGATGCACACATTTTCATTCCCATGGTTTGCTATTTTCCTCTGTATATAAATTCTACCTGCTTCTCCTGTTCTCCATGCTCTGATTTCATATTCCCCATTTTAAGATTTATAATTCCACTGTGGCCCAGTTTATTACAATGCATTTCGTATTTCTTCATTTCTATTTCTCTTTGTAATTTAATTTTAGCTAATTCAATTTGCCCACTTCTAAAAGCACTGTGTCTGCCTGACATCTCTTGTATTTTTTAATGGGTTGCTACGCTTTCAACTACTTCAGCTTTCTTAGTCCCTGTACATAATTGTAATTCCTTTTTAAAAAAATAATTTTTATTCAAATTTTCACAAAATATCAATAACAGAAAATACTAAGAACAGAAAGAACAACCCCCCCCCCCCCCCCCCACCCCCCATGTATACAAAAAAAGAAGAAATAAATTAACGCCCCGTCATTAGCAAAGAACATATATACACGTCCCTTCGGCCCAAAACAAAGAGACCCCCCCCCCCCCCCCCACCCCCCCCCCCCGGGTTGCTGCTGCTGCTGGCCTTTTTTTAACCGTTCTGCCAGGAAATCTAGGAATGGTTGCCACCTCCTGAAGAACCCCTGCACTGACCCCCTTAGGGCAAATTTCACCCTCTCCAATTTAATAAACCCCGCCATATCATTGATCCAGGCCTCCACGCTTGGGGGCCTCGCATCCTTCCACTGAAGAAGAATCCTCCGCCGGGCTACAAGGGACGCAAAGGCCAGAATGCCGGCCTCTTTCGCCTCCTGCACTCCCGGCTCCTCTGCAACCCCAAATATTGCGAGCCCCAGCCCGGTTTGACCCTGGATCCTACCACCCTCGACACCGTCCTTGCTACGCCCTTCCAAAATTCCCCCAGCGCTGGGCATGCCCAGAACATATGGGCATGGTTTCCTGGGCTCCCTGAGCACCTAATACACCTGTCCTCGCTCCCAAAAAACCGGCTCATCCTTGTCCCGGTCATGTGAGCCCTATGCAGCACCTTAAAACTGTATGAGGCTGAGCCTCGCGCAAGAAGAGGAGGAGTTCACCCTTCCTAGGGCATCCGCCCACGTCCCCTCCTCAATCTCCTCACCTAGCTCCTCCTCCCATTTACCCTTCAGCCTCCTCCACCGAGGCCTCGTCTACCTCCTGCATCACTTGGTACGTTGCCGAGATCCTCCCCCTCTCCAACCCACACCCCCAAGAGCACCCTGTCCTGGATCCCATGCGGCGGCAACAGAGGGAACTCCGCCACCTGCCGCCTGACAAACGCCCTTACCTGCATGTACCTAAAGGTGGCCCCGGGGGGGGCCCAAACTTCCCTTCCAGCTCACCCAGGCTCGCAAACTTCCGTCTACAAACAGGTCCCTCAACCTCCTAACACCTGCCCTGTGCCAACTCAGGAACCCGCCATCAATTCTCCCCGGGACAAACCGGTGGTTCCCCCGTATTGGGGACCCCATTGAGGCCCCCACCTCCCCCCTGTGCCGTCTCCATTGCCCCCAAAATTTGAGGGTAGCCGCCACCACCAGGCTCGTGGTATACCTCGTTGGAGGGAGCGGCAGCGGCGCCGTTACCAGCGCCTCCAGGCCTCGTGCCCACACAGGATGCCATCTCCATCCTCTTCCATGCTGCCCCCTCCCCGTCCATTACCCCGTACGCACCATCGCTGCATTGGCAGCCCAATAATACCCACAGAGGTTGGGCAGCGCCAGCCCCTCCTATCCCTGCCCCGCTCCAAGAACACCCTTCTCACCCTCGGGATCCCGTGCACCCACACAAATTCCGTAATGCTCCTATTGACACTCCTGAAAAAGGCCTTCGGGATAAGGATGGGAGGCACTGGAACAGGAACAGAAATCTCGAGAGCACCGTCATCTTGACTGATTGCGCCCTACCTGCCAGAGACAGCGGCAGCATGTCCCACTTCTTAAACTCCTCTTCCATTTGCTCCACCAGCCTCGTGAGGTTAAGCTTATGCAAGGCCCCCCAGCCCCTGGCCACCTGGACCCCCAAGTACCTGAAGCTCCTCTCCGCCCTTTTTAGTGGGTGCCTCCCAATCCCCCCCTCCTGTCCCCTGGGTGTACACGAACACTCGCTCTTCCCCAAGTGAGCTTGTATCCTGAGAAATCCCCAAATTCCCTGAGAATGCTCATCACCTCCGGCATTCCCCCCCCCACCGGGTCCGCCACATATAACATATGTTATATGTTATATATAACACTCGGTGTTTCCGCACCAGCCCCCTCCATTTCCTCGACTCTCCCTCAGCGCCATGGCCAGGGTTCAATTGCCAGCGCAAAAAAGCAGGGGGGACATAGGGACACCCCTACCTCGTCCCTCGTATAACCGAAAATACTCCGACCTCCTCCTATTCGTGGCCACACTCGCCATCGGGGCCTCATATAACAGCCTCACCCACCTGACAAACCCCTCCCCAAACCCAACCTTTCCAGCACCTCCCACAAGTACCCCCCCACGCAACCCTATCGTAAGGCCTCTTCGCGTCCAACGCCACCACTATCTCCGCCTCCCCTTCTACCGCCGGCATCATTATAACATCAAGAGCCTCCGTATGTTAGTGTTCAGCTGCCTCCCCTTCAACGAACCCCGTTTGATCCTCGTGGATAACCTGCGGCACACAGTCCTCTATCCTCGTGGCTAAAGTCTTCGCCAACAGCTTGGCGTCTACATTTAAGAGTGAGATCGGCCTGTATGACCCACACTGCAGGGGATCCTTGTCCCGCTTAAAGATCAAGGAAATCAGCGCGCCGAGACATCGTCGGAGGCAGAGCCCCCCCTTCCCTTGCCGCGTTGAAGGTCCTAACCAACAGGGGGCCCAACAGGTCTGCATACATTTTATAGAATTCGACTGGGAACCCATCCGGCCCCGGCGCCTTCCCCGACTGTATGCTCCCTATCCCTTTGACCAGCTCCTCCAGCTCAACCGGCGCCCCCAGTCCCTCCTCCTTCCCTCCTCCACCCTCGGGAATCTCAGCCGGTCCAAGAAGCGCCCCATCCCCCCCTTCTCCGCTGGGGGTTCGGACCGATACAGTTCCTCATAAAGTCCCTGAAGACCCCATTAATATCTACCCCCCCTTCACACCACATTTCCTCCCCTATCCTTAACTGCACCAATCTCCCTGGGCCGCATCCCGCTTGCGGAGCTGTGCACCACATCCTGCTCGCCTTCTCCCCATACTCATACACCGCTCCTGTGCCTTCCTCCACTGAGCTTCAACCTTTCTGGGTGGTCACAAGTCGAACTCAGCCTGGAGACTAACGCGCTCCCTCAGCAATCCCTCCTCCGGCCTCCGCGTATCTCCTGTCCACCCTCACCATCTCCTCCACCACCTCTCCCTCTCTCTCTGCTCTCTCCTCTCCCTGTGGGCTTGAATGGAGATCAACTCCCCCCTAACCACCGCCTTCAGAGCCTCCCAGACCGTCCCCACTCGGACCTCCCCGTTGTCATTGGCCTCCAGGTATCTCTTGATACATCCTCGAACCCGTCCGCCCACTCCTCTCGTCCGCCAGCACCCACCTCCAAGCGCCAAAGCGGGCGCTGGTCTCTCTGCTCCCCCAGCTCGAGGTCTAACCAGTACGGGGCATGGTCAGAAATGGCGATCGCCGAATACTCAGCATCTCCACCCTCGCAATCAGCGCCCTACTCATAATGAAAAAATCAATCCGGGAATAGGCCTTATGCACATGGGAGAAGTATGAAAATTCCCTGGCCCTCGCCTCGCAAACCTCCATGGATCCACCCCTCCCATCTGGTCCATAAACCCCCTCAACACCTTAGCTGCCGCTGGCCTGCTACCCGTCCTGAAACTGGATCGATCCAGTGGCGGATCCAGCACCGTGTTAAAATTATCAGGCCCCCCGCCTCCAAATCTGGAATCCGGCCCAACATGCGCCGCATGAAACCTGCATCGTCCCAATTCGGGGCGTATACATTGACCAGCACCACCAGCTCCCCCTGCAGCTTACCGCTTACCATCACATACCTCCCGCCGCTGTCTGCCACCACATTCGACACCTCAAACGACACCCTCTTCCCCACCAGGATCGCCACCCCCTGTTTTTTTTGCATCCAGCCCCAAATGAAACACTTGGCCTACCCACCCCTTCCTCAATCTAACCTGATCCGCCACCTTCAGGTGCGTCTCCTGAAGCATGGCCACATCTGCCTTCAGCCCCTTCAGGTGCGCAAACACGTGGGCCCGTTTAACCGGCCCATTCAGTCCCCTCACATTCCAGGTTATCAGTCGGATCAGGGGGCTACCTGCCCCACTCCCCTGTCGACTAGCCATCACCCTTCCTCAGTCCGCCACGTGCCCGCGCCCCCCCCGCTCAGCCCATTCCCCACGGCGACAGACCCCCTCCCGACCCCCCTACATGCTCCAGCTCCTTCTCGAGCCATATCCAGCAGCAAAACCGTACCCCCCTATTCCCACCCCCCCCCCCCACCCCCCCCACCCCAAGGCCACCCCCCCCTCGCTAGGACCCCCTAGCTGCGTAACCCCTTCCATTGAACTTCCGTAAGTCAGCCGACTCCTGCTGACCCCGGCTGCTCCCGCCACCCCAATGACCCTCCCCGTTCAACACAACCACCGTGCCCCCCCCCCATGCCCGCCCCGCCCACTGCTCCTCCAACGCGGGAGCCCCGCCCCCCTCGACCCCACACGCGGGAAAAGACAGGCACATGACCCAACAGACCGTTCCCCAGCCCCCAGTTTAAGTCCAGCTTCTCTGCCTGGACGAAAGCCTAGGCCTCCTCCGGAGAGTCAAAGTAGCTCGCGGTCCTTATAAGTGACCCAGAGGCGTGCCGGCTGTAACAGGCCAAACCTGACCCCCTTCTTGTGGAGCACTGCCTTCGTCCGATTAAAACCACCTTCTCTTTGCCACCTCCAGACTCCAGTCCTGGTAGATCCTGATCTCTGCATTCTCCCACTTACTACTCCTCTCCTTCTTCGCCCATCTCAGCATACACTCACGGTCGACGAAGCGGTGAAAACGGACCAGCACCGCCCGAGGCAGCTCGTTTGGCTTGGATTTCCTCAGCAGCACCCGATGGGCACCCTCCAGCTCCAAGGGTCCCTGGAACGACCCCGCGCCCATTAGCGTGTTTGCATCATAGACACATAGGCCCCCAAATCCGAACCTTCCAGCCCCTCTGGGAGGCCCAGAATCCGCAGGTTCTTCCGACGGGCGCGGTTCTCCATCTCCTCCATCCTCGCTGACCACTTCTTGTGGAGCGCCTCGTGCGACTCCACCTTCACTGCCAGGCCCAGGAGTTCGTCCTTGCTCTCCGAGGCCTTTTGCCGAAGCTCTCGGATCTCCGCACCCTGAGCCGTCTGGGTCGCCATGAGCTTGTCCAGGGAGGCCTTAAACGGTTCCAGGATCTCTGCCTTCAGCTCCCTGAAGGAGCGCTGAAGCAGCTCCTGATGCTCCCGCGCCCACTGCTGCCACGCTGCTGATTCCCCACCCGCCGCCATCTTGCCTTTCCTGCCTCGCACCTTTCTCTGCTCCAAAGCCGATTTTTTTTGACCGCTCCGCTCCTGGTCCAGGCCATCCACCAGTGGAGAATCTTAGAGGATGTGTTCCCACACGGGGAAAAGTCCAACCAGTACCGCTACGGGCCCTTAAAAGAGCCCAAAAGACCACAATAGCGGGAGCTACTGAACGTGCGGCTTAGCTCCATCACCGCAACCCAAATCTCCATAATTGTAATTCTAATGTATCTGCCAGTTCTAGCAATCTAACTTCAGGTGCACTTTTTAAATTTGTTCCAAATAAGTCTGGGCTAGAGGAAGAGCCATCTTTGCAGTTTCCTTACTTTTTTAAAAATAATTTTTATTGAAGAAATTTTTCAAAATACAAACATTTTTAACCCCCCCTACATTTACATTTAAAGTATAACAAAACAAAGTCAAAACCCCCCTACTTAACAAGAAAAAGAAAAAAAAAGTCCCCCCCCCCCCTACTCGCGCGCCCCCCCCCCCCCCCGCCGGCGAACCGACAGTCCGACCACCTTATCATTTCTAGCAGCGTCCTCGGGCAGGCCTTGCCGTGCCACCACCGCTACCGTACTTCCCGTCTTGTCCCCCCTCCCCCCCCCCCCCCCCCCCCCCCTCCCCTCCCTCCCGGGTTTGCTGCTGTCACGGCCTCAGTTTCTATCTCTGATCCAGAGTCTAGGAAGGGTTGCCATCGCCTGAAAACCCCTGCACCGACCCTCTCAGGCGAATTTGATCCTTTCCAATTGGATGAAGTTTGCCATGTCGTTTAACCATGGTGTTAACACTCGAGGCCTTTCGTCCCTCCACTGAATCAGGATCCTCCTCCGAGCCACCAAGGACGCAAAGGCTAATATTCCAGCCCTCCCTCGCCTCCTGTACCCCGGTTCCACCCCAACCCCGAAGATCGCAATCCCCATCCTGCTTGACCCTGAACCCCACCACTCTCGACCCGTCCCTGCCACCCCCTTCCAGAACTCCTCCAGTGCCGGACATGCCCAAAACATGTGCATGATTCGCAGGGCTTCCCGAACATCTAATCACCTGTCTTCACCCCCGAAAACCGACTCATCCTTGTCCCCGTCATGTGGGCTCTATGCAGTACCTTAAATTGAATGAGACTTAGTCTCGCACATGACGACGAGTTGACCCTCTCCAGGGCGTCTGCCCATGTCCCGTCCTCTATCTGTTCCCCCAGCTCTAACTCCCACTTATCTTTCAGCTCCTCTACTGGTACCTCCTCCACCTCCTGCATACTTATAGATGTCCGAGATCTTCCCCTCCCCGACCCAGACCCCTGATAGCACCCCTATCACTCCCCCCCTGTCCGGGAGCGCGGGGAACCCCGCTACCTTCGTCTGGCAAATGCCTTCACTTGGAGGTACCTGAACGTGTTCCCCGGGGGAGCCCAAATTTCTCCTCCAGCTCTCCCAGGCTCGCAAACCTCCCTCTATAAACAAGTCCCTCAGTTGTCTAATACCCGCCCTCTGCCAGCTCTGGAATCCCCCTCCTGTGTTTCCCGGCGCAATCTGTGTTCCCTCTTAGTGGTGCCCCTATCAGACCTCCCACTTCCCCCCTGTGCGCCTCCACTGCCCCCA